>NC_140118.1:1908939-1911439 GCF_964237585.1 Gallinula chloropus | reverse complement strand
GCGAGACGAGCTCCGGCCCAGCGGGCGGCTCCGGGAGCGGGGAGCTTCGGAGCGCTCCCCGAGTCTCCGTTTAGGGGGACGAAGGCCGCGCGCCGAAACGGCGGGCGGGCCTGCGAGGCGCCCCAGCCGCGCCGCCCCGGCCCGCCGGCACCCCTCGCCGGCGAGCGAGGGAAAGAAGCCGGCGGCCCGGGAGGCGATTGATCGCAAAGCGACGCTCAGACAGGCGTAGCCCCGGGAGGAACCCGGGGCCGCAAGTGCGTTCGAAGTGTCGATGATCAATGTGTCCTGCAATTCACATTAATTCTCGCAGCTAGCTGCGTTCTTCATCGACGCACGAGCCGAGTGATCCACCGCCAAGAGTTGTCTGCCATTTCAGAACCGCCCCCGCAACGCGGGGCGGTCGTGGCCGGCACCGCTCCGCAGCGGAGCCCCCTTCTTTGCCGAGCGACGGCCCGCCCGCCGCCCCCACCAACGCACGCCAGGAGCGGCGAAAGCGGCGCGACGGACGGGCCTCGCGCCTCGGACGACCGGACGAGCAACGCCCAAAACAAGGGACAGGACCGGGAAAAAAATCAAAGGATTCCCAACGGCGAGCGACGGCGCGGAGCACGCGCTCCCGAAAACCCACCGACCTGCGCGGGGAAAGACGCCCGTCGCTCGCTTCGGAGGCGGCCCAGGCGCTCGGGCTCGGCCCGGCCCTCCGCGCGGAGGACGCGGGGCGCGCGCCCGGCCGCGGCACCGGCCTTGCCCGCTTTTCTCGCCTCCCTTTTTTTTCACGGCGGCCGGCTTCGCCCCTTCCTCCGGCTCGCAGCGACGCCGGCAACCCTCGGCGGCCCTCCGGCCGCCTAACCCCCCCGCGGAGGCAGGCGGCCAACCACCCGCGGAAGCCCGAAGCTCGCGGCGACCAACCGCCCGCGGCCTGACGCCGGATGGCACGCGCCGCCCCAGCAGCAAAAAAAGCCTGGGCGGACGGCGCGCCCGCCTCGGACCGCCGCCGCCCGCTTCTCGCTCGACCCCTCCCCTCCCCCTTTTTTCCAGCCACGCGACCGGGGCAAAAAGGCGGACGGCGCTAAGCTCGGGGACGGCTCCCGCTCTCCCCGCTTCCGCGCGGAGAACGGAGGAGGGACGACCCCGGCCGCGCGCGGCCACCCGCCCGCGGCGCGGGCGGGGGGGGGAAAGGGCGGCGGAGAAAAGGGGGCGGGCGGGGCCCGCGGACGGGCGGCCGCCCGACAGCGGCGCGCGCCCTCCGGCCGACCGACCAAAGACGAGAGCGGTGCCGCCGCCGCTCGGCCGGGGCGCCGCCAGCGGCGGGGGGGCGGCGACCGGAGACCACCGAGCGAGAGCCAGCGCGCGCTCGCCGGGGCAGGGAGCGAAGGGTCGCCCCTTCGAGAGGACGAGCAAGCGGCCGGCCGCGGCCGGCCGGCACACCGCGGTCTCGCCGACGGAAAAAAAGCCGGACCGCGGAGAGGGGGGGGCAGCGGTCACGCCCCTCCCCGGCGCGGCACGGACGCCCTCGGGGAACGAGCGCGGAGCGGCGGCGGCCGCCTTGCCGGCCCGCGGCGCGGTGCAGGGCGCCTTCCGAGAGAAGCTCCCGTGGGCGCCCCACACCCCCCACGCCGCGCGCGTCGACGCACGCGCCGCCGCCGCCCGGCCGCCCCCGTCGGGTCGCGTCGAGCCGCCCGAGTCTTTAAACCTCCGCCCGGCTCCGCGGCCTTCGACCCCCGGAGCTCGCCGAGGGAGGGCCGCGGAGGCGCGGGCGCTAGGTACCTGGCCCTGAGCTTGAGGGAAACGACCCGCAAGGCCCCGCGGGGGTGCCTGCCCCGCTGCCACCCTCGGGGCAGCGTCCGCCCGCGGGGGCGCGCCCGACACCCGCCGCCACCGCCTCCGTCTTCCTTCCCGGGGCCCGAGGTCTCCCTCAATAGCCCGGCGCTGCGCCCGGGAGGACCGACGGGGCTCGGGCCGCCCCGCTCGCGCGGGACGAGACCCGGCGGGGTTCGGGGAGGGGGAGAACCTCGCTACGAGCGCCGGCCCGGAACGGCCAGAGGGCCCGCGCGCGCCGCCTCCGCGCGGCCGGGAGGGAAGGAGGGGAAGACGCCCGGCTTAGGCACACACCCCCCGCCGCCCCGCCACCACCCCGGAAAGGCACTCTCGCACCCGGCTTTGCTCTCTCGCCGCTCGACCCTGCCCGACCGGGGCGCGCTCCGGCGGCGGCGGCGCTCGCAAGCTCACCGCTGTCTCCCTCTTTTTTCCGCCTCCTCCCGCGCCCGAGCAGGGAAGCTCGCGCGCAGCCAGGCCCCGCGCTCAGACCGGCGAGTCGCGGCGCCCTCCTTTGCCCCCGGGGAGACCGCCCGCATCGCCCCTCGGCTCCCGCCCCGACCTCTCCCGCGGACGGGTGGTGGGGAAGGCCGCTCGAGACGGTCGGAGGGGACGGCTCCCGGAGGCGGACGCCGGACGCCGGCGCGAGTCGGCGGCGGCGAGAACCGCGGCTGCGGGGCGGCGA
>NC_140118.1:1898939-1903939 GCF_964237585.1 Gallinula chloropus | reverse complement strand
TTTGCCCTCGAGGCGAGTCACCGCTCGCACCCATAGGACGGAGATAGACGCCTCCTCCCCCGAAAAGCTCCAAGAGATTTCCATCTCAACGACGGCAAGGGGCGCCAGTCAACGCCCGGGTTTACCATGATGCAACTGGAGGTAACGAAAATAAGCGACCCCTTACGGCCGCTGCCGAGGGCCTGGCCTGGTAGACCTGACGGCCGCTGCCGAAGGCGTGGTAGACCTGACGGCCTCTGCCGAGGGCCTGGTAGACCTGACGGCCGCTGCCGAAGGCGTGGTAGACCTGACGGCCTCTGCCGAGGTCCTGGTAGACCTGACGGCCGCTGCCGATGGCGTGGTAGACCTGACGGCCGCTGCCGAGGCCGTGGTAGACCTGACGGCCTCTGCCGAGGGCCTGGTAGACCTGACGGCCGCTGCCGAGGGACTGGTAGACCTGACGGCCGCTGCCGAGGGCGTGGTAGACCTGACGGCCTCTGCCGAGGGCGTGGTAGACCTGACGGCCGCTGCCGAGGGCGTGGTAGACCTGACGGCCGCTGCCGAGGGCGTGGTAGACCTGACGGCCGCTGCCGAGGGCGTGGTAGACCTGACGGCCGCTGCCGAGGGCCTGGTAGACCTGACGGCCGCTGCCGAGGGCGTGGTAGACCTGACGGCCTCTGCCGTGGGCCTGGTAGACCTGACGGCCGCTGCCGAGGGCGTGGTAGACCTGACGGCCGCTGCCGAGGGCGTGGTAGACCTGACGGCCGCTGCCGAGGTCCTGGTAGACCTGACGGCCGCTGCCGAGGGCGTGGTAGACCTGACGGCCGCTGCCGAGGTCCTGGTAGACCTGACGGCCGCTGCAGAGGGCGTGGTAGACCTGACGGCCTCTGCCGAGGGCCTGGTAGACCTGACGGAGGCTGCCGAGGGCGTGGTAGACCTGACGGCCGCTGCCGAGAGCGTGGTAGACCTGACGGCCTCTGCCGAGGGCCTGGTAGACCTGACGGCCGCTGCCGAGGGCGTGGTAGACCTGACGGCCTCTGCCGAGGGCGTGGTAGACCTGACGGCCGCTGCCGAGGGCGTGGTAGACCTGACGGCCGCTGCCGAGGGTGCGGTAGACCTGAGGTCCGCTGCCAAAAGCCTGGTAGACCTGAGGTCCGTTGCCGGGGGCCTGGTAGACCTGACGGACTGTGTCGGAGCACCTGGGTAAGGCGCCGGGCCCCCCCCGCGCGGTGCCAGGACGACGTGGTGACCGGCCGCGGACCTTCACATGCGATACTCTCTCCCCCAACACCCCGTTGTTTTCATCCACCACGTTCCCTGAACGTGAGCAAATCTGGTCCAAGGTCCACCCTGTCCAGCTGTTCGGTAGGCCGAACACACATACACAGGCCCTCCCCCCACACAAGACCACCACTCCCAGGTATCCACACCAGCTGCACCGGAGTACTTTTGGGGTGCACAGGCCTTTTCAGCTGCAGGAGCACAGCAGTCTCAGGAGAGGCCTAACTGAGTAGAAGCCTTTTCCCAGGCCCCAGTTTAAAAAGTCTTATGACAAAGGAAAAAAAACCCACAAACTTCCTAGTAAACTCCCGGGGCTGAAATCTGTTTGTAGGCCGAACAGGCACACACACACAGGCCCTCCCCCCACACAAGACCACCACTTCCAGGTATCCACACCAGCTGCTCCGGAGCACTTTTGGGGTGCAGAGGCCTTTTCAGCTGCAGGAGCAGAGCTGGCTGAGCAGAGGCCTAACTGAGTAGAAGCCTTTTCCCAGGCCCCAGTATAAAAAGTCCTGAAGAAAAAAAAAAAAAATGGAAACTTCCTAGTAACCTCCCGGGGCTGAAATCTGTTTGTAGGCCGAACAGGCACACATAGCCCCCCCACAAACACAACCCCCCCACTCCCAGGCTGCCCCACGAGCTACTGTGTTGCACTTTTGGGGTGCAGAGGCCTCTGCAGCTGCAGGAGCAGAGCTGGCTGAGCAGAGGCCTAACTGAGTAGAAGCCTTTTCCCAGGCCCCAGTTTAAAAGGTCCTGAAAAAAAAAAAAAAATGGAAACTTCCTAGTAACCTCCCGGGGCTGAAATCTGTTTGTAGGCCGAACAGGCACTCACAGCCCCTCCACAAACACAACCCCCCCACTCCCAGGCTGCCTGACGAGCTACTGTGTTGCACTTTTTGGGAAGCAGAGGCCTTTTCAGCTGCAGGAGCAGAGCAGCCTGAGCAGAGGCCTAAAGGAGTAGAAGCCTTTTCCCAGGCCCCAGTTTAAAAAGTCTTATGACAAAGGAAAAAAAACCCACGAACTTCCAAGTAAACTCCCGGGGCTGAAATCTGTTTGTAGGCCGAACAGGCACACACAGCCCCCCCACAAACACAACCCCCCCACTCCCAGGCTGCCCGACTAGCTACTGTGTTGCACCTTTGGGGTACAGAGGCCTCTGCAGCTGCAGGAGCAGAGCTGGCTGAGCAGAGGCCTAACTGAGTAGAAGCCTTTCCCCGGGCCCCAGTTTAAAAAGTCTTATGACAAAGGAAAAATAACCCCGCAAACTTCCAAGTAAACTCCCGCGGCTGAAAGCTTGTCGGTAGGCCAAACAGGCACACACAGCCCCCCCCCCCACCCCACCCCAAACACAACCCCCCCCCCCACTCCCTGGCTGCCCGACGAGCTACTGTGTTGCACTTTTGGGGTGCAGAGGCCTCTGCAGCTGCAGGAGCAGAGCTGGCTGAACAGAGGCCTAACTGAGTAGAAGCCTTTTCCCAGGCCCCAGTTTAAAAAGTCTTTCGACAGAGAAAAAAACCCCGCAAACTTCCTAGTAAGCTCCTGTTGCTGAAAGCTGGTCGGTAGGCCGAACACACGTAGACACAGGCCCTCCCCCCACACAAGACCCCCACTCCCAGGTAGCCACACGAGCTGCTCCGGAGCACTTTTGGGGTGCAGAGGCCTTTTCAGCTGCAGGAGCAGAGCTGGCTGAGCAGAGGCCTAACTGAGTAGAAGCCTTTTCCCAGGCCCCAGTTTAAAAAGTCCTGAAAAAAAAAAAATAATCCAAACTTCCTAGTAAACTCCCGGGGCTGAAATCTGTTTGTAGGCCGAACAGGCACACACAGCCCCTCCACAAACACAACCCCCCCACTCCCAGGCTGCCCGACTAGCTAATGTGTTGCACTTTTGGGGTGCAGAGGCCTCTGCAGCTGCAGGAGCAGAGCTGGCTGAGCAGAGGCCTAACTGAGTAGAAGCCTTTTCACAGGCCCCAGTTTAAAAAGCCTTATGACAAAGGAAAAAAAAACCACAAACTTCCAAGTAAACTCCCGGGGCTGAAATCTGTTTGTAGGCCGAACAGGCACACACAGCCACCCCCACAAACACAACCCCCCCACTCCCAGGCTGCTCCACGAGCTACTGTGTTGCACTTTTGGGGTGCAGAGGCCTTTTCAGCTGCAGGAGCAGAGCAGCCTGAGCAGAGGCCTAACTGAGTAGAAGCCTTTTCCCAGGCCCCAGTTTAAAAAGTCTTATGACAAAGGAAAAAAAACCCACAAACTTCCAAGTAAACTCCCGGAGCTGAAATCTGTTTGTAGGTCGAACAGGCACACACAGCCCCCCCACAAACACAACCCCCCCATTCCCAGGCTGCCCCACGAGCTACTGTGTTGCACCTTTGGGGTGCAGAGGCCTTTTCAGCTGCAGGAGCAGAGCAGCCTGAGCAGAGGCCTAAAGGAGTAGAAGCCTTTTCCCAGGCCCCAGTTTAAAAGTCCTGAAGAAAAAAAAAAAAAATCAAAACTTCCTAGTAAACTCCCGGGGCTGAAAGCTGGTCAGTAGGCCGAACAGGCACACACAGCCCCCCCACAAACACAACCCCCCCACTCCCAGGCTGCCCCACGAGCTACTGTGGTGCACTTTTGGGATGCAGAGGCCTCTGCAGCTGCAGGAGCAGAGCAGCCTGAGCAGAGGCCTAACTGAGTAGAAGCCTTTTCCCAGGCCCCAGTTTAAAAAGTCCTGAAGAAAAAAAAAAAATGGAAACTTCCTAGTAACCTCCCGGGGCTGAAATCTGTTTGTAGGCCGAACAGGCACACACAGCCCCTCCACAAACACAACCCCCCCACTCCCAGGCTGCCTGACGAGCTACTGTGTTGCACTTTTGGGGTGCAGAGGCCTTTTCAGCTGCAGGAGCAGAGCAGCCTGAGCAGAGGCCTAACTGAGTAGAAGCCTTTCCCCGGGCCCCAGTTTAAAAAGTCTTATGACAAAGGAAAAAAACCCCACAAACTTCCAAGTAAACTCCCGGGGCTGAAATCTGTTTGTAGGCCGAACAGGCACACACAGCCCCCCCACAAACACAACCCCCCCACTCCCAGGCTGCCCGACTAGCTACTGTGTTGCACTTTTGGGGTGCAGAGGCCTTTTCAGCTGCAGGAGCAGAGCAGCCTGAGCAGAGGCCTAACTGAGTAGAAGCCTTTTCCCAGGCCCCAGTTTAAAAACTCTTATGACAAAGGAAAAAAAACCCACAAACTTCCAAGTAAACTCCCGGGGCTGAAATCTGTTTGTAGGCCGAACAGGCACACACAGCCCCCCCACAAACACAACCCCCCCACTCCCAGGCTGCCCCACGAGCTACTGTGTTGCACTTTTGGGGTGCAGAGGCCTCTGCAGCTGCAGGAGCAGAGCTGGCTGAACAGAGGCCTAACTGAGTAGAAGCCTTTTCCCAGGCCCCAGTTTAAAAAGTCTTTCGACAGAGAAAAAAACCCCGCAAACTTCCTAGTAAGCTCCTGTTGCTGAAAGCTGGTCGGTAGGCCGAACACACGTAGACACAGGCCCTCCCCCCACACAAGACCCCCACTCCCAGGTAGCCACACGAGCTGCTCCGGAGCACTTTTGGGGTGCAGAGGCCTTTTCAGCTGCAGGAGCAGAGCTGGCTGAGCAGAGGCCTAACTGAGTAGAAGCCTTTTCCCAGGCCCCAGTTTAAAAAGTCCTGAAAAAAAAAAAATAATCCAAACTTCCTAGTAAACTCCCGGGGCTGAAATCTGTTTGTA
>NC_140118.1:1878939-1886439 GCF_964237585.1 Gallinula chloropus | reverse complement strand
CACCGCCCGAGCGCTGCTCGCGGCTGGCACCCGCGGGCAACCCGGCCCGAGGCCGGCACCGGCACCTCGCGTCTTTTGGGACACCTGAGGGCTCGCGGGGCCGCGCGGCCGTCACACAGCCCGGTTCCGGTAAAGAAGCCCGGGAAACCCCACGGACGGAGGGGAGCAGGGGGAGGAAACGCGGCCACCCGGAGGGGCACGCGCCCCACCGCCGCCGAGACACGGCCCCCCACCCTCTCCGGCCTCGCGGGAGACACAGGCAACACCTCGCAACGACGGGAAGCGAAGCGGAAAGGAGACCTACCCGGCCCGAGCACCGGACAACCACCCACGCGCCTCCCCCGTTACGGGGAGAACACGGGCAGAGCCGGCCCGCCGAGGGCCCTCTCCGACGCGACCCGAAAGGCCTCATCGATCAGCAGACAAGACAAGCTACGGAAGGTAGCGGGGGGCCCCGCGGCCACGGTCCTGGGACAGCGACTGCCACGCGTGCTCTACGCGCCGCGCCCTTCCCGGGAGACAGGGGCGGACAGCGGTGACACGGGGCTCTGCGCGCGAGCGGCCGCATCGGCAGGGAAACGGCAATGCCAGCCTCGGCAGCGGCAGAGCCGGCACACGCTGTGAAGCCTCCCTCACCGACGCGCCCTCGGCGCCGCATCGATCCAACTCGGGGAAAAAAAAAAGCAGCGGCCGGAGCGGGGAAGCGGCGGGTGCCGCGAGCCAACCGCTGCCGACCACCTCTCCCCCCCCGTCGGGAGATCCACGGGACCACGGAAAAAAAGCCTCGCGGCAGGCGCCAGGCGGCACGGCACCCCCGGTCCCCGAGGCCGTCGGTCGAGCGCCGGCGACCGCCGCCGGCCACCGATCCGCGCTCCCCTCACAGCCCGCGAGGAACAAAAAAAGCCGGCAGACGCTGAGCAAGGGCGACCCAAGAGCCGTCTCGCTCTCAAAAGCTGCCAGAAACACCGCTCTGTCCCGTTTAAGGCCGGAGACGGCACGCCAAAGACGGGCGGGAAATGGAAGAAAAAATTCTTACCGAAGGAAAAATTTTGCCGAGGAAAAAACTTTTGCTGAAAAAAAAAATTTACTGGAGGAAAAACTTTTACGGAAAAAAAATTTTTGGAAGAAAAAAACCAGCCAAACGAAAAGCCACTTTTTTCACCGGGACCTCGGGACGCGGCGGCCACCCTCGCCCGATCGATCCCCGCGCTCTCCGCGGCCGGAGGGTGAAGGCACGGCAGGCTCCCTTCGTGTGTTCCGGCCAACCCCCCGGGCTTCCAGCGCTCTCTCGTGACGGGCTCCCCACCGCGGCCTTCGCCCTGCGCCCGCCACTACCCATCCGCACACGATTTCACAGCCCACCGGTAGGCAACGGCTGCCGCACTCTGCCCTCGGCCACGGCTCCCTACGAGTCCCGACTCACCGGGGATGCCCCACGGAGGCTCGGATCAGCATGAGCCAACCGGGGGCGCGCGACGCCGTGCCGACAAGCAGGAGCGGTGCCGAGCCACCGTGGGTACCCCGCCGAGAAGGACGCCCTGTCTGCGGCAGACTAGCGCGGGTAGTGGCCGGTCGCTGCTCTGTGTTTGCCCTCGAGGCGAGTCACCGCTCGCACCCATAGGACGGAGATAGACGCCTCCTCCCCCGAAAAGCTCCAAGAGATTTCCATCTCAACGACGGCAAGGGGCGCCAGTCAACGCCCGGGTTTACCATGATGCAACTGGAGGTAACGAAAATAAGCGACCCCTTACGGCCGCTGCCGAGGGCCTGGCCTGGTAGACCTGACGGCCGCTGCCGAAGGCGTGGTAGACCTGACGGCCTCTGCCGAGGGCCTGGTAGACCTGACGGCCGCTGCCGAGGGCGTGGTAGACCTGACGGCCGCTGCCGAAGGCGTGGTAGACCTGACGGCCTCTGCCGAGGTCCTGGTAGACCTGACGGCCGCTGCCGATGGCGTGGTAGACCTGACGGCCGCTGCCGAGGCCGTGGTAGACCTGACGGCCTCTGCCGAGGGCCTGGTAGACCTGACGGCCGCTGCCGAGGGACTGGTAGACCTGACGGCCGCTGCCGAGGGCGTGGTAGACCTGACGGCCTCTGCCGAGGGCGTGGTAGACCTGACGGCCGCTGCCGAGGGCGTGGTAGACCTGACGGCCGCTGCCGAGGGCGTGGTAGACCTGACGGCCGCTGCCGAGGGCGTGGTAGACCTGACGGCCGCTGCCGAGGGCCTGGTAGACCTGACGGCCGCTGCCGAGGGCGTGGTAGACCTGACGGCCTCTGCCGTGGGCCTGGTAGACCTGACGGCCGCTGCCGAGGGCGTGGTAGACCTGACGGCCGCTGCCGAGGGCGTGGTAGACCTGACGGCCGCTGCCGAGGTCCTGGTAGACCTGACGGCCGCTGCCGAGGGCGTGGTAGACCTGACGGCCGCTGCCGAGGTCCTGGTAGACCTGACGGCCGCTGCAGAGGGCGTGGTAGACCTGACGGCCTCTGCCGAGGGCCTGGTAGACCTGACGGAGGCTGCCGAGGGCGTGGTAGACCTGACGGCCGCTGCCGAGAGCGTGGTAGACCTGACGGCCTCTGCCGAGGGCCTGGTAGACCTGACGGCCGCTGCCGAGGGCGTGGTAGACCTGACGGCCTCTGCCGAGGGCGTGGTAGACCTGACGGCCGCTGCCGAGGGCGTGGTAGACCTGACGGCCGCTGCCGAGGGTGCGGTAGACCTGAGGTCCGCTGCCAAAAGCCTGGTAGACCTGAGGTCCGTTGCCGGGGGCCTGGTAGACCTGACGGACTGTGTCGGAGCACCTGGGTAAGGCGCCGGGCCCCCCCCGCGCGGTGCCAGGACGACGTGGTGACCGGCCGCGGACCTTCACATGCGATACTCTCTCCCCCAACACCCCGTTGTTTTCATCCACCACGTTCCCTGAACGTGAGCAAATCTGGTCCAAGGTCCACCCTGTCCAGCTGTTCGGTAGGCCGAACACACATACACAGGCCCTCCCCCCACACAAGACCACCACTCCCAGGTATCCACACCAGCTGCACCGGAGTACTTTTGGGGTGCACAGGCCTTTTCAGCTGCAGGAGCACAGCAGTCTCAGGAGAGGCCTAACTGAGTAGAAGCCTTTTCCCAGGCCCCAGTTTAAAAAGTCTTATGACAAAGGAAAAAAAACCCACAAACTTCCTAGTAAACTCCCGGGGCTGAAATCTGTTTGTAGGCCGAACAGGCACACACACACAGGCCCTCCCCCCACACAAGACCACCACTTCCAGGTATCCACACCAGCTGCTCCGGAGCACTTTTGGGGTGCAGAGGCCTTTTCAGCTGCAGGAGCAGAGCTGGCTGAGCAGAGGCCTAACTGAGTAGAAGCCTTTTCCCAGGCCCCAGTATAAAAAGTCCTGAAGAAAAAAAAAAAAAATGGAAACTTCCTAGTAACCTCCCGGGGCTGAAATCTGTTTGTAGGCCGAACAGGCACACATAGCCCCCCCACAAACACAACCCCCCCACTCCCAGGCTGCCCCACGAGCTACTGTGTTGCACTTTTGGGGTGCAGAGGCCTCTGCAGCTGCAGGAGCAGAGCTGGCTGAGCAGAGGCCTAACTGAGTAGAAGCCTTTTCCCAGGCCCCAGTTTAAAAGGTCCTGAAAAAAAAAAAAAAATGGAAACTTCCTAGTAACCTCCCGGGGCTGAAATCTGTTTGTAGGCCGAACAGGCACTCACAGCCCCTCCACAAACACAACCCCCCCACTCCCAGGCTGCCTGACGAGCTACTGTGTTGCACTTTTTGGGAAGCAGAGGCCTTTTCAGCTGCAGGAGCAGAGCAGCCTGAGCAGAGGCCTAAAGGAGTAGAAGCCTTTTCCCAGGCCCCAGTTTAAAAAGTCTTATGACAAAGGAAAAAAAACCCACGAACTTCCAAGTAAACTCCCGGGGCTGAAATCTGTTTGTAGGCCGAACAGGCACACACAGCCCCCCCACAAACACAACCCCCCCACTCCCAGGCTGCCCGACTAGCTACTGTGTTGCACCTTTGGGGTACAGAGGCCTCTGCAGCTGCAGGAGCAGAGCTGGCTGAGCAGAGGCCTAACTGAGTAGAAGCCTTTCCCCGGGCCCCAGTTTAAAAAGTCTTATGACAAAGGAAAAATAACCCCGCAAACTTCCAAGTAAACTCCCGCGGCTGAAAGCTTGTCGGTAGGCCAAACAGGCACACACAGCCCCCCCCCCCACCCCACCCCAAACACAACCCCCCCCCCCACTCCCTGGCTGCCCGACGAGCTACTGTGTTGCACTTTTGGGGTGCAGAGGCCTCTGCAGCTGCAGGAGCAGAGCTGGCTGAACAGAGGCCTAACTGAGTAGAAGCCTTTTCCCAGGCCCCAGTTTAAAAAGTCTTTCGACAGAGAAAAAAACCCCGCAAACTTCCTAGTAAGCTCCTGTTGCTGAAAGCTGGTCGGTAGGCCGAACACACGTAGACACAGGCCCTCCCCCCACACAAGACCCCCACTCCCAGGTAGCCACACGAGCTGCTCCGGAGCACTTTTGGGGTGCAGAGGCCTTTTCAGCTGCAGGAGCAGAGCTGGCTGAGCAGAGGCCTAACTGAGTAGAAGCCTTTTCCCAGGCCCCAGTTTAAAAAGTCCTGAAAAAAAAAAAATAATCCAAACTTCCTAGTAAACTCCCGGGGCTGAAATCTGTTTGTAGGCCGAACAGGCACACACAGCCCCTCCACAAACACAACCCCCCCACTCCCAGGCTGCCCGACTAGCTAATGTGTTGCACTTTTGGGGTGCAGAGGCCTCTGCAGCTGCAGGAGCAGAGCTGGCTGAGCAGAGGCCTAACTGAGTAGAAGCCTTTTCACAGGCCCCAGTTTAAAAAGCCTTATGACAAAGGAAAAAAAAACCACAAACTTCCAAGTAAACTCCCGGGGCTGAAATCTGTTTGTAGGCCGAACAGGCACACACAGCCACCCCCACAAACACAACCCCCCCACTCCCAGGCTGCTCCACGAGCTACTGTGTTGCACTTTTGGGGTGCAGAGGCCTTTTCAGCTGCAGGAGCAGAGCAGCCTGAGCAGAGGCCTAACTGAGTAGAAGCCTTTTCCCAGGCCCCAGTTTAAAAAGTCTTATGACAAAGGAAAAAAAACCCACAAACTTCCAAGTAAACTCCCGGAGCTGAAATCTGTTTGTAGGTCGAACAGGCACACACAGCCCCCCCACAAACACAACCCCCCCATTCCCAGGCTGCCCCACGAGCTACTGTGTTGCACCTTTGGGGTGCAGAGGCCTTTTCAGCTGCAGGAGCAGAGCAGCCTGAGCAGAGGCCTAAAGGAGTAGAAGCCTTTTCCCAGGCCCCAGTTTAAAAGTCCTGAAGAAAAAAAAAAAAAATCAAAACTTCCTAGTAAACTCCCGGGGCTGAAAGCTGGTCAGTAGGCCGAACAGGCACACACAGCCCCCCCACAAACACAACCCCCCCACTCCCAGGCTGCCCCACGAGCTACTGTGGTGCACTATTGGGATGCAGAGGCCTCTGCAGCTGCAGGAGCAGAGCAGCCTGAGCAGAGGCCTAACTGAGTAGAAGCCTTTTCCCAGGCCCCAGTTTAAAAAGTCCTGAAGAAAAAAAAAAAATGGAAACTTCCTAGTAACCTCCCGGGGCTGAAATCTGTTTGTAGGCCGAACAGGCACACACAGCCCCTCCACAAACACAACCCCCCCACTCCCAGGCTGCCTGACGAGCTACTGTGTTGCACTTTTGGGGTGCAGAGGCCTTTTCAGCTGCAGGAGCAGAGCAGCCTGAGCAGAGGCCTAACTGAGTAGAAGCCTTTCCCCGGGCCCCAGTTTAAAAAGTCTTATGACAAAGGAAAAAAACCCCACAAACTTCCAAGTAAACTCCCGGGGCTGAAATCTGTTTGTAGGCCGAACAGGCACACACAGCCCCCCCACAAACACAACCCCCCCACTCCCAGGCTGCCCGACTAGCTACTGTGTTGCACTTTTGGGGTGCAGAGGCCTTTTCAGCTGCAGGAGCAGAGCAGCCTGAGCAGAGGCCTAACTGAGTAGAAGCCTTTTCCCAGGCCCCAGTTTAAAAACTCTTATGACAAAGGAAAAAAAACCCACAAACTTCCAAGTAAACTCCCGGGGCTGAAATCTGTTTGTAGGCCGAACAGGCACACACAGCCCCCCCACAAACACAACCCCCCCACTCCCAGGCTGCCCCACGAGCTACTGTGTTGCACTTTTGGGGTGCAGAGGCCTCTGCAGCTGCAGGAGCAGAGCTGGCTGAACAGAGGCCTAACTGAGTAGAAGCCTTTTCCCAGGCCCCAGTTTAAAAAGTCTTTCGACAGAGAAAAAAACCCCGCAAACTTCCTAGTAAGCTCCTGTTGCTGAAAGCTGGTCGGTAGGCCGAACACACGTAGACACAGGCCCTCCCCCCACACAAGACCCCCACTCCCAGGTAGCCACACGAGCTGCTCCGGAGCACTTTTGGGGTGCAGAGGCCTTTTCAGCTGCAGGAGCAGAGCTGGCTGAGCAGAGGCCTAACTGAGTAGAAGCCTTTTCCCAGGCCCCAGTTTAAAAAGTCCTGAAAAAAAAAAAATAATCCAAACTTCCTAGTAAACTCCCGGGGCTGAAATCTGTTTGTAGGCCGAACAGGCACACACACACAGGCCCTCCCCCCACACAAGACCACCACTCCCAGGTATCCACACGAGTTGCTCCGGAGCACTTTTGGGGTGCAGAGGCCTTTTCAGCTGCAGGAGCAGAGCTGGCTGAGCAGAGGCCTAACTGAGTAGAAGCCTTTTCACAGGCCCCAGTTTAAAAACTCTTATGACAAAGGAAAAAAAACCCACAAACTTCCAAGTAAACTCCCGGGGCTGAAATCTGTTTGTAGGCCGAACAGGCACACACAGCCCCCCCACAAACACAACCCCCCCACTCCCAGGCTGCCCCACGAGCTACTGTGTTGCACTTTTGGGGTGCAGAGGCCTCTGCAGCTGCAGGAGCAGAGCTGGCTGAGCAGAGGCCTAACTGAGTAGAAGCCTTTTCTCAGGCCCCAGTTTAAAAAGTCCTGAAGAAAAAAAAAAAAAAATCAAAACTTCCTAGTAAACTCCCGGGGCTGAAAGCTGGTCGGTAGGCCGAACAGGCACACACAGCCCCACACCCCCACAAACACAACCCCCCCCACTCCCAGGCTGCCCGACGAGCTACTCTGGTGCACTTTTGGGATGCAGAGGCCTTTTCAGCTGCAGGAGCAGAGCTGGCTGAGCAGAGGCCTAACTGAGTAGAAGCCTTTCCCCGGGCCCCAGTTGAAAAAGTCTTACGACAAAGAATAAAACCCCCCAAAACTTCCTCACAAGCTCCCGGGGCTGAAAGCTGCTCGGTTGGCCGAACACACACACATACGCACGCACAGGCCCTCCCCCCCATACAACCCCTCCACTGCCAGGTAGCCCCACGAACTTTCTGCAGCGCAGTTTTTCGATGCAGGTGCATTCAGAGCCGCAGGAGGAGTGCAGGCCGATTAGATG
>NC_140118.1:1861439-1866439 GCF_964237585.1 Gallinula chloropus | reverse complement strand
GCGAGGAACAAAAAAAGCCGGCAGACGCTGAGCAAGGGCGACCCAAGAGCCGTCTCGCTCTCAAAAGCTGCCAGAAACACCGCTCTGTCCCGTTTAAGGCCGGAGACGGCACGCCAAAGACGGGCGGGAAATGGAAGAAAAAATTCTTACCGAAGGAAAAATTTTGC
Organism: Gallinula chloropus; assembly: GCF_964237585.1. NCBI lineage: Eukaryota > Metazoa > Chordata > Aves > Gruiformes > Rallidae > Gallinula > Gallinula chloropus. Next base: position 1,866,272 of record NC_140118.1, on the reverse strand, counting down.
CGAGGAAAAAACTTTTGCTGAAAAAAAAAATTTACTGGAGGAAAAACTTTTACGGAAAAAAAATTTTTGGAAGAAAAAAACCAGCCAAACGAAAAGCCACTTTTTTCACCGGGACCTCGGGACGCGGCGGCCACCCTCGCCCGATCGATCCCCGCGCTCTCCGCGGCCGGAGGGTGAAGGCACGGCAGGCTCCCTTCGTGTGTTCCGGCCAACCCCCCGGGCTTCCAGCGCTCTCTCGTGACGGGCTCCCCACCGCGGCCTTCGCCCTGCGCCCGCCACTACCCATCCGCACACGATTTCACAGCCCACCGGTAGGCAACGGCTGCCGCACTCTGCCCTCGGCCACGGCTCCCTACGAGTCCCGACTCACCGGGGATGCCCCACGGAGGCTCGGATCAGCATGAGCCAACCGGGGGCGCGCGACGCCGTGCCGACAAGCAGGAGCGGTGCCGAGCCACCGTGGGTACCCCGCCGAGAAGGACGCCCTGTCTGCGGCAGACTAGCGCGGGTAGTGGCCGGTCGCTGCTCTGTGTTTGCCCTCGAGGCGAGTCACCGCTCGCACCCATAGGACGGAGATAGACGCCTCCTCCCCCGAAAAGCTCCAAGAGATTTCCATCTCAACGACGGCAAGGGGCGCCAGTCAACGCCCGGGTTTACCATGATGCAACTGGAGGTAACGAAAATAAGCGACCCCTTACGGCCGCTGCCGAGGGCCTGGCCTGGTAGACCTGACGGCCGCTGCCGAAGGCGTGGTAGACCTGACGGCCTCTGCCGAGGGCCTGGTAGACCTGACGGCCGCTGCCGAGGGCGTGGTAGACCTGACGGCCGCTGCCGAAGGCGTGGTAGACCTGACGGCCTCTGCCGAGGTCCTGGTAGACCTGACGGCCGCTGCCGATGGCGTGGTAGACCTGACGGCCGCTGCCGAGGCCGTGGTAGACCTGACGGCCTCTGCCGAGGGCCTGGTAGACCTGACGGCCGCTGCCGAGGGACTGGTAGACCTGACGGCCGCTGCCGAGGGCGTGGTAGACCTGACGGCCTCTGCCGAGGGCGTGGTAGACCTGACGGCCGCTGCCGAGGGCGTGGTAGACCTGACGGCCGCTGCCGAGGGCGTGGTAGACCTGACGGCCGCTGCCGAGGGCGTGGTAGACCTGACGGCCGCTGCCGAGGGCCTGGTAGACCTGACGGCCGCTGCCGAGGGCGTGGTAGACCTGACGGCCTCTGCCGTGGGCCTGGTAGACCTGACGGCCGCTGCCGAGGGCGTGGTAGACCTGACGGCCGCTGCCGAGGGCGTGGTAGACCTGACGGCCGCTGCCGAGGTCCTGGTAGACCTGACGGCCGCTGCCGAGGGCGTGGTAGACCTGACGGCCGCTGCCGAGGTCCTGGTAGACCTGACGGCCGCTGCAGAGGGCGTGGTAGACCTGACGGCCTCTGCCGAGGGCCTGGTAGACCTGACGGAGGCTGCCGAGGGCGTGGTAGACCTGACGGCCGCTGCCGAGAGCGTGGTAGACCTGACGGCCTCTGCCGAGGGCCTGGTAGACCTGACGGCCGCTGCCGAGGGCGTGGTAGACCTGACGGCCTCTGCCGAAGGCGTGGTAGACCTGACGGCCGCTGCCGAGGGCGTGGTAGACCTGACGGCCGCTGCCGAGGGTGCGGTAGACCTGAGGTCCGCTGCCAAAAGCCTGGTAGACCTGAGGTCCGTTGCCGGGGGCCTGGTAGACCTGACGGACTGTGTCGGAGCACCTGGGTAAGGCGCCGGGCCCCCCCCGCGCGGTGCCAGGACGACGTGGTGACCGGCCGCGGACCTTCACATGCGATACTCTCTCCCCCAACACCCCGTTGTTTTCATCCACCACGTTCCCTGAACGTGAGCAAATCTGGTCCAAGGTCCACCCTGTCCAGCTGTTCGGTAGGCCGAACACACATACACAGGCCCTCCCCCCACACAAGACCACCACTCCCAGGTATCCACACCAGCTGCACCGGAGTACTTTTGGGGTGCACAGGCCTTTTCAGCTGCAGGAGCACAGCAGTCTCAGGAGAGGCCTAACTGAGTAGAAGCCTTTTCCCAGGCCCCAGTTTAAAAAGTCTTATGACAAAGGAAAAAAAACCCACAAACTTCCTAGTAAACTCCCGGGGCTGAAATCTGTTTGTAGGCCGAACAGGCACACACACACAGGCCCTCCCCCCACACAAGACCACCACTTCCAGGTATCCACACCAGCTGCTCCGGAGCACTTTTGGGGTGCAGAGGCCTTTTCAGCTGCAGGAGCAGAGCTGGCTGAGCAGAGGCCTAACTGAGTAGAAGCCTTTTCCCAGGCCCCAGTATAAAAAGTCCTGAAGAAAAAAAAAAAAAATGGAAACTTCCTAGTAACCTCCCGGGGCTGAAATCTGTTTGTAGGCCGAACAGGCACACATAGCCCCCCCACAAACACAACCCCCCCACTCCCAGGCTGCCCCACGAGCTACTGTGTTGCACTTTTGGGGTGCAGAGGCCTCTGCAGCTGCAGGAGCAGAGCTGGCTGAGCAGAGGCCTAACTGAGTAGAAGCCTTTTCCCAGGCCCCAGTTTAAAAGGTCCTGAAAAAAAAAAAAAAATGGAAACTTCCTAGTAACCTCCCGGGGCTGAAATCTGTTTGTAGGCCGAACAGGCACTCACAGCCCCTCCACAAACACAACCCCCCCACTCCCAGGCTGCCTGACGAGCTACTGTGTTGCACTTTTTGGGAAGCAGAGGCCTTTTCAGCTGCAGGAGCAGAGCAGCCTGAGCAGAGGCCTAAAGGAGTAGAAGCCTTTTCCCAGGCCCCAGTTTAAAAAGTCTTATGACAAAGGAAAAAAAACCCACGAACTTCCAAGTAAACTCCCGGGGCTGAAATCTGTTTGTAGGCCGAACAGGCACACACAGCCCCCCCACAAACACAACCCCCCCACTCCCAGGCTGCCCGACTAGCTACTGTGTTGCACCTTTGGGGTACAGAGGCCTCTGCAGCTGCAGGAGCAGAGCTGGCTGAGCAGAGGCCTAACTGAGTAGAAGCCTTTCCCCGGGCCCCAGTTTAAAAAGTCTTATGACAAAGGAAAAATAACCCCGCAAACTTCCAAGTAAACTCCCGCGGCTGAAAGCTTGTCGGTAGGCCAAACAGGCACACACAGCCCCCCCCCCCACCCCACCCCAAACACAACCCCCCCCCCCACTCCCTGGCTGCCCGACGAGCTACTGTGTTGCACTTTTGGGGTGCAGAGGCCTCTGCAGCTGCAGGAGCAGAGCTGGCTGAACAGAGGCCTAACTGAGTAGAAGCCTTTTCCCAGGCCCCAGTTTAAAAAGTCTTTCGACAGAGAAAAAAACCCCGCAAACTTCCTAGTAAGCTCCTGTTGCTGAAAGCTGGTCGGTAGGCCGAACACACGTAGACACAGGCCCTCCCCCCACACAAGACCCCCACTCCCAGGTAGCCACACGAGCTGCTCCGGAGCACTTTTGGGGTGCAGAGGCCTTTTCAGCTGCAGGAGCAGAGCTGGCTGAGCAGAGGCCTAACTGAGTAGAAGCCTTTTCCCAGGCCCCAGTTTAAAAAGTCCTGAAAAAAAAAAAATAATCCAAACTTCCTAGTAAACTCCCGGGGCTGAAATCTGTTTGTAGGCCGAACAGGCACACACAGCCCCTCCACAAACACAACCCCCCCACTCCCAGGCTGCCCGACTAGCTAATGTGTTGCACTTTTGGGGTGCAGAGGCCTCTGCAGCTGCAGGAGCAGAGCTGGCTGAGCAGAGGCCTAACTGAGTAGAAGCCTTTTCACAGGCCCCAGTTTAAAAAGCCTTATGACAAAGGAAAAAAAAACCACAAACTTCCAAGTAAACTCCCGGGGCTGAAATCTGTTTGTAGGCCGAACAGGCACACACAGCCACCCCCACAAACACAACCCCCCCACTCCCAGGCTGCTCCACGAGCTACTGTGTTGCACTTTTGGGGTGCAGAGGCCTTTTCAGCTGCAGGAGCAGAGCAGCCTGAGCAGAGGCCTAACTGAGTAGAAGCCTTTTCCCAGGCCCCAGTTTAAAAAGTCTTATGACAAAGGAAAAAAAACCCACAAACTTCCAAGTAAACTCCCGGAGCTGAAATCTGTTTGTAGGTCGAACAGGCACACACAGCCCCCCCACAAACACAACCCCCCCATTCCCAGGCTGCCCCACGAGCTACTGTGTTGCACCTTTGGGGTGCAGAGGCCTTTTCAGCTGCAGGAGCAGAGCAGCCTGAGCAGAGGCCTAAAGGAGTAGAAGCCTTTTCCCAGGCCCCAGTTTAAAAGTCCTGAAGAAAAAAAAAAAAAATCAAAACTTCCTAGTAAACTCCCGGGGCTGAAAGCTGGTCAGTAGGCCGAACAGGCACACACAGCCCCCCCACAAACACAACCCCCCCACTCCCAGGCTGCCCCACGAGCTACTGTGGTGCACTTTTGGGATGCAGAGGCCTCTGCAGCTGCAGGAGCAGAGCAGCCTGAGCAGAGGCCTAACTGAGTAGAAGCCTTTTCCCAGGCCCCAGTTTAAAAAGTCCTGAAGAAAAAAAAAAAATGGAAACTTCCTAGTAACCTCCCGGGGCTGAAATCTGTTTGTAGGCCGAACAGGCACACACAGCCCCTCCACAAACACAACCCCCCCACTCCCAGGCTGCCTGACGAGCTACTGTGTTGCACTTTTGGGGTGCAGAGGCCTTTTCAGCTGCAGGAGCAGAGCAGCCTGAGCAGAGGCCTAACTGAGTAGAAGCCTTTCCCCGGGCCCCAGTTTAAAAAGTCTTATGACAAAGGAAAAAAACCCCACAAACTTCCAAGTAAACTCCCGGGGCTGAAATCTGTTTG
>NC_140118.1:1851439-1853939 GCF_964237585.1 Gallinula chloropus | reverse complement strand
GGAGGCGATTGATCGCAAAGCGACGCTCAGACAGGCGTAGCCCCGGGAGGAACCCGGGGCCGCAAGTGCGTTCGAAGTGTCGATGATCAATGTGTCCTGCAATTCACATTAATTCTCGCAGCTAGCTGCGTTCTTCATCGACGCACGAGCCGAGTGATCCACCGCCAAGAGTTGTCTGCCATTTCAGAACCGCCCCCGCAACGCGGGGCGGTCGTGGCCGGCACCGCTCCGCAGCGGAGCCCCCTTCTTTGCCGAGCGACGGCCCGCCCGCCGCCCCCACCAACGCACGCCAGGAGCGGCGAAAGCGGCGCGACGGACGGGCCTCGCGCCTCGGACGACCGGACGAGCAACGCCCAAAACAAGGGACAGGACCGGGAAAAAAATCAAAGGATTCCCAACGGCGAGCGACGGCGCGGAGCACGCGCTCCCGAAAACCCACCGACCTGCGCGGGGAAAGACGCCCGTCGCTCGCTTCGGAGGCGGCCCAGGCGCTCGGGCTCGGCCCGGCCCTCCGCGCGGAGGACGCGGGGCGCGCGCCCGGCCGCGGCACCGGCCTTGCCCGCTTTTCTCGCCTCCCTTTTTTTCACGGCGGCCGGCTTCGCCCCTTCCTCCGGCTCGCAGCGACGCCGGCAACCCTCGGCGGCCCTCCGGCCGCCTAACCCCCCCGCGGAGGCAGGCGGCCAACCACCCGCGGAAGCCCGAAGCTCGCGGCGACCAACCGCCCGCGCGGCCTGACGCCGGATGGCACGCGCCGCCCCAGCAGCAAAAAAAGCCTGGGCGGACGGCGCGCCCGCCTCGGACCGCCGCCGCCCGCTTCTCGCTCGACCCCTCCCCTCCCCCTTTTTTCCAGCCACGCGACCGGGGCAAAAAGGCGGACGGCGCTAAGCTCGGGGACGGCTCCCGCTCTCCCCGCTTCCGCGCGGAGAACGGAGGAGGGACGACCCCGGCCGCGCGCGGCCACCCGCCCGCGGCGCGGGCGGGGGGGGAAAGGGCGGCGGAGAAAAGGGGGCGGGCGGGGCCCGCGGACGGGCGGCCGCCCGACAGCGGCGCGCGCCCTCCGGCCGACCGACCAAAGACGAGAGCGGTGCCGCCGCCGCTCGGCCGGGGCGCCGCCAGCGGCGGGGGGGCGGCGACCGGAGACCACCGAGCGAGAGCCAGCGCGCGCTCGCCGGGGCAGGGAGCGAAGGGTCGCCCCTTCGAGAGGACGAGCAGGGGGCCGGCCGCGGCCGGCCGGCACACCGCGGTCTCGCCGACGGAAAAAAAGCCGGACCGCGGAGAGGGGGGGGCAGCGGTCACGCCCCTCCCCGGCGCGGCACGGACGCCCTCGGGGAACGAGCGCGGAGCGGCGGCGGCCGCCTTGCCGGCCCGCGGCGCGGTGCAGGGCGCCTTCCGAGAGAAGCTCCCGTGGGCGCCCCACACCCCCCCCGCCGCGCGCGTCGAGGCACGCGCCGCCGCCGCCCGGCCGCCCCCGTCGGGTCGCGTCGAGCCGCCCGAGTCTTTAAACCTCCGCCCGGCTCCGCGGCCTTCGACCCCCGGAGCTCGCCGAGGGAGGGCCGCGGAGGCGCGGGCGCTAGGTACCTGGCCCTGAGCTTGAGGGAAACGACCCGCAAGGCCCCGCGGGGGTGCCTGCCCCGCTGCCACCCTCGGGGCAGCGTCCGCCCGCGGGGGCGCGCCCGACACCCGCCGCCACCGCCTCCGTCTTCCTTCCCGGGGACCGAGGTCTCCCTCAATTGCCCGGCGCTGCGCCCGGGAGGACCGACGGGGCTCGGGCCGCCCCGCTCGCGCGGGACGAGACCCGGCGGGGTTCGGGGAGGGGGAGAACCTCGCTACGAGCGCCGGCCCGGAACGGCCAGAGGGCCCGCGCGCGCCGCCTCCGCGCGGCCGGGAGGGGAGGGGGGGAAGACGCCCGGCTTAGGCACACACCCCCCGCCGCCCCGCCACCACCCCGGAAAGGCACTCTCGCACCCGGCTTTGCTCTCTCGCCGCTCGACGCTGCCCGACCGGGGCGCGCTCCGGCGGCGGCGGCGCTCGCAAGCTCACCGCTGTCTCCTCTTTTTTCCGCCTCCTCCCGCGCCCGAGCAGGGAAGCTCGCGCGCAGCCAGGCCCCGCGCTCAGACCGGCGAGTCGCGGCGCCCTCCTTTGCCCCCGGGGAGACCGCCCGCATCGCCCCTCGGCTCCCGCCCCGACCTCTCCCGCGGACGGGTGGTGGGGAAGGCCGCTCGAGACGGTCGGAGGGGACGGCTCCCGGAGGCGGACGCCGGACGCCGGCGCGAGTCGGCGGCGGCGAGAACCGCGGCTGCGGGGCGGCGACGGAGAGGAAAAGACGAAGAAGCGGGAGGCGGCGGCGCCGCCACCGCCGCCGCGGCCCTCGGCCGGCGGGGCGATCGGGGGGGGCGCGGAGCGAGTGGAGAGCTCCGCCGGGGTAGGGTGGGCGGGTGGTGGGGGGAAGGCCCACGTCGGGTCTTCCCCTTTCCTCCTCCTTTCTCCCGCCGCCGGAACG
>NC_140118.1:1833939-1846439 GCF_964237585.1 Gallinula chloropus | reverse complement strand
GGGCCTGGCCTGGTAGACCTGACGGCCGCTGCCGAGGGCGTGGTAGACCTGACGGCAGCTGCCGAAGGCGTGGTAGACCTGACGGCCTCTGCCGAGGGCCTGGTAGACCTGACGGCCGCTGCCGAGGGCGTGGTAGACCTGACGGCCGCTGCCGAAGGCGTGGTAGACCTGACGGCCTCTGCCGAGGTCCTGGGAGACCTGACGGCCGCTGCCGAGGCCGTGGTAGACCTGACGGCCGCTGCCGAGGCCGTGGTAGACCTGACGGCCGCTGCCGAGGGCCTGGTAGACCTGACGGCCACTGCCGAGGGACTGGTAGACCTGACGGCCGCTGCCGAGGGCGTGGTAGACCTGACGGCCTCTGCCGAGGTCCTGGTAGACCTGACGGCCGCTGCCGAGGGCGTGGTAGACCTGACGGCCTCTGCCGAGGGCCTGGTAGACCTGACGGCCGCTGCCGAGGGCGTGGTAGACCTGACGGCCGCTGCCGAGGTCCTGGTAGACCTCACGGCCGCTGCCGAGGGCGTGGTAGACGTGACGGCCGCTGCCGAGGGCGTGGTAGACCTGACGGCCGCTGCCGAGGGCGTGGTAGACCTGACGGCCGCTGCCGAGGGCCTGGTAGACCTGACGGCCGCTGCCGAGGGCGTGGTAGACCTGACGGCAGCTGCCGAGGGCCTGGTAGACCTGACGGCCTCTGCCGAGGGCCTGGTAGACCTGACGGAGGCTGCCGAGGGCGTGGTAGACCTGACGGCCGATGCCGAGAGCGTGGTAGACCTGACGGCCTCTGCCGAGGGCCTGGTAGACCTGACGGCCGCTGCCGAGGGCGTGGTAGACCTGACGGCCGCTGCCGAGGGCGTGGTAGACCTGACGGCCGCTGCCGAGGGCGTGGTAGACCTGACGGCCGCTGCCGAGGGTGCGGTAGACCTGAGGTCTGCTGCCAAAAGCCTGGTAGACCTGAGGTCCGTTGCAGGGGGCCTGGTAGACCTGACGGACTGTGTCGGAGCACCTGGGTAAGGCGCCGGGCCCCCCCCGCGCGGTGCCAGGACGACGTGGTGACCGGCCGCGGACCTTCACATGCGATACTCTCTCCCCCAACACCCCGTTGTTTTCATCCACCACGTTCCCTGAACGTGAGCAAATCTGGTCCAAGGTCCACCCTGTCCAGCTGGTCGGTAGGCCGAACACACATACACAGGCCCTCCCCCCACACAAGACCACCACTCCCAGGTATCCACACCAGCTGCACCGGAGTACTTTTGGGGTGCACAGGCCTTTTCAGCTGCAGGAGCACAGCAGTCTCAGGAGAGGCCTAACTGAGTAGAAGCCTTTTCCCAGGCCCCAGTTTCAAAAGTCTTATGACAAAGGAAAAAAAACCCACAAACTTCCTAGTAAACTCCTGGGGCTGAAATCTGTTTGTAGGACGAACAGGCACACACACACAGGCCCTCCCCCCACACAAGACCACCACTTCCAGGTATCCACACCAGCTGCTCCGGAGCACTTTTGGGGTGCAGAGGCCTTTTCAGCTGCAGGAGCAGAGCTGGCTGAGCAGAGGCCTAACTGAGTAGAAGCCTTTTCCCAGGCCCCAGTTTAAAAAGTCCTGAAGAAAAAAAAAAAAAAAAAACCCCAAACTTCCTAGTAAACTCCCGGGGCTGAAATCTGTTTGTAGGCCGAACAGGCACACACAGCCCCCCCCCCCCCCCCCCCCACCCCAAACACAACCCCCCCACCCACTCCCTGGCTGCCCGACGAGCTACTGTGTTGCACTTTTGGGGTGCAGAGGACTCTGCAGCTGCAGGAGCAGAGCTGGCTGAACAGAGGCCTAACTGAGTAGAAGCCTTTTCCCAGGCCCCAGTTTAAAAAGTCTTTCGACAGAGAAAAAAACCCCGCAAACTTCCTAGTAAGCTCCTGTTGCTGAAAGCTGGTCGGTAGGCCGAACACACGTAGACACAGGCCCTCCCCCCACACAAGACCCCCACTCCCAGGTAGCCACACGAGCCTCTCCGGAGCACTTTTGGGGTGCAGAGGCCTTTTCAGCTGCAGGAGCAGAGCTGGCTGAGCAGAGGCCTAACTGAGTAGAAGCCTTTTCCCAGCCCCCAGTTTAAAAAGTCCTGAAAAAAAAAAAAAATCCAAACTTCCTAGTAAACTCCCGGGGCTGAAATCTGTTTGTAGGCCGAACAGGCACACACAGTCCCCCCCACAAACACAACCCCCCCACTCCCAGTCTGCCCCACGAGCTACTGTGTTGCACTTTTGGGATGCAGAGGCCTCTGCAGCTGCAGGAGCAGAGCAGCCTGAGCAGAGGCCTAACTGAGTAGAAGCCTTTTCCCAGGCCCCAGTTCAAAAGTCCTGAAGAAAAAAAAAAATGGAAACTTCCTAGTAACCTCCCGGGGCTGAAATCTGTTTGTAGGCCGAACAGGCACACACAGCCCCTCCACAAACACAACCCCCCCACTCCCAGGCTGCCCGACTAGCTACTGTGTTGCACTTTTGGGGTGCAGAGGCCTTTTCAGCTGCAGGAGCAGAGCAGCCTGAGCAGAGGCCTAACTGAGTAGAAGCCTTTTCCCAGGCCCCAGTTCAAAAGTCCTGAAGATAAAAAAAAAAAACCCAAACTTCCTAGTAAACTCCCGGGGCTGAGATCTGTTTGTAGGCCGAACAGGCACACACACACAGGCCCTCCCCCCACACAAGACCACCACTCCCAGGTATCCACACTAGCTGCTCCGGAGCACTTTTCGGGTGCAGAGGCCTTTTCAGCTGCAGGAGCAGAGCAGCCTGAGCAGAGGCCTAAAGGAGTTGGAGCCTTCCCTGGGCCCCAGTTTAAAAAGTCTTACGACAAAGGAAAAAATAAAACCTAAACTTCCTAGTAAACTCCCGGGGCTGAAAGCTGGTCGGTAGGCCGAACAGGCACACACAGCCCCACACACCCCCACAAACACAACCCCCCCACTCCCAGGCTGCCCGACTAGCTACTGTGTTGCACTTTTGGGGTGCAGAGGCCTTTTCAGCTGCAGGAGCAGAGCAGCCTGAGCAGAGGCCTAACTGAGTAGAAGCCTTTCCCCGGGCCCCAGTTTAAAAAGTCTTATGACAAAGGAAAAAAACCCCACAAACTTCCAAGTAAACTCCCGGGGCTGAAATCTGTTTGTAGGCCGAACAGGCACACACAGCCCCCCCACAAACACAACCCCCCCACTCCCAGGCTGCCCCACGAGATACTGTGTTGCACTTTTGGGATGCAGAGGCCTCTGCAGCTGCAGGAGCAGAGCTGGCTGAGCAGAGGCCTAACTGAGTAGAAGCCTTTTCCCAGGCCCCAGTTCAAAAGTCCTGAAGAAAAAAAAAAAAACCCCAAACTTCCTAGTAACCTCCCGGGGGTGAAATCTGTTTGTAGGCCGAACAGGCACACACAGCCCCTCCACAAACACAACCCCCCCACTCCCAGGCTGCCCGACGAGCTACTGTGTTGCACTTTTGGGGTGCAGAGGCCTTTTCAGCTACAGGAGCAGAGCAGCCTGAGCAGAGGCATAAAGGAGTAGGAGCCTTCCCTGGGCCCCAGTTTAAAAAGTCTTATGACAAAGGAAAAAAAAAAACCCCAAAACTTCCTAGTAAACTCCCAGGGCTGAAAGCTGGTCGGTAGGCCGAACAGGCACACACAGCCCCCCCACAAACACAACCCCCCCACTCCCAGGCTGCCCGACTAGCTACTGTGTTGCACTTTTGGGGTGCAGAGGCCTTTTCAGCTGCAGGAGCAGAGCTGGCTGAGCAGAGGCCTAACTGAGTAGAAGCCTTTTCCCAGGCCCCAGTTTAAAAAGTCTTATGACAAAGGAAAAAAAAAACACAAACTTCCAAGTAAACTCCCCGGGGCTGAAATCTGTTTGTAGGCCGAACAGGCACACACAGCCCCCCCACAAACACAACCCCCCCACTCCCAGGCTGCCCCACGAGCTACTGTGTTGCACTTTTGGGGTGCAGAGGCCTCTGCAGCTGCAGGAGCAGAGCTGGCTGAGCAGAGGCCTAACTGAGTAGAAGCCTTTTCCCAGGCCCCAGTTTAAAAGGTCCTGGAAAAAAAAAAAAAAATGGAAACTTCCTAGTAACCTCCCGGGGCTGAAATCTGTTTGTAGGCCGAACAGGCACACACAGCCCCTCCACAAACACAACCCCCCCACTCCCAGGCTGCCCCACGAGCTACTGTGTTGCACTTTTGGGGTGCAGAGGCCTTTTCAGCTGCAGGAGCAGAGCTGGCTGAGCAGAGGCCTAACTGAGTAGAAGCCTTTTCCCAGGCCCCAGTTCAAAAGTCCTGAAGAAAAAAAAAAAAACCCCAAACTTCCTAGTAAACTCCCGGGGCGGAAATCTGTTTGTAGGCCGAACAGGCACACACAGCCCCTCCACAAACACAACCCCCCCACTCCCAGGCTGCCCGACTAGCTACTGTGTTGCACTTTTGGGGTGCAGAGGCCTTTTCAGCTGCAGGAGCAGAGCAGCCTGAGCAGAGGCCTAACTGAGTAGAAGCCTTTTCACAGGCCCCAGTTTAAAAAGTCTTATGACAAAGGAAAAAAAAAACCACAAACTTCCAAGTAAACTCCCGGGGCTGAAATCTGTTTGTAGGCCGAACAGGCACACACAGCCCCCCCCACAAACACAACCCCCCCACTCCCAGGCTGCCCAACGTGCTACTGTGTTGCACTTTTGGGATGCAGAAGCCTCTGCAGCTGCAGGAGCAGAGCTGGCTGAGCAGAGGCCTAACTGAGTAGAAGCCTTTTCCCAGGCCCCAGTTTAAAAAGTCCTGAAGAAAAAAAAAAAAAATCAAAACTTCCTAGTAAACTCCCGGGGCTGAAATCTGTTTGTAGGCCGAACAGGCACACACAGCCCCCCCCCCCAAACACAACCCCCCCACTCCCAGGCTGCCCGACGAGCTACTGTGGTGCACTTTTGGGGTGCAGAGGCCTTTTCAGCTGCAGGAGCAGAGCAGCCTGAGCAGAGGCATAAAGGAGTAGGAGCCTTCCCTGGGCCCCAGTTTAAAAAGTCTTATGACAAAGGAAAAAAAAAAACCCCAAAACATCCTAGTAAACTCCCGGGGCTGAAAGCTGGTCGGTAGGCCGAACAGGCACACACAGCCCCTCCACAAACACACCACCCCCACTCCCAGGCTGCCGCAAGAGCTACTGTGTTGCACTTTTGGGGTGCAGAGGCCTTTTCAGCTGCAGGAGCAGAGCTGGCTGAGCAGAGGCCTAACTGAGTAGAAGCCTTTTCCCAGGCCCCAGTTTAAAAAGTCTTATGACAAAGGAAAAAAAACCCACAAACTTCCAAGTAAACTCCCGGGGCTGAAATCTGTTTGTAGGCCGAACAGGCACACACAGCCCCCCCCACAAACACAACCCCCCCACTCCCAGGCTGCCCGACTAGCTACTGTGTTGCACTTTTGGGGTGCAGAGGCCTCTGCAGCTGCAGGAGCAGAGCTGGCTGAGCAGAGGCCTAACTGAGTAGAAGCCTTTTCCCAGGCCCCAGTTTAAAAGGTCCTGAAAAAAAAAAAAAAATGGAAAATTCCTAGTAACCTCCCGGGGCTGAAATCTGTTTGTAGGCCGAACAGGCACACACAGCCCCTCCACAAACACAACCCCCGCACTCCCAGGCTGCCCGACGAGCTACTGTGTTGCACTTTTGGGGTGCAGAGGCCTTTTCAGCTGCAGGAGCAGAGCTGGCTGAGCAGAGGCCTAACTGAGTAGAAGCCTTTTCACAGGCCCCAGTTTAAAAGGTCCTGAAAAAAAAAAAAAAAATGGAAACTTCCTAGTAACCTCCCGGGGATGAAATCTGTTTGTAGGCCGAACAGGCACACACACACAGGCCCTCCCCCCACACAAGACCACCACTCCCAGGTATCCACACTAGCTGGTCCGGAGCACTTTTGGGGTGCAGAGGCCTTTTCAGCTGCAGGAGCAGAGCTGGCTGAGCAGAGGCCTAACTGAGTAGAAGCCTTTTCCCAGGCCCCAGTTCAAAAGTCCTGAAGAAAAAAAAAAAACCCCAAACTTCCTAGGAAACTCCCGGGGCTGAAAGCTGGTCGGTAGGCCGAACAGGCACACACAGCCCCCCCACAAACACAACCCCCCCACTCCCAGGCTGCCCGACTAACTACTGTGTTGCACTTTTGGGGTGCAGAGGCCTTTTCAGCTGCAGGAGCAGAGCTGGCTGAGCAGAGGCCTAACTGAGTAGAAGCCTTTTCACAGGCCCCAGTTTAAAAAGTCTTATGACAAAGGAAAAAAAAACCACAAAATTCCAAGTAAACTCCCGGGGCTGAAATCTGTTTGTAGGCCGAACAGGCACACACAGCCCCCCCACAAACACAACCCACCCACTCCCAGGCTGCCCCACGAGCTACTGTGGTGCACATTTGGGATGCAGAAGCCTCTGCAGCTGCAGGAGCAGAGCTGTCTGAGCAGAGGCCTAACTGAGTAGAAGCCTTTTCCCAGGCCCCAGTTTAAAAAGTCCTGAAGAAAAAAAAAAAACCAACCCCAAACTTCCTAGTAAACTCCCGGGGCTGAAATCTGTTTGTAGGCCGAACAGGCACACACAGCCCCCCCCCACAAACACAACCCCCCCACTCCCAGGCTGCCCGACGAGCTACTGTGGTGCACTTTTGGGGTGCAGAGGCCTTTTCAGCTGCAGGAGCAGAGCAGCCTGAGCAGAGGCATAAAGGAGTAGGAGCCTTCCCTGGGCCCCAGTTTAAAAAGTCTTATGACAAAGGAAAAAAAAAAACACCAAAACTTCCTAGTAAACTCCCAGGGCTGAAAGCTGGTCGGTAGGCCGAACAGGCACACACAGCCCCCCCCCCAAACACAACCCACCCACTCCCAGGCTGCCCCACGAGCTACTGTGGTGCACTTTTGGGGTGCAGAGGCCTTTTCAGCTGCAGGAGCAGAGCAGCCTGAGCAGAGGCCTAACTGAGTAGAAGCCTTTTCACAGGCCCCAGTTTAAAAGGTCCTGAAAAAAAAAAAAAAAATGGAAACTTCCTAGTAACCTCCCGGGGATGAAATCTGTTTGTAGGCCGAACAGGCACACACACACAGGCCCTCCCCCCACACAAGACCACCACTCCCAGGTATCCACACTAGCTGGTCCGGAGCACTTTTGGGGTGCAGAGGCCTTTTCAGCTGCAGGAGCAGAGCTGGCTGAGCAGAGGCCTAACTGAGTAGAAGCCTTTTCCCAGGCCCCAGTTCAAAAGTCCTGAAGAAAAAAAAAAAACCCCAAACTTCCTAGGAAACTCCCGGGGCTGAAAGCTGGTCGGTAGGCCGAACAGGCACACACAGCCCCCCCACAAACACAACCCCCCCACTCCCAGGCTGCCCGACTAACTACTGTGTTGCACTTTTGGGGTGCAGAGGCCTTTTCAGCTGCAGGAGCAGAGCTGGCTGAGCAGAGGCCTAACTGAGTAGAAGCCTTTTCACAGGCCCCAGTTTAAAAAGTCTTATGACAAAGGAAAAAAAAACCACAAAATTCCAAGTAAACTCCCGGGGCTGAAATCTGTTTGTAGGCCGAACAGGCACACACAGCCCCCCCACAAACACAACCCACCCACTCCCAGGCTGCCCCACGAGCTACTGTGGTGCACATTTGGGATGCAGAAGCCTCTGCAGCTGCAGGAGCAGAGCTGTCTGAGCAGAGGCCTAACTGAGTAGAAGCCTTTTCCCAGGCCCCAGTTTAAAAAGTCCTGAAGAAAAAAAAAAAACCAACCCCAAACTTCCTAGTAAACTCCCGGGGCTGAAATCTGTTTGTAGGCCGAACAGGCACACACAGCCCCCCCCCACAAACACAACCCCCCCACTCCCAGGCTGCCCGACGAGCTACTGTGGTGCACTTTTGGGGTGCAGAGGCCTTTTCAGCTGCAGGAGCAGAGCAGCCTGAGCAGAGGCATAAAGGAGTAGGAGCCTTCCCTGGGCCCCAGTTTAAAAAGTCTTATGACAAAGGAAAAAAAAAAACACCAAAACTTCCTAGTAAACTCCCAGGGCTGAAAGCTGGTCGGTAGGCCGAACAGGCACACACAGCCCCCCCCCCAAACACAACCCACCCACTCCCAGGCTGCCCCACGAGCTACTGTGGTGCACTTTTGGGGTGCAGAGGCCTTTTCAGCTGCAGGAGCAGAGCAGCCTGAGCAGAGGCCTAACTGAGTAGAAGCCTTTTCACAGGCCCCAGTTTAAAAAGTCTTATGACAAAGGAAAAAAAAACCACAAACTTCCAAGTAAACTCCCGGGGCTGAAATCTGTTTGTAGGCCGAACAGGCACACACAGCCCCTCCACAAACACAACCCCCCCACTCCCAGGCTGCCCCACGAGCTACTGTGTTGCACTTTTGGGGTGCAGAGGCCTCTGCAGCTGCAGGAGCAGAGCAGCCTGAGCAGAGGCCTAAAGGAGTAGGAGCCTTTTCCCAGGCCCCACTGTAAAAAATCCTGAAGAAACAAAAAAAAATCCAAACTTCCTAGTAAACTCCCGGGGCTGAAATCTGTTTGTAGGCTGAACAGGCACACACACACAGGCCCTCCCCACACACAAGACCACCACTCCCAGGTATCCACACGAGCTGCTCCGGAGCACTTTTGGGGTGCAGAGGCCTTTTCAGCTGCAGGAGCAGAGCTGTCTGAGCAGAGGCCTAACTGAGTAGAAGCCTTTTCCCAGGCCCCAGTTTAAAAGGTCCTGAAAAAAAAAAAAACCCCAAACTTCCTAGTAAACTCCCGGGGCGGAAATCTGTTTGTAGGCCGAACAGGCACACACAGCCCCTCCACAAACACAACCCCCCCACTCCCAGGCTGCCCGACTAGCTACTGTGTTGCACTTTTGGGGTGCAGAGGCCTTTTCAGCTGCAGGAGCAGAGCAGCCTGAGCAGAGGCCTAACTGAGTAGAAGCCTTTTCACAGGCCCCAGTTTAAAAAGTCTTATGACAAAGGAAAAAAAAAACCACAAACTTCCAAGTAAACTCCCGGGGCTGAAATCTGTTTGTAGGCCGAACAGGCACACACAGCCCCCCCCACAAACACAACCCCCCCACTCCCAGGCTGCCCAACGAGCTACTGTGTTGCACTTTTGGGATGCAGAAGCCTCTGCAGCTGCAGGAGCAGAGCTGGCTGAGCAGAGGCCTAACTGAGTAGAAGCCTTTTCCCAGGCCCCAGTTTAAAAAGTCCTGAAGAAAAAAAAAAAAAATCAAAACTTCCTAGTAAACTCCCGGGGCTGAAATCTGTTTGTAGGCCGAACAGGCACACACAGCCCCCCCCCCCAAACACAACCCCCCCACTCCCAGGCTGCCCGACGAGCTACTGTGGTGCACTTTTGGGGTGCAGAGGCCTTTTCAGCTGCAGGAGCAGAGCAGCCTGAGCAGAGGCATAAAGGAGTAGGAGCCTTCCCTGGGCCCCAGTTTAAAAAGTCTTATGACAAAGGAAAAAAAAAAACCCCAAAACATCCTAGTAAACTCCCGGGGCTGAAAGCTGGTCGGTAGGCCGAACAGGCACACACAGCCCCTCCACAAACACACCACCCCCACTCCCAGGCTGCCGCAAGAGCTACTGTGTTGCACTTTTGGGGTGCAGAGGCCTTTTCAGCTGCAGGAGCAGAGCTGGCTGAGCAGAGGCCTAACTGAGTAGAAGCCTTTTCCCAGGCCCCAGTTTAAAAAGTCTTATGACAAAGGAAAAAAAACCCACAAACTTCCAAGTAAACTCCCGGGGCTGAAATCTGTTTGTAGGCCGAACAGGCACACACAGCCCCCCCCACAAACACAACCCCCCCACTCCCAGGCTGCCCGACTAGCTACTGTGTTGCACTTTTGGGGTGCAGAGGCCTCTGCAGCTGCAGGAGCAGAGCTGGCTGAGCAGAGGCCTAACTGAGTAGAAGCCTTTTCCCAGGCCCCAGTTTAAAAGGTCCTGAAAAAAAAAAAAAAATGGAAAATTCCTAGTAACCTCCCGGGGCTGAAATCTGTTTGTAGGCCGAACAGGCACACACAGCCCCTCCACAAACACAACCCCCGCACTCCCAGGCTGCCCGACGAGCTACTGTGTTGCACTTTTGGGGTGCAGAGGCCTTTTCAGCTGCAGGAGCAGAGCTGGCTGAGCAGAGGCCTAACTGAGTAGAAGCCTTTTCACAGGCCCCAGTTTAAAAGGTCCTGAAAAAAAAAAAAAAAATGGAAACTTCCTAGTAACCTCCCGGGGATGAAATCTGTTTGTAGGCCGAACAGGCACACACACACAGGCCCTCCCCCCACACAAGACCACCACTCCCAGGTATCCACACTAGCTGGTCCGGAGCACTTTTGGGGTGCAGAGGCCTTTTCAGCTGCAGGAGCAGAGCTGGCTGAGCAGAGGCCTAACTGAGTAGAAGCCTTTTCCCAGGCCCCAGTTCAAAAGTCCTGAAGAAAAAAAAAAAACCCCAAACTTCCTAGGAAACTCCCGGGGCTGAAAGCTGGTCGGTAGGCCGAACAGGCACACACAGCCCCCCCACAAACACAACCCCCCCACTCCCAGGCTGCCCGACTAACTACTGTGTTGCACTTTTGGGGTGCAGAGGCCTTTTCAGCTGCAGGAGCAGAGCTGGCTGAGCAGAGGCCTAACTGAGTAGAAGCCTTTTCACAGGCCCCAGTTTAAAAAGTCTTATGACAAAGGAAAAAAAAACCACAAAATTCCAAGTAAACTCCCGGGGCTGAAATCTGTTTGTAGGCCGAACAGGCACACACAGCCCCCCCACAAACACAACCCACCCACTCCCAGGCTGCCCCACGAGCTACTGTGGTGCACATTTGGGATGCAGAAGCCTCTGCAGCTGCAGGAGCAGAGCTGTCTGAGCAGAGGCCTAACTGAGTAGAAGCCTTTTCCCAGGCCCCAGTTTAAAAAGTCCTGAAGAAAAAAAAAAAACCAACCCCAAACTTCCTAGTAAACTCCCGGGGCTGAAATCTGTTTGTAGGCCGAACAGGCACACACAGCCCCCCCCCACAAACACAACCCCCCCACTCCCAGGCTGCCCGACGAGCTACTGTGGTGCACTTTTGGGGTGCAGAGGCCTTTTCAGCTGCAGGAGCAGAGCAGCCTGAGCAGAGGCATAAAGGAGTAGGAGCCTTCCCTGGGCCCCAGTTTAAAAAGTCTTATGACAAAGGAAAAAAAAAAACACCAAAACTTCCTAGTAAACTCCCAGGGCTGAAAGCTGGTCGGTAGGCCGAACAGGCACACACAGCCCCCCCCCCAAACACAACCCACCCACTCCCAGGCTGCCCCACGAGCTACTGTGGTGCACTTTTGGGGTGCAGAGGCCTTTTCAGCTGCAGGAGCAGAGCAGCCTGAGCAGAGGCCTAACTGAGTAGAAGCCTTTTCACAGGCCCCAGTTTAAAAAGTCTTATGACAAAGGAAAAAAAAACCACAAACTTCCAAGTAAACTCCCGGGGCTGAAATCTGTTTGTAGGCCGAACAGGCACACACAGCCCCTCCACAAACACAACCCCCCCACTCCCAGGCTGCCCCACGAGCTACTGTGTTGCACTTTTGGGGTGCAGAGGCCTCTGCAGCTGCAGGAGCAGAGCAGCCTGAGCAGAGGCCTAAAGGAGTAGGAGCCTTTTCCCAGGCCCCACTGTAAAAAATCCTGAAGAAACAAAAAAAAATCCAAACTTCCTAGTAAACTCCCGGGGCTGAAATCTGTTTGTAGGCTGAACAGGCACACACACACAGGCCCTCCCCACACACAAGACCACCACTCCCAGGTATCCACACGAGCTGCTCCGGAGCACTTTTGGGGTGCAGAGGCCTTTTCAGCTGCAGGAGCAGAGCTGTCTGAGCAGAGGCCTAACTGAGTAGAAGCCTTTTCCCAGGCCCCAGTTTAAAAGGTCCTGAAAAAGAAAAAAAATGGAAACTTCCTAGTAACCTCCCGGGGCTGAAATCTGTTTGTAGGCCGAACAGGCACACACAGCCCCTCCACAAACACAACCCCCCCACTCCCAGGCTGCCCGACTAGCTACTGTGTTGCACTTTTGGGGTGCAGAGGCCTTTTCAGCTGCAGGAGCAGAGCTGGCTGAGCAGAGGCCTAACTGAGTAGAAGCCTTTTCCCAGGCCCCAGTTTAAAAAGTCTTATGACAAAGGAAAAAAAAAACACAAACTTCCAAGTAAACTCCCGGGGCTGAAATCTGTTTGTAGGCCGAACAGGCACACACAGCCCCCCCACAAACACAACCCACCCACTCCCACGCTGCCCCATGAGCTACTGTGGTGCACTTTTGGGATGCAGAGGCCTCTGCAGCTGCAGGAGCAGAGCTGGCTGAGCAGAGGCCTAACTGAGTAGAAGCCTTTTCCCAGGCCCCTGTTCAAAAGTCCTGAAGAAAAAAAAAAAAACCCCAAACTTCCTAGTAAGCTCCCGGGGCTGTTTGTAGGCCAAACAGGCACACACACACAGGCCCTCCCCCCACACAAGACCACCACTCCCAGGTATCCACACGAGCTGCTCCGGAGCACTTTTCGTGTGCAGAGGCCTTTTCAGCTGCAGGAGCAGAGCAGCCTG
>NC_140118.1:1816439-1821439 GCF_964237585.1 Gallinula chloropus | reverse complement strand
CCGCATCGATCCAACTCGGGGAAAAAAAAAAGCAGCGGCCGGAGCGGGGAAGCGGCGGGTGCCGCGAGCCAACCGCTGCCGACCACCTCTCCCCCCCCGTCGGGAGATCCACGGGACCACGGAAAAAAAGCCTCGCGGCAGGCGCCAGGCGGCACGGCACCCCCGGTCCCCGAGGCCGTCGGTCGAGCGCCGGCGACCGCCGCCGGCCACCGATCCGCGCTCCCCTCACAGCCCGCGAGGAACAAAAAAAGCCGGCAGACGCTGAGCAAGGGCGACCCAAGAGCCGTCTCGCTCTCAAAAGCTGCCAGAAACACCGCTCTGTCCCGTTTAAGGCCGGAGACGGCACGCCAAAGACGGGCGGGAAATGGAAGAAAAAATTCTTACCGAAGGAAAAATTTTGCCGAGGAAAAAACTTTTGCTGAAAAAAAAAATTTACTGGAGGAAAAACTTTTACGGAAAAAAAATTTTTGGAAGAAAAAAACCAGCCAAACGAAAAGCCACTTTTTTCACCGGGACCTCGGGACGCGGCGGCCACCCTCGCCCGATCGATCCCCGCGCTCTCCGCGGCCGGAGGGTGAAGGCACGGCAGGCTCCCTTCGTGTGTTCCGGCCAACCCCCCGGGCTTCCAGCGCTCTCTCGTGACGGGCTCCCCACCGCGGCCTTCGCCCTGCGCCCGCCACTACCCATCCGCACACGATTTCACAGCCCACCGGTAGGCAACGGCTGCCGCACTCTGCCCTCGGCCACGGCTCCCTACGAGTCCCGACTCACCGGGGATGCCCCACGGAGGCTCGGATCAGCATGAGCCAACCGGGGGCGCGCGACGCCGTGCCGACAAGCAGGAGCGGTGCCGAGCCACCGTGGGTACCCCGCCGAGAAGGACGCCCTGTCTGCGGCAGACTAGCGCGGGTAGTGGCCGGTCGCTGCTCTGTGTTTGCCCTCGAGGCGAGTCACCGCTCGCACCCATAGGACGGAGATAGACGCCTCCTCCCCCGAAAAGCTCCAAGAGATTTCCATCTCAACGACGGCAAGGGGCGCCAGTCAACGCCCGGGTTTACCATGATGCAACTGGAGGTAACGAAAATAAGCGACCCCTTACGGCCGCTGCCGAGGGCCTGGCCTGGTAGACCTGACGGCCGCTGCCGAAGGCGTGGTAGACCTGACGGCCTCTGCCGAGGGCCTGGTAGACCTGACGGCCGCTGCCGAGGGCGTGGTAGACCTGACGGCCGCTGCCGAAGGCGTGGTAGACCTGACGGCCTCTGCCGAGGTCCTGGTAGACCTGACGGCCGCTGCCGATGGCGTGGTAGACCTGACGGCCGCTGCCGAGGCCGTGGTAGACCTGACGGCCTCTGCCGAGGGCCTGGTAGACCTGACGGCCGCTGCCGAGGGACTGGTAGACCTGACGGCCGCTGCCGAGGGCGTGGTAGACCTGACGGCCTCTGCCGAGGGCGTGGTAGACCTGACGGCCGCTGCCGAGGGCGTGGTAGACCTGACGGCCGCTGCCGAGGGCGTGGTAGACCTGACGGCCGCTGCCGAGGGCGTGGTAGACCTGACGGCCGCTGCCGAGGGCCTGGTAGACCTGACGGCCGCTGCCGAGGGCGTGGTAGACCTGACGGCCTCTGCCGTGGGCCTGGTAGACCTGACGGCCGCTGCCGAGGGCGTGGTAGACCTGACGGCCGCTGCCGAGGGCGTGGTAGACCTGACGGCCGCTGCCGAGGTCCTGGTAGACCTGACGGCCGCTGCCGAGGGCGTGGTAGACCTGACGGCCGCTGCCGAGGTCCTGGTAGACCTGACGGCCGCTGCAGAGGGCGTGGTAGACCTGACGGCCTCTGCCGAGGGCCTGGTAGACCTGACGGAGGCTGCCGAGGGCGTGGTAGACCTGACGGCCGCTGCCGAGAGCGTGGTAGACCTGACGGCCTCTGCCGAGGGCCTGGTAGACCTGACGGCCGCTGCCGAGGGCGTGGTAGACCTGACGGCCTCTGCCGAGGGCGTGGTAGACCTGACGGCCGCTGCCGAGGGCGTGGTAGACCTGACGGCCGCTGCCGAGGGTGCGGTAGACCTGAGGTCCGCTGCCAAAAGCTTGGTAGACCTGAGGTCCGTTGCCGGGGGCCTGGTAGACCTGACGGACTGTGTCGGAGCACCTGGGTAAGGCGCCGGGCCCCCCCCGCGCGGTGCCAGGACGACGTGGTGACCGGCCGCGGACCTTCACATGCGATACTCTCTCCCCCAACACCCCGTTGTTTTCATCCACCACGTTCCCTGAACGTGAGCAAATCTGGTCCAAGGTCCACCCTGTCCAGCTGTTCGGTAGGCCGAACACACATACACAGGCCCTCCCCCCACACAAGACCACCACTCCCAGGTATCCACACCAGCTGCACCGGAGTACTTTTGGGGTGCACAGGCCTTTTCAGCTGCAGGAGCACAGCAGTCTCAGGAGAGGCCTAACTGAGTAGAAGCCTTTTCCCAGGCCCCAGTTTAAAAAGTCTTATGACAAAGGAAAAAAAACCCACAAACTTCCTAGTAAACTCCCGGGGCTGAAATCTGTTTGTAGGCCGAACAGGCACACACACACAGGCCCTCCCCCCACACAAGACCACCACTTCCAGGTATCCACACCAGCTGCTCCGGAGCACTTTTGGGGTGCAGAGGCCTTTTCAGCTGCAGGAGCAGAGCTGGCTGAGCAGAGGCCTAACTGAGTAGAAGCCTTTTCCCAGGCCCCAGTATAAAAAGTCCTGAAGAAAAAAAAAAAAAATGGAAACTTCCTAGTAACCTCCCGGGGCTGAAATCTGTTTGTAGGCCGAACAGGCACACATAGCCCCCCCACAAACACAACCCCCCCACTCCCAGGCTGCCCCACGAGCTACTGTGTTGCACTTTTGGGGTGCAGAGGCCTCTGCAGCTGCAGGAGCAGAGCTGGCTGAGCAGAGGCCTAACTGAGTAGAAGCCTTTTCCCAGGCCCCAGTTTAAAAGGTCCTGAAAAAAAAAAAAAAATGGAAACTTCCTAGTAACCTCCCGGGGCTGAAATCTGTTTGTAGGCCGAACAGGCACTCACAGCCCCTCCACAAACACAACCCCCCCACTCCCAGGCTGCCTGACGAGCTACTGTGTTGCACTTTTTGGGAAGCAGAGGCCTTTTCAGCTGCAGGAGCAGAGCAGCCTGAGCAGAGGCCTAAAGGAGTAGAAGCCTTTTCCCAGGCCCCAGTTTAAAAAGTCTTATGACAAAGGAAAAAAAACCCACGAACTTCCAAGTAAACTCCCGGGGCTGAAATCTGTTTGTAGGCCGAACAGGCACACACAGCCCCCCCACAAACACAACCCCCCCACTCCCAGGCTGCCCGACTAGCTACTGTGTTGCACCTTTGGGGTACAGAGGCCTCTGCAGCTGCAGGAGCAGAGCTGGCTGAGCAGAGGCCTAACTGAGTAGAAGCCTTTCCCCGGGCCCCAGTTTAAAAAGTCTTATGACAAAGGAAAAATAACCCCGCAAACTTCCAAGTAAACTCCCGCGGCTGAAAGCTTGTCGGTAGGCCAAACAGGCACACACAGCCCCCCCCCCCACCCCACCCCAAACACAACCCCCCCCCCCACTCCCTGGCTGCCCGACGAGCTACTGTGTTGCACTTTTGGGGTGCAGAGGCCTCTGCAGCTGCAGGAGCAGAGCTGGCTGAACAGAGGCCTAACTGAGTAGAAGCCTTTTCCCAGGCCCCAGTTTAAAAAGTCTTTCGACAGAGAAAAAAACCCCGCAAACTTCCTAGTAAGCTCCTGTTGCTGAAAGCTGGTCGGTAGGCCGAACACACGTAGACACAGGCCCTCCCCCCACACAAGACCCCCACTCCCAGGTAGCCACACGAGCTGCTCCGGAGCACTTTTGGGGTGCAGAGGCCTTTTCAGCTGCAGGAGCAGAGCTGGCTGAGCAGAGGCCTAACTGAGTAGAAGCCTTTTCCCAGGCCCCAGTTTAAAAAGTCCTGAAAAAAAAAAAATAATCCAAACTTCCTAGTAAACTCCCGGGGCTGAAATCTGTTTGTAGGCCGAACAGGCACACACAGCCCCTCCACAAACACAACCCCCCCACTCCCAGGCTGCCCGACTAGCTAATGTGTTGCACTTTTGGGGTGCAGAGGCCTCTGCAGCTGCAGGAGCAGAGCTGGCTGAGCAGAGGCCTAACTGAGTAGAAGCCTTTTCACAGGCCCCAGTTTAAAAAGCCTTATGACAAAGGAAAAAAAAACCACAAACTTCCAAGTAAACTCCCGGGGCTGAAATCTGTTTGTAGGCCGAACAGGCACACACAGCCACCCCCACAAACACAACCCCCCCACTCCCAGGCTGCTCCACGAGCTACTGTGTTGCACTTTTGGGGTGCAGAGGCCTTTTCAGCTGCAGGAGCAGAGCAGCCTGAGCAGAGGCCTAACTGAGTAGAAGCCTTTTCCCAGGCCCCAGTTTAAAAAGTCTTATGACAAAGGAAAAAAAACCCACAAACTTCCAAGTAAACTCCCGGAGCTGAAATCTGTTTGTAGGTCGAACAGGCACACACAGCCCCCCCACAAACACAACCCCCCCATTCCCAGGCTGCCCCACGAGCTACTGTGTTGCACCTTTGGGGTGCAGAGGCCTTTTCAGCTGCAGGAGCAGAGCAGCCTGAGCAGAGGCCTAAAGGAGTAGAAGCCTTTTCCCAGGCCCCAGTTTAAAAGTCCTGAAGAAAAAAAAAAAAAATCAAAACTTCCTAGTAAACTCCCGGGGCTGAAAGCTGGTCAGTAGGCCGAACAGGCACACACAGCCCCCCCACAAACACAACCCCCCCACTCCCAGGCTGCCCCACGAGCTACTGTGGTGCACTTTTGGGATGCAGAGGCCTCTGCAGCTGCAGGAGCAGAGCAGCCTGAGCAGAGGCCTAACTGAGTAGAAGCCTTTTCCCAGGCCCCAGTTTAAAAAGTCCTGAAGAAAAAAAAAAAATGGAAACTTCCTAGTAACCTCCCGGGGCTGAAATCTGTTTGTAGGCCGAA
>NC_140118.1:1806439-1808939 GCF_964237585.1 Gallinula chloropus | reverse complement strand
CCCCTTCTTTCTCTTTCCGCGTCGCCTTCTCGCCGCGCTCCCCCGGCGAGACGAGCTCCGGCCCAGCGGGCGGCTCCGGGAGCGGGGAGCTTCGGAGCGCTCCCCGAGTCTCCGTTTAGGGGGACGAAGGCCGCGCGCCGAAACGGCGGGCGGGCCTGCGAGGCGCCCCAGCCGCGCCGCCCCGGCCCGCCGGCACCCCTCGCCGGCGAGCGAGGGAAAGAAGCCGGCGGCCCGGGAGGCGATTGATCGCAAAGCGACGCTCAGACAGGCGTAGCCCCGGGAGGAACCCGGGGCCGCAAGTGCGTTCGAAGTGTCGATGATCAATGTGTCCTGCAATTCACATTAATTCTCGCAGCTAGCTGCGTTCTTCATCGACGCACGAGCCGAGTGATCCACCGCCAAGAGTTGTCTGCCATTTCAGAACCGCCCCCGCAACGCGGGGCGGTCGTGGCCGGCACCGCTCCGCAGCGGAGCCCCCTTCTTTGCCGAGCGACGGCCCGCCCGCCGCCCCCACCAACGCACGCCAGGAGCGGCGAAAGCGGCGCGACGGACGGGCCTCGCGCCTCGGACGACCGGACGAGCAACGCCCAAAACAAGGGACAGGACCGGGAAAAAAATCAAAGGATTCCCAACGGCGAGCGACGGCGCGGAGCACGCGCTCCCGAAAACCCACCGACCTGCGCGGGGAAAGACGCCCGTCGCTCGCTTCGGAGGCGGCCCAGGCGCTCGGGCTCGGCCCGGCCCTCCGCGCGGAGGACGCGGGGCGCGCGCCCGGCCGCGGCACCGGCCTTGCCCGCTTTTCTCGCCTCCCTTTTTTTCACGGCGGCCGGCTTCGCCCCTTCCTCCGGCTCGCAGCGACGCCGGCAACCCTCGGCGGCCCTCCGGCCGCCTAACCCCCCCGCGGAGGCAGGCGGCCAACCACCCGCGGAAGCCCGAAGCTCGCGGCGACCAACCGCCCGCGCGGCCTGACGCCGGATGGCACGCGCCGCCCCAGCAGCAAAAAAAGCCTGGGCGGACGGCGCGCCCGCCTCGGACCGCCGCCGCCCGCTTCTCGCTCGACCCCTCCCCTCCCCCTTTTTTCCAGCCACGCGACCGGGGCAAAAAGGCGGACGGCGCTAAGCTCGGGGACGGCTCCCGCTCTCCCCGCTTCCGCGCGGAGAACGGAGGAGGGACGACCCCGGCCGCGCGCGGCCACCCGCCCGCGGCGCGGGCGGGGGGGGAAAGGGCGGCGGAGAAAAGGGGGCGGGCGGGGCCCGCGGACGGGCGGCCGCCCGACAGCGGCGCGCGCCCTCCGGCCGACCGACCAAAGACGAGAGCGGTGCCGCCGCCGCTCGGCCGGGGCGCCGCCAGCGGCGGGGGGGCGGCGACCGGAGACCACCGAGCGAGAGCCAGCGCGCGCTCGCCGGGGCAGGGAGCGAAGGGTCGCCCCTTCGAGAGGACGAGCAGGGGGCCGGCCGCGGCCGGCCGGCACACCGCGGTCTCGCCGACGGAAAAAAAGCCGGACCGCGGAGAGGGGGGGGCAGCGGTCACGCCCCTCCCCGGCGCGGCACGGACGCCCTCGGGGAACGAGCGCGGAGCGGCGGCGGCCGCCTTGCCGGCCCGCGGCGCGGTGCAGGGCGCCTTCCGAGAGAAGCTCCCGTGGGCGCCCCACACCCCCCCCGCCGCGCGCGTCGAGGCACGCGCCGCCGCCGCCCGGCCGCCCCCGTCGGGTCGCGTCGAGCCGCCCGAGTCTTTAAACCTCCGCCCGGCTCCGCGGCCTTCGACCCCCGGAGCTCGCCGAGGGAGGGCCGCGGAGGCGCGGGCGCTAGGTACCTGGCCCTGAGCTTGAGGGAAACGACCCGCAAGGCCCCGCGGGGGTGCCTGCCCCGCTGCCACCCTCGGGGCAGCGTCCGCCCGCGGGGGCGCGCCCGACACCCGCCGCCACCGCCTCCGTCTTCCTTCCCGGGGACCGAGGTCTCCCTCAATTGCCCGGCGCTGCGCCCGGGAGGACCGACGGGGCTCGGGCCGCCCCGCTCGCGCGGGACGAGACCCGGCGGGGTTCGGGGAGGGGGAGAACCTCGCTACGAGCGCCGGCCCGGAACGGCCAGAGGGCCCGCGCGCGCCGCCTCCGCGCGGCCGGGAGGGAAGGAGGGGAAGACGCCCGGCTTAGGCACACACCCCCCGCCGCCCCGCCACCACCCCGGAAAGGCACTCTCGCACCCGGCTTTGCTCTCTCGCCGCTCGACGCTGCCCGACCGGGGCGCGCTCCGGCGGCGGCGGCGCTCGCAAGCTCACCGCTGTCTCCTCTTTTTTCCGCCTCCTCCCGCGCCCGAGCAGGGAAGCTCGCGCGCAGCCAGGCCCCGCGCTCAGACCGGCGAGTCGCGGCGCCCTCCTTTGCCCCCGGGGAGACCGCCCGCATCGCCCCTCGGCTCCCGCCCCGACCTCTCCCGCGGACGGGTGGTGGGGAAGGCCGCTCGAGACGGTCGGAGGGGACGGCTCCCGGAGGCGGACGCCGGACGCC
>NC_140118.1:1778474-1806239 GCF_964237585.1 Gallinula chloropus | reverse complement strand
CTACTGTGTTGCACTTTTGGGGTGCAGAGGCCTTTTCAGCTGCAGGAGCAGAGCAGCCTGAGCAGAGGCCTAACTGAGTAGAAGCCTTTTCCCAGGCCCCAGTTTAAAAAGTCTTATGACAAAGGAAAAAAAAACCCCAAACTTCCAAGTAAACTCCCGGGGCTGAAATCTGTTTGTAGGCCGAACAGGCACACACAGCCCCTCCACAAACACAACCCCCCCACTCCCAGGCTGCCCGACTAGCTACTGTGTTGCACTTTTGGGGTGCAGAGGCCTTTTCAGCTGCAGGAGCAGAGCAGCCTGAGCAGAGGCCTAAAGGAGTTGGAGCCTTCCCTGGGCCCCAGTTTAAAAAGTCTTACGACAAAGGAAAAAATAAAACCTAAACTTCCTAGTAAACTCCCGGGGCTGAAAGCTGGTCGGTAGGCCGAACAGGCACACACAGCCCCACACCCCCACAAACACAACCACCCCACTCCCAGGCTGCCCGACTAGCTACTGTGTTGCACTTTTGGGGTGCAGAGGCCTTTTCAGCTGCAGGAGCAGAGCTGGCTGAGCAGAGGCCTAACTGAGTAGAAGCCTTTCCCCGGGCCCCAGTTTAAAAAGTCTTATGACAAAGGAAAAATAACCCCAAACTTCCAAGTAAACTCCCGCGGCTGAAAGCTTGTCGGTAGGCCAAACAGGCACACACAGCCCGCCCCCCCCCCCCACCCCAAACACAACCCCCCCCCCCCACTCCCTGGCTGCCCGACGAGCTACTGTGTTGCACTTTTGGGGTGCAGAGGCCTTTTCAGCTGCAGGAGCAGAGCAGCCTGAGCAGAGGCCTAACTGAGTAGAAGCCTTTTCCCAGGCCCCAGTTTAAAAAGTCTTATGACAAAGGAAAAAAAAACCACAAACTTCCAAGTAAACTCCCGGGGCTGAAATCTCTTTGTAGGCCGAACAGGCACACACAGCCCCCCCACAAACACAACCCCCCCACTCCCAGGCTGCCCCACGAGCTACTGTGGTGCACTTTTGGGATGCAGAGGCCTCTGCAGCTGCAGGAGCAGAGCAGCCTGAGCAGAGGCCTAACTGAGTAGAAGCCTTTTCCCAGGCCCCAGTTCAAAAGTCCTGAAGAAAAAAAAAAAAAAACCCCAAACTTCCTAGTAAACTCCCGGGGCTGTTTGTAGGCCGAACAGGCACACACACACAGGCCCTCCCCCCACACAAGACCACCACTCCCAGGTATCCACACTAGCTGCTCCAGAGCACTTTTCGGGTGCAGAGGCCTTTTCAGCTGCAGGAGCAGAGCAGCCTGAGCAGAGGCCTAGCTGAGTAGAAGCTTTTTCCCAGGCCCCAGTTTAAAAAGTCCTGAAGAAAAAAAAAACAAATCAAAATATCCTAGAAAACTCCCGGGGCTGAAAGCTGGTCGGTAGGCCGAACAGGCACACACAGCCCCCCCACAAACACAACTCCCCCACTCCCAGGCTGCTCCACGAGCTACTGTGTTGCACTTTTGGGATGCAGAGGCCTTTTCAGCTGCAGGAGCAGAGCAGCCTGAGCAGAGGCCTAACTGAGTAGAAGCCTTTTCCCAGGCCCCAGTTTAAAAAGTCTTATGACAAAGGAAAAAAAACCCACAAACTTCCAAGTAAACTCCCGGAGCTGAAATCTGTTTGTAGGTCGAACAGGCACACACAGCCCCCCCACAAACACAACCCCCCCACTCCCAGGCTGCCCCACGAGCTACTGTGTTGCACCTTTGGGGTGCAGAGGCCTTTTCAGCTGCAGGAGCAGAGCAGCCTGAGCAGAGGCCTAAAGGAGTAGAAGCCTTTTCCCAGGCCCCAGTTTAAAAAGTCCTGAAGAAAAAAAAAAAAAAATCAAAACTTCCTAGTAAACTCCCGGGGCTGAAAGCTGGTCGGTAGGCCGAACAGGCACACACAGCCCCCCCACAAACACAACCCACCCACTCCCAGGCTGCCCCACGAGCTACTGTGGTGCACTTTTGGGATGCAGAGGCCTCTGCAGCTGCAGGAGCAGAGCAGCCTGAGCAGAGGCCTAACTGAGTAGAAGCCTTTTCCCAGGCCCCAGTTCAAAAGTCCTGAAGAAAAAAAAAAAACCCCAAACTTCCTAGTAAACTCCCGGGGCTGTTTGTAGGCCGAACAGGCACACACACACAGGCCCTCCCCCCACACAAGACCACCACTCCCAGGTATCCACACTAGCTGCTCCAGAGCACTTTTCGGGTGCAGAGGCCTTTTCAGCTGCAGGAGCAGAGCAGCCTGAGCAGAGGCCTAACTGAGTAGAAGCCTTTTCCCAGGCCCCAGTTCAAAAGTCCTGAAGAAAAAAAAAAAAAACCCAAACTTCCTAGTAAACTCCCGGGGCTGAAATCTGTTTGTAGGCCGAACAGGCACACACACACAGGCCCTCCCCCCACACAAGACCACCACTCCCAGGTATCCACACTAGCTGCTCCGGAGCACTTTTCGGGTGCAGAGGCCTTTTCAGCTGCAGGAGCAGAGCAGCCTGAGCAGAGGCCTAACTGAGTAGAAGCCTTTTCACAGGCCCCAGTTTAAAAAGTCTTATGACAAAGGAAAAAAAACCCACAAACTTCCAAGTAAACTCCCGGGGCTGAAATCTGTTTGTAGGCCGAACAGGCACACACAGCCCCCCCACAAACACAACCCCCCCACTCCCAGGCTGCCCCACGAGCTACTGTGTTGCACTTTTGGGGTGCAGAGGCCTCTGCAGCTGCAGGAGCAGAGCTGGCTGAGCAGAGGCCTAACTGAGTAGAAGCCTTTTCACAGGCCCCAGTTTAAAAAGTCCTGAAGAAAAAAAAAAAACCCAAACTTCCTAGTAAACTCCCGGGGCTGAAAGCTGGTCGGTAGGCCAAACAGGCACACACAGCCCCCCCACAAACACAACCCACCCACTCCCAGGCTGCCCCACGAGCTACTGTGGTGCACTTTTGGGATGCAGAGGCCTCTGCAGCTGCAGGAGCAGAGCTGTCTGAGCAGAGGCCTAACTGAGTAGAAGCCTTTTCCCAGGCCCCAGTTTAAAAGGTCCTGAAAAAAAAAAAAAATGGAAACTTCCTAGTAACCTCCCGGGGGTGAAATCTGTTTGTAGGCCGAACAGGCACACACAGCCCCTCCACAAACACAACCCCCCCACTCCCAGGCTGCCCGACGAGCTACTGTGGTGCACTTTTGGGGTGCAGAGGCCTTTTCAGCTGCAGGAGCAGAGCAGCCTGAGCAGAGGCATAAAGGAGTAGGAGCCTTCCCTGGGCCCCAGTTTAAAAAGTCTTATGACAAAGGAAAAAAAAAAACCCCAAAACTTCCTAGTAAACTCCCAGGGCTGAAAGCTGGTCGGTAGGCCGAACAGGCACACACAGCCCCCCCACAAACACAACCCACCCACTCCCAGGCTGCCCCACGAGCTACTGTGTTGCACTTTTGGGATGCAGAGGCCTCTGCAGCTGCAGGAGCAGAGCTGTCTGAGCAGAGGCCTAATTGAGTAGAAGCCTTTTCCCAGGCCCCAGTTTAAAAAGTCCTGAAAAAAAAAAAAATGGAAACTTCCTAGTAACCTCCCGGGGGTGAAATCTGTTTGTAGGCCGAACAGGCACACACAGCCCCTCCACAAACACAACCCCCCCACTCCGAGGCTGCCCGACGAGCTACTGTGTTGCACTTTTGGGGTGCAGAGGCCTTTTCAGCTGCAGGAGCAGAGCTGGCTGAGCAGAGGCCTAACTGAGTAGAAGCCTTTTCACAGGCCCCAGTTTAAAAAGTCTTATGACAAAGGAAAAAAAACCCACAAACTTCCAAGTAAACTCCCGGGGCTGAAATCTGTTTGTAGGCCGAACAGGCACACACAGCCCCCCCACAAACACAACCCCCCCACTCCCAGGCTGCCCCACGAGCTACTGTGTTGCACTTTTGGG
This sequence comes from Gallinula chloropus, assembly GCF_964237585.1. Taxonomy (NCBI): domain Eukaryota; kingdom Metazoa; phylum Chordata; class Aves; order Gruiformes; family Rallidae; genus Gallinula; species Gallinula chloropus. Next base: position 1,802,329 of record NC_140118.1, on the reverse strand, counting down.
ATGCAGAGGCCTCTGCAGCTGCAGGACCAGAGCAGCCTGAGCAGAGGCCTAACTGAGAAGAAGCCTTTTCCCAGGCCCCAGTTTAAAAAGTCCTGAAGAAAAAAAAAAAAACCCAAACTTCCTAGTAAACTCCCGGGGCTGAAATCTGTTTGTAGGCCGAACAGGCACACACACACAGGCCCTCCCCCCACACAAGACCACCACTCCCAGGTATCCACACTAGCTGCTCCGGAGCACTTTTCGGGTGCAGAGGCCTTTTCAGCTGCAGGAGCAGAGCAGCCTGAGCAGAGGCCTAACTGAGTAGAAGCCTTTTCCCAGGCCCCAGTTTAAAAAGTCTTTCGACAGAGAAAAAAACCCCGCAAACTTCCTAGTAAGCTCCTGTTGCTGAATGCTGGTCGGTAGGCCGAACACACGTAGACACAGGCCCTCCCCCCACACAAGACCCCCACTCCCAGGTAGCCACACGAGCTGCTGCGGAGCACTTTTGGGGTGCAGAGGCCTTTTCAGCTGCAGGAGCAGAGCTGGCTGAGCAGAGGCCTAACTGAGTAGAAGCCTTTTCCCAGGCCCCAGTTTAAAAAGTCCTGAAAAAAAAAAAATAATCCAAACTTCCTAGTAAACTCCCGGGGCTGAAATCTGTTTGTAGGCCGAACAGGCACACACAGCCCCTCCACAAACACAACCCCCCCACTCCCAGGCTGCCCGACTAGCTAATGTGTTGCACTTTTGGGGTGCAGAGGCCTCTGCAGCTGCAGGAGCAGAGCTGGCTGAGCAGAGGCCTAACTGAGTAGAAGCCTTTTCCCAGGCCCCAGTTCAAAAGTCCTGAAGAAAAAAAAAAAAACCCCAAACTTCCTAGTAAACTCCCGGGGCTGTTTGTAGGCCGAACAGGCACACACACACAGGCCCTCCCCCCACACAAGACCACCACTCCCAGGTAGCCACACTAGCTGCTCCAGAGCACTTTTCGGGTGCAGAGGCCTTTTCAGCTGCAGGAGCAGAGCAGCCTGAGCAGAGGCCTAGCTGAGTAGAAGCTTTTTCCCAGGCCCCAGTTTAAAAAGTCCTGAAGAAAAAAAAAAAAAATCAAAATATCCTAGTAAACTCCCGGGGCTGAAATCTGTTTGTAGGCCGAACAGGCACACACAGCCCCCCCACAAACACAACCCACCCACTCCCAGGCTGCCCCACGAGCTACTGTGGTGCACTTTTGGGATGCAGAGGCCTCTGCAGCTGCAGGAGCAGAGCAGCCTGAGCAGAGGCCTAACTGAGTAGAAGCCTTTTCCCAGGCCCCAGTTCAAAAGTCCTGAAGAAAAAAAAAAATGGAAACTTCCTAGTAACCTCCCGGGGCTGAAATCTGTTTGTAGGCCGAACAGGCACACACAGCCCCCCCACAAACACAACCCCCCCAGTCCCAGGCTGCCCGACTAGCTACTGTGTTGCACTTTTGGGGTGCAGAGGCCTTTTCAGCTGCAGGAGCAGAGCAGCCTGAGCAGAGGCCTAACTGAGTAGAAGCCTTTTCCCAGGCCCCAGTTCAAAAGTCCTGAAGAAAAAAAAAAAAAACCCAAACTTCCTAGTAAACTCCCGGGGCTGAAATCTGTTTGTAGGCCGAACAGGCACACACACACAGGCCCTCCCCCCACACAAGACCACCACTCCCAGGTATCCACACTAGCTGCTCCGGAGCACTTTTCGGGTGCAGAGGCCTTTTCAGCTGCAGGAGCAGAGCAGCCTGAGCAGAGGCCTAAAGGAGTTGGAGCCTTCCCTGGGCCCCAGTTTAAAAAGTCTTACGACAAAGGAAAAAATAAAACCTAAACTTCCTAGTAAACTCCCGGGGCTGAAAGCTGGTTGGTAGGCCGAACAGGCACACACAGCCCCACACCCCCACAAACACAACCACCCCACTCCCAGGCTGCCCGACTAGCTACTGTGTTGCACTTTTGGGGTGCAGAGGCCTCTGCAGCTGCAGGAGCAGAGCAGCCTGAGCAGAGGCCTAACTGAGTAGAAGCCTTTTCCCAGGCCCCAGTTTAAAAAGTCTTTCGACAGAGAAAAAAACCCCGCAAACTTCCTAGTAAGCTCCTGTTGCTGAAAGCTGGTCGGTAGGCCGAACACACGTAGACACAGGCCCTCCCCCAACAAAAGACCCCCACTCCCAGGTAGCCACACGAGCTGCTCCGGAGCACTTTTGGGGTGCAGAGGCCTTTTCAGCTGCAGGAGCAGAGCTGGCTGAGCAGAGGCCTAACTGAGTAGAAGCCTTTTCACAGGCCCCAGTTTAAAAAGTCCTGAAAAAAAAAAAATAATCCAAACTTCCTAGTAAACTCCCGGGGCTGAAATCTGTTTGTAGGCCGAACAGGCACACACAGCCCCTCCACAAACACAACCCCCCCACTCCCAGGCTGCCCGACGAGCTACTGTGGTGCACTTTTGGGGTGCAGAGGCCTTTTCAGCTGCAGGAGCAGAGCAGCCTGAGCAGAGGCATAAAGGAGTAGGAGCCTTCCCTGGGCCCCAGTTTAAAAAGTCTTATGACAAAGGAAAAAAAAAAAACCCCAAAACTTCCTAGTAAACTCCCAGGGCTGAAAGCTGGTCGGTAGGCCGAACAGGCACACACAGCCCCCCCACAAACACAACCCCCCCACTCCCAGGCTGCCCGACTAGCTACTGTGTTGCACTTTTGGGGTGCAGAGGCCTTTTCAGCTGCAGGAGCAGAGCTGGCTGAGCAGAGGCCTAACTGAGTAGAAGCCTTTTCCCAGGCCCCAGTTTAAAAAGTCTTATGACAAAGGAAAAAAAAAACACAAACTTCCAAGTAAACTCCCGGGGCTGAAATCTGTTTGTAGGCCGAACAGGCACACACAGCCCCCCCCCAAACACAACCCCCCCACTCCCAGGCTGCCCCACGAGCTACTGTGTTGCACTTTTGGGGTGCAGAGGCCTCTGCAGCTGCAGGAGCAGAGCTGGCTGAGCAGAGGCCTAACTGAGTAGAAGCCTTTTCCCGGGCCCCAGTTTAAAAAGTCTTATGACAAAGGAAAAATAACCCCAAACTTCCAAGTAAACTCCCGGGGCTGAAATCTGTTTGTAGGCCGAACAGGCACACACAGCCCCCCCACAAACACAACCCCCCCACTCCCAGGCTGCCCCACGAGCTACTGTGTTGCACTTTTGGGGTGCAGAGGCCTCTGCAGCTGCAGGAGCAGAGCTGGCTGAGCAGAGGCCTAACTGAGTAGAAGCCTTTTCACAGGCCCCAGTTTAAAAAGTCCTGAAGAAAAAAAAAAAAACCCAAACTTCCTAGTAAACTCCCGGGGCTGAAAGCTGGTCGGTAGGCCAAACAGGCACACACAGCCCCCCCACAAACACAACCCACCCACTCCCAGGCTGCCCCACGAGCTACTGTGGTGCACTTTTGGGATGCAGAGGCCTCTGCAGCTGCAGGAGCAGAGCTGTCTGAGCAGAGGCCTAACTGAGTAGAAGCCTTTTCCCAGGCCCCAGTTTAAAAGGTCCTGAAAAAAAAAAAAAATGGAAACTTCCTAGTAACCTCCCGGGGGTGAAATCTGTTTGTAGGCCGAACAGGCACACACAGCCCCTCCACAAACACAACCCCCCCACTCCCAGGCTGCCCGACGAGCTACTGTGGTGCACTTTTGGGGTGCAGAGGCCTTTTCAGCTGCAGGAGCAGAGCAGCCTGAGCAGAGGCATAAAGGAGTAGGAGCCTTCCCTGGGCCCCAGTTTAAAAAGTCTTATGACAAAGGAAAAAAAAAAACCCCAAAACTTCCTAGTAAACTCCCAGGGCTGAAAGCTGGTCGGTAGGCCGAACAGGCACACACAGCCCCCCCACAAACACAACCCCCCCACTCCCAGGCTGCCCGACTAGCTACTGTGTTGCACTTTTGGGGTGCAGAGGCCTTTTCAGCTGCAGGAGCAGAGCTGGCTGAGCAGAGGCCTAACTGAGTAGAAGCCTTTCCCCGGGCCCCAGTTTAAAAAGTCTTATGACAAAGGAAAAATAACCCCAAACTTCCAAGTAAACTCCCGCGGCTGAAAGCTTGTCGGTAGGCCAAACAGGCACACACAGCCCGCCCCCCCCCCCCACCCCAAACACAACCCCCCCCCCCCACTCCCTGGCTGCCCGACGAGCTACTGTGTTGCACTTTTGGGGTGCAGAGGCCTTTTCAGCTGCAGGAGCAGAGCAGCCTGAGCAGAGGCCTAACTGAGTAGAAGCCTTTTCCCAGGCCCCAGTTTAAAAAGTCTTATGACAAAGGAAAAAAAAAACACAAACTTCCAAGTAAACTCCCGGGGCTGAAATCTCTTTGTAGGCCGAACAGGCACACACAGCCCCCCCACAAACACAACCCCCCCACTCCCAGGCTGCCCCACGAGCTACTGTGGTGCACTTTTGGGATGCAGAGGCCTCTGCAGCTGCAGGAGCAGAGCAGCCTGAGCAGAGGCCTAACTGAGTAGAAGCCTTTTCCCAGGCCCCAGTTCAAAAGTCCTGAAGAAAAAAAAAAAAAAACCCCAAACTTCCTAGTAAACTCCCGGGGCTGTTTGTAGGCCGAACAGGCACACACACACAGGCCCTCCCCCCACACAAGACCACCACTCCCAGGTATCCACACTAGCTGCTCCAGAGCACTTTTCGGGTGCAGAGGCCTTTTCAGCTGCAGGAGCAGAGCAGCCTGAGCAGAGGCCTAGCTGAGTAGAAGCTTTTTCCCAGGCCCCAGTTTAAAAAGTCCTGAAGAAAAAAAAAACAAATCAAAATATCCTAGAAAACTCCCGGGGCTGAAAGCTGGTCGGTAGGCCGAACAGGCACACACAGCCCCCCCACAAACACAACTCCCCCACTCCCAGGCTGCTCCACGAGCTACTGTGTTGCACTTTTGGGATGCAGAGGCCTTTTCAGCTGCAGGAGCAGAGCAGCCTGAGCAGAGGCCTAACTGAGTAGAAGCCTTTTCCCAGGCCCCAGTTTAAAAAGTCTTATGACAAAGGAAAAAAAACCCACAAACTTCCAAGTAAACTCCCGGAGCTGAAATCTGTTTGTAGGTCGAACAGGCACACACAGCCCCCCCACAAACACAACCCCCCCACTCCCAGGCTGCCCCACGAGCTACTGTGTTGCACCTTTGGGGTGCAGAGGCCTTTTCAGCTGCAGGAGCAGAGCAGCCTGAGCAGAGGCCTAAAGGAGTAGAAGCCTTTTCCCAGGCCCCAGTTTAAAAAGTCCTGAAGAAAAAAAAAAAAAAATCAAAACTTCCTAGTAAACTCCCGGGGCTGAAAGCTGGTCGGTAGGCCGAACAGGCACACACAGCCCCCCCACAAACACAACCCACCCACTCCCAGGCTGCCCCACGAGCTACTGTGGTGCACTTTTGGGATGCAGAGGCCTCTGCAGCTGCAGGAGCAGAGCAGCCTGAGCAGAGGCCTAACTGAGTAGAAGCCTTTTCCCAGGCCCCAGTTCAAAAGTCCTGAAGAAAAAAAAAAAACCCCAAACTTCCTAGTAAACTCCCGGGGCTGTTTGTAGGCCGAACAGGCACACACACACAGGCCCTCCCCCCACACAAGACCACCACTCCCAGGTATCCACACTAGCTGCTCCAGAGCACTTTTCGGGTGCAGAGGCCTTTTCAGCTGCAGGAGCAGAGCAGCCTGAGCAGAGGCCTAACTGAGTAGAAGCCTTTTCCCAGGCCCCAGTTCAAAAGTCCTGAAGAAAAAAAAAAAAAACCCAAACTTCCTAGTAAACTCCCGGGGCTGAAATCTGTTTGTAGGCCGAACAGGCACACACACACAGGCCCTCCCCCCACACAAGACCACCACTCCCAGGTATCCACACTAGCTGCTCCGGAGCACTTTTCGGGTGCAGAGGCCTTTTCAGCTGCAGGAGCAGAGCAGCCTGAGCAGAGGCCTAACTGAGTAGAAGCCTTTTCACAGGCCCCAGTTTAAAAAGTCTTATGACAAAGGAAAAAAAACCCACAAACTTCCAAGTAAACTCCCGGGGCTGAAATCTGTTTGTAGGCCGAACAGGCACACACAGCCCCCCCACAAACACAACCCCCCCACTCCCAGGCTGCCCCACGAGCTACTGTGTTGCACTTTTGGGGTGCAGAGGCCTCTGCAGCTGCAGGAGCAGAGCTGGCTGAGCAGAGGCCTAACTGAGTAGAAGCCTTTTCACAGGCCCCAGTTTAAAAAGTCCTGAAGAAAAAAAAAAAACCCAAACTTCCTAGTAAACTCCCGGGGCTGAAAGCTGGTCGGTAGGCCAAACAGGCACACACAGCCCCCCCACAAACACAACCCACCCACTCCCAGGCTGCCCCACGAGCTACTGTGGTGCACTTTTGGGATGCAGAGGCCTCTGCAGCTGCAGGAGCAGAGCTGTCTGAGCAGAGGCCTAACTGAGTAGAAGCCTTTTCCCAGGCCCCAGTTTAAAAGGTCCTGAAAAAAAAAAAAAATGGAAACTTCCTAGTAACCTCCCGGGGGTGAAATCTGTTTGTAGGCCGAACAGGCACACACAGCCCCTCCACAAACACAACCCCCCCACTCCCAGGCTGCCCGACGAGCTACTGTGTTGCACTTTTGGGGTGCAGAGGCCTTTTCAGCTGCAGGAGCAGAGCTGGCTGAGCAGAGGCCTAACTGAGTAGAAGCCTTTTCACAGGCCCCAGTTTAAAAAGTCTTATGACAAAGGAAAAAAAACCCACAAACTTCCAAGTAAACTCCCGGGGCTGAAATCTGTTTGTAGGCCGAACAGGCACACACAGCCCCCCCACAAACACAACCCCCCCACTCCCAGGCTGCCCCACGAGCTACTGTGTTGCACTTTTGGGGTGCAGAGGCCTCTGCAGCTGCAGGAGCAGAGCTGGCTGAGCAGAGGCCTAACTGAGTAGAAGCCTTTTCACAGGCCCCAGTTTAAAAAGTCCTGAAGAAAAAAAAAAAAACCCAAACTTCCTAGTAAACTCCCGGGGCTGAAAGCTGGTCGGTAGGCCAAACAGGCACACACAGCCCCCCCACAAACACAACCCACCCACTCCCAGGCTGCCCCACGAGCTACTGTGGTGCACTTTTGGGATGCAGAGGCCTCTGCAGCTGCAGGAGCAGAGCTGTCTGAGCAGAGGCCTAACTGAGTAGAAGCCTTTTCCCAGGCCCCAGTTTAAAAGGTCCTGAAAAAAAAAAAAAATGGAAACTTCCTAGTAACCTCCCGGGGGTGAAATCTGTTTGTAGGCCGAACAGGCACACACAGCCCCTCCACAAACACAACCCCCCCACTCCCAGGCTGCCCGACTAGCTACTGTGTTGCACTTTTGGGGTGCAGAGGCCTTTTCAGCTGCAGGAGCAGAGCAGCCTGAGCAGAGGCCTAAAGGAGTTGGAGCCTTCCCTGGGCCCCAGTTTAAAAAGTCTTACGACAAAGGAAAAAATAAAACCTAAACTTCCTAGTAAACTCCCGGGGCTGAAAGCTGGTCGGTAGGCCGAACAGGCACACACAGCCCCACACCCCCACAAACACAACCCCCCCCACTCCCAAGCTGCCCGACGAGCTACTCTGGTGCACTTTTGGGATGCAGAGGCCTTTTCAGCTGCAGGAGCAGAGCTGGCTGAGCAGAGGCCTAACTGAGTAGAAGCCTTTTCCCAGGCCCCAGTTCAAAAGTCCTGAAGAAAAAAAAAAAAAACCCCAAACTTCCTAGTAAACTCCCGGGGCTGTTTGTAGGCCGAACAGGCACACACACACAGGCCCTCCCCCCACACAAGACCACCACTCCCAGGTATCCACACTAGCTGCTCCGGAGCACTTTTCGGGTGCAGAGGCCTTTTCAGCTGCAGGAGCAGAGCAGCCTGAGCAGAGGCCTAAAGGAGTTGGAGCCTTCCCTGGGCCCCAGTTTAAAAAGTCTTACGACAAAGGAAAAAATAAAACCTAAACTTCCTAGTAAACTCCCGGGGCTGAAAGCTGGTCGGTAGGCCGAACAGGCACACACAGCCCCACACCCCCACAAACACAACCACCCCACTCCCAGGCTGCCCGACTAGCTACTGTGTTGCACTTTTGGGGTGCAGAGGCCTTTTCAGCTGCAGGAGCAGAGCAGCCTGAGCAGAGGCCTAACTGAGTAGAAGCCTTTTCACAGGCCCCAGTTTAAAAAGTCTTATGACAAAGGAAAAAAAAACCCACAAACTTCCAAGTAAACTCCCGGGGCTGAAATCTGTTTGTAGGCCGAACAGGCACACACAGCCCCCCCACAAACACAACCCCCCCACTCCCAGGCTGCCCCACGAGCTACTGTGTTGCACTTTTGGGATGCAGAAGCCTCTGCAGCTGCAGGAGCAGAGCTGGCTGAGCAGAGGCATAAAGGAGTAGGAGCCTTCCCTGGGCCCCAGTTTAAAAAGTCTTATGACAAAGGAAAAAAAAAAACCCCAAAACTTCCTAGTAAACTCCCAGGGCTGAAAGCTGGTCGGTAGGCCGAACAGGCACACACAGCCCCCCCACAAACACAACCCCCCCACTCCCAGGCTGCCCGACTAGCTACTGTGTTGCACTTTTGGGGTGCAGAGGCCTTTTCAGCTGCAGGAGCAGAGCAGCCTGAGCAGAGGCCTAACTGAGTAGAAGCCTTTTCCCAGGCCCCAGTTTAAAAAGTCTTATGACAAAGGAAAAAAAAACCCCAAACTTCCAAGTAAACTCCCGGGGCTGAAATCTGTTTGTAGGCCGAACAGGCACACACAGCCCCTCCACAAACACAACCCCCCCACTCCCAGGCTGCCCGACTAGCTACTGTGTTGCACTTTTGGGGTGCAGAGGCCTTTTCAGCTGCAGGAGCAGAGCAGCCTGAGCAGAGGCCTAAAGGAGTTGGAGCCTTCCCTGGGCCCCAGTTTAAAAAGTCTTACGACAAAGGAAAAAATAAAACCTAAACTTCCTAGTAAACTCCCGGGGCTGAAAGCTGGTCGGTAGGCCGAACAGGCACACACAGCCCCACACCCCCACAAACACAACCACCCCACTCCCAGGCTGCCCGACTAGCTACTGTGTTGCACTTTTGGGGTGCAGAGGCCTTTTCAGCTGCAGGAGCAGAGCTGGCTGAGCAGAGGCCTAACTGAGTAGAAGCCTTTCCCCGGGCCCCAGTTTAAAAAGTCTTATGACAAAGGAAAAATAACCCCAAACTTCCAAGTAAACTCCCGCGGCTGAAAGCTTGTCGGTAGGCCAAACAGGCACACACAGCCCGCCCCCCCCCCCCACCCCAAACACAACCCCCCCCCCCCACTCCCTGGCTGCCCGACGAGCTACTGTGTTGCACTTTTGGGGTGCAGAGGCCTTTTCAGCTGCAGGAGCAGAGCAGCCTGAGCAGAGGCCTAACTGAGTAGAAGCCTTTTCCCAGGCCCCAGTTTAAAAAGTCTTATGACAAAGGAAAAAAAAACCACAAACTTCCAAGTAAACTCCCGGGGCTGAAATCTCTTTGTAGGCCGAACAGGCACACACAGCCCCCCCACAAACACAACCCCCCCACTCCCAGGCTGCCCCACGAGCTACTGTGGTGCACTTTTGGGATGCAGAGGCCTCTGCAGCTGCAGGAGCAGAGCAGCCTGAGCAGAGGCCTAACTGAGTAGAAGCCTTTTCCCAGGCCCCAGTTCAAAAGTCCTGAAGAAAAAAAAAAAAAAACCCCAAACTTCCTAGTAAACTCCCGGGGCTGTTTGTAGGCCGAACAGGCACACACACACAGGCCCTCCCCCCACACAAGACCACCACTCCCAGGTATCCACACTAGCTGCTCCAGAGCACTTTTCGGGTGCAGAGGCCTTTTCAGCTGCAGGAGCAGAGCAGCCTGAGCAGAGGCCTAGCTGAGTAGAAGCTTTTTCCCAGGCCCCAGTTTAAAAAGTCCTGAAGAAAAAAAAAACAAATCAAAATATCCTAGAAAACTCCCGGGGCTGAAAGCTGGTCGGTAGGCCGAACAGGCACACACAGCCCCCCCACAAACACAACTCCCCCACTCCCAGGCTGCTCCACGAGCTACTGTGTTGCACTTTTGGGATGCAGAGGCCTTTTCAGCTGCAGGAGCAGAGCAGCCTGAGCAGAGGCCTAACTGAGTAGAAGCCTTTTCCCAGGCCCCAGTTTAAAAAGTCTTATGACAAAGGAAAAAAAACCCACAAACTTCCAAGTAAACTCCCGGAGCTGAAATCTGTTTGTAGGTCGAACAGGCACACACAGCCCCCCCACAAACACAACCCCCCCACTCCCAGGCTGCCCCACGAGCTACTGTGTTGCACCTTTGGGGTGCAGAGGCCTTTTCAGCTGCAGGAGCAGAGCAGCCTGAGCAGAGGCCTAAAGGAGTAGAAGCCTTTTCCCAGGCCCCAGTTTAAAAAGTCCTGAAGAAAAAAAAAAAAAAATCAAAACTTCCTAGTAAACTCCCGGGGCTGAAAGCTGGTCGGTAGGCCGAACAGGCACACACAGCCCCCCCACAAACACAACCCACCCACTCCCAGGCTGCCCCACGAGCTACTGTGGTGCACTTTTGGGATGCAGAGGCCTCTGCAGCTGCAGGAGCAGAGCAGCCTGAGCAGAGGCCTAACTGAGTAGAAGCCTTTTCCCAGGCCCCAGTTCAAAAGTCCTGAAGAAAAAAAAAAAACCCCAAACTTCCTAGTAAACTCCCGGGGCTGTTTGTAGGCCGAACAGGCACACACACACAGGCCCTCCCCCCACACAAGACCACCACTCCCAGGTATCCACACTAGCTGCTCCAGAGCACTTTTCGGGTGCAGAGGCCTTTTCAGCTGCAGGAGCAGAGCAGCCTGAGCAGAGGCCTAACTGAGTAGAAGCCTTTTCCCAGGCCCCAGTTCAAAAGTCCTGAAGAAAAAAAAAAAAAACCCAAACTTCCTAGTAAACTCCCGGGGCTGAAATCTGTTTGTAGGCCGAACAGGCACACACACACAGGCCCTCCCCCCACACAAGACCACCACTCCCAGGTATCCACACTAGCTGCTCCGGAGCACTTTTCGGGTGCAGAGGCCTTTTCAGCTGCAGGAGCAGAGCAGCCTGAGCAGAGGCCTAACTGAGTAGAAGCCTTTTCACAGGCCCCAGTTTAAAAAGTCTTATGACAAAGGAAAAAAAACCCACAAACTTCCAAGTAAACTCCCGGGGCTGAAATCTGTTTGTAGGCCGAACAGGCACACACAGCCCCCCCACAAACACAACCCCCCCACTCCCAGGCTGCCCCACGAGCTACTGTGTTGCACTTTTGGGGTGCAGAGGCCTCTGCAGCTGCAGGAGCAGAGCTGGCTGAGCAGAGGCCTAACTGAGTAGAAGCCTTTTCACAGGCCCCAGTTTAAAAAGTCCTGAAGAAAAAAAAAAAACCCAAACTTCCTAGTAAACTCCCGGGGCTGAAAGCTGGTCGGTAGGCCAAACAGGCACACACAGCCCCCCCACAAACACAACCCACCCACTCCCAGGCTGCCCCACGAGCTACTGTGGTGCACTTTTGGGATGCAGAGGCCTCTGCAGCTGCAGGAGCAGAGCTGTCTGAGCAGAGGCCTAACTGAGTAGAAGCCTTTTCCCAGGCCCCAGTTTAAAAGGTCCTGAAAAAAAAAAAAAATGGAAACTTCCTAGTAACCTCCCGGGGGTGAAATCTGTTTGTAGGCCGAACAGGCACACACAGCCCCTCCACAAACACAACCCCCCCACTCCCAGGCTGCCCGACGAGCTACTGTGGTGCACTTTTGGGGTGCAGAGGCCTTTTCAGCTGCAGGAGCAGAGCAGCCTGAGCAGAGGCATAAAGGAGTAGGAGCCTTCCCTGGGCCCCAGTTTAAAAAGTCTTATGACAAAGGAAAAAAAAAAACCCCAAAACTTCCTAGTAAACTCCCAGGGCTGAAAGCTGGTCGGTAGGCCGAACAGGCACACACAGCCCCCCCACAAACACAACCCACCCACTCCCAGGCTGCCCCACGAGCTACTGTGTTGCACTTTTGGGATGCAGAGGCCTCTGCAGCTGCAGGAGCAGAGCTGTCTGAGCAGAGGCCTAATTGAGTAGAAGCCTTTTCCCAGGCCCCAGTTTAAAAAGTCCTGAAAAAAAAAAAAATGGAAACTTCCTAGTAACCTCCCGGGGGTGAAATCTGTTTGTAGGCCGAACAGGCACACACAGCCCCTCCACAAACACAACCCCCCCACTCCGAGGCTGCCCGACGAGCTACTGTGTTGCACTTTTGGGGTGCAGAGGCCTTTTCAGCTGCAGGAGCAGAGCTGGCTGAGCAGAGGCCTAACTGAGTAGAAGCCTTTTCACAGGCCCCAGTTTAAAAAGTCTTATGACAAAGGAAAAAAAACCCACAAACTTCCAAGTAAACTCCCGGGGCTGAAATCTGTTTGTAGGCCGAACAGGCACACACAGCCCCCCCACAAACACAACCCCCCCACTCCCAGGCTGCCCCACGAGCTACTGTGTTGCACTTTTGGGATGCAGAGGCCTCTGCAGCTGCAGGACCAGAGCAGCCTGAGCAGAGGCCTAACTGAGAAGAAGCCTTTTCCCAGGCCCCAGTTTAAAAAGTCCTGAAGAAAAAAAAAAAAACCCAAACTTCCTAGTAAACTCCCGGGGCTGAAATCTGTTTGTAGGCCGAACAGGCACACACACACAGGCCCTCCCCCCACACAAGACCACCACTCCCAGGTATCCACACTAGCTGCTCCGGAGCACTTTTCGGGTGCAGAGGCCTTTTCAGCTGCAGGAGCAGAGCAGCCTGAGCAGAGGCCTAACTGAGTAGAAGCCTTTTCCCAGGCCCCAGTTTAAAAAGTCTTTCGACAGAGAAAAAAACCCCGCAAACTTCCTAGTAAGCTCCTGTTGCTGAATGCTGGTCGGTAGGCCGAACACACGTAGACACAGGCCCTCCCCCCACACAAGACCCCCACTCCCAGGTAGCCACACGAGCTGCTGCGGAGCACTTTTGGGGTGCAGAGGCCTTTTCAGCTGCAGGAGCAGAGCTGGCTGAGCAGAGGCCTAACTGAGTAGAAGCCTTTTCCCAGGCCCCAGTTTAAAAAGTCCTGAAAAAAAAAAAATAATCCAAACTTCCTAGTAAACTCCCGGGGCTGAAATCTGTTTGTAGGCCGAACAGGCACACACAGCCCCTCCACAAACACAACCCCCCCACTCCCAGGCTGCCCGACTAGCTAATGTGTTGCACTTTTGGGGTGCAGAGGCCTCTGCAGCTGCAGGAGCAGAGCTGGCTGAGCAGAGGCCTAACTGAGTAGAAGCCTTTTCCCAGGCCCCAGTTCAAAAGTCCTGAAGAAAAAAAAAAAAACCCCAAACTTCCTAGTAAACTCCCGGGGCTGTTTGTAGGCCGAACAGGCACACACACACAGGCCCTCCCCCCACACAAGACCACCACTCCCAGGTAGCCACACTAGCTGCTCCAGAGCACTTTTCGGGTGCAGAGGCCTTTTCAGCTGCAGGAGCAGAGCAGCCTGAGCAGAGGCCTAGCTGAGTAGAAGCTTTTTCCCAGGCCCCAGTTTAAAAAGTCCTGAAGAAAAAAAAAAAAAATCAAAATATCCTAGTAAACTCCCGGGGCTGAAATCTGTTTGTAGGCCGAACAGGCACACACAGCCCCCCCACAAACACAACCCACCCACTCCCAGGCTGCCCCACGAGCTACTGTGGTGCACTTTTGGGATGCAGAGGCCTCTGCAGCTGCAGGAGCAGAGCAGCCTGAGCAGAGGCCTAACTGAGTAGAAGCCTTTTCCCAGGCCCCAGTTCAAAAGTCCTGAAGAAAAAAAAAAATGGAAACTTCCTAGTAACCTCCCGGGGCTGAAATCTGTTTGTAGGCCGAACAGGCACACACAGCCCCCCCACAAACACAACCCCCCCAGTCCCAGGCTGCCCGACTAGCTACTGTGTTGCACTTTTGGGGTGCAGAGGCCTTTTCAGCTGCAGGAGCAGAGCAGCCTGAGCAGAGGCCTAACTGAGTAGAAGCCTTTTCCCAGGCCCCAGTTCAAAAGTCCTGAAGAAAAAAAAAAAAAACCCAAACTTCCTAGTAAACTCCCGGGGCTGAAATCTGTTTGTAGGCCGAACAGGCACACACACACAGGCCCTCCCCCCACACAAGACCACCACTCCCAGGTATCCACACTAGCTGCTCCGGAGCACTTTTCGGGTGCAGAGGCCTTTTCAGCTGCAGGAGCAGAGCAGCCTGAGCAGAGGCCTAAAGGAGTTGGAGCCTTCCCTGGGCCCCAGTTTAAAAAGTCTTACGACAAAGGAAAAAATAAAACCTAAACTTCCTAGTAAACTCCCGGGGCTGAAAGCTGGTTGGTAGGCCGAACAGGCACACACAGCCCCACACCCCCACAAACACAACCACCCCACTCCCAGGCTGCCCGACTAGCTACTGTGTTGCACTTTTGGGGTGCAGAGGCCTCTGCAGCTGCAGGAGCAGAGCAGCCTGAGCAGAGGCCTAACTGAGTAGAAGCCTTTTCCCAGGCCCCAGTTTAAAAAGTCTTTCGACAGAGAAAAAAACCCCGCAAACTTCCTAGTAAGCTCCTGTTGCTGAAAGCTGGTCGGTAGGCCGAACACACGTAGACACAGGCCCTCCCCCAACAAAAGACCCCCACTCCCAGGTAGCCACACGAGCTGCTCCGGAGCACTTTTGGGGTGCAGAGGCCTTTTCAGCTGCAGGAGCAGAGCTGGCTGAGCAGAGGCCTAACTGAGTAGAAGCCTTTTCACAGGCCCCAGTTTAAAAAGTCCTGAAAAAAAAAAAATAATCCAAACTTCCTAGTAAACTCCCGGGGCTGAAATCTGTTTGTAGGCCGAACAGGCACACACAGCCCCTCCACAAACACAACCCCCCCACTCCCAGGCTGCCCGACGAGCTACTGTGGTGCACTTTTGGGGTGCAGAGGCCTTTTCAGCTGCAGGAGCAGAGCAGCCTGAGCAGAGGCATAAAGGAGTAGGAGCCTTCCCTGGGCCCCAGTTTAAAAAGTCTTATGACAAAGGAAAAAAAAAAAACCCCAAAACTTCCTAGTAAACTCCCAGGGCTGAAAGCTGGTCGGTAGGCCGAACAGGCACACACAGCCCCCCCACAAACACAACCCCCCCACTCCCAGGCTGCCCGACTAGCTACTGTGTTGCACTTTTGGGGTGCAGAGGCCTTTTCAGCTGCAGGAGCAGAGCTGGCTGAGCAGAGGCCTAACTGAGTAGAAGCCTTTTCCCAGGCCCCAGTTTAAAAAGTCTTATGACAAAGGAAAAAAAAAACACAAACTTCCAAGTAAACTCCCGGGGCTGAAATCTGTTTGTAGGCCGAACAGGCACACACAGCCCCCCCCCAAACACAACCCCCCCACTCCCAGGCTGCCCCACGAGCTACTGTGTTGCACTTTTGGGGTGCAGAGGCCTCTGCAGCTGCAGGAGCAGAGCTGGCTGAGCAGAGGCCTAACTGAGTAGAAGCCTTTTCCCGGGCCCCAGTTTAAAAAGTCTTATGACAAAGGAAAAATAACCCCAAACTTCCAAGTAAACTCCCGGGGCTGAAATCTGTTTGTAGGCCGAACAGGCACACACAGCCCCCCCACAAACACAACCCCCCCACTCCCAGGCTGCCCCACGAGCTACTGTGTTGCACTTTTGGGGTGCAGAGGCCTCTGCAGCTGCAGGAGCAGAGCTGGCTGAGCAGAGGCCTAACTGAGTAGAAGCCTTTTCACAGGCCCCAGTTTAAAAAGTCCTGAAGAAAAAAAAAAAAACCCAAACTTCCTAGTAAACTCCCGGGGCTGAAAGCTGGTCGGTAGGCCAAACAGGCACACACAGCCCCCCCACAAACACAACCCACCCACTCCCAGGCTGCCCCACGAGCTACTGTGGTGCACTTTTGGGATGCAGAGGCCTCTGCAGCTGCAGGAGCAGAGCTGTCTGAGCAGAGGCCTAACTGAGTAGAAGCCTTTTCCCAGGCCCCAGTTTAAAAGGTCCTGAAAAAAAAAAAAAATGGAAACTTCCTAGTAACCTCCCGGGGGTGAAATCTGTTTGTAGGCCGAACAGGCACACACAGCCCCTCCACAAACACAACCCCCCCACTCCCAGGCTGCCCGACGAGCTACTGTGGTGCACTTTTGGGGTGCAGAGGCCTTTTCAGCTGCAGGAGCAGAGCAGCCTGAGCAGAGGCATAAAGGAGTAGGAGCCTTCCCTGGGCCCCAGTTTAAAAAGTCTTATGACAAAGGAAAAAAAAAAACCCCAAAACTTCCTAGTAAACTCCCAGGGCTGAAAGCTGGTCGGTAGGCCGAACAGGCACACACAGCCCCCCCACAAACACAACCCCCCCACTCCCAGGCTGCCCGACTAGCTACTGTGTTGCACTTTTGGGGTGCAGAGGCCTTTTCAGCTGCAGGAGCAGAGCTGGCTGAGCAGAGGCCTAACTGAGTAGAAGCCTTTCCCCGGGCCCCAGTTTAAAAAGTCTTATGACAAAGGAAAAATAACCCCAAACTTCCAAGTAAACTCCCGCGGCTGAAAGCTTGTCGGTAGGCCAAACAGGCACACACAGCCCGCCCCCCCCCCCCACCCCAAACACAACCCCCCCCCCCCACTCCCTGGCTGCCCGACGAGCTACTGTGTTGCACTTTTGGGGTGCAGAGGCCTTTTCAGCTGCAGGAGCAGAGCAGCCTGAGCAGAGGCCTAACTGAGTAGAAGCCTTTTCCCAGGCCCCAGTTTAAAAAGTCTTATGACAAAGGAAAAAAAAAACACAAACTTCCAAGTAAACTCCCGGGGCTGAAATCTCTTTGTAGGCCGAACAGGCACACACAGCCCCCCCACAAACACAACCCCCCCACTCCCAGGCTGCCCCACGAGCTACTGTGGTGCACTTTTGGGATGCAGAGGCCTCTGCAGCTGCAGGAGCAGAGCAGCCTGAGCAGAGGCCTAACTGAGTAGAAGCCTTTTCCCAGGCCCCAGTTCAAAAGTCCTGAAGAAAAAAAAAAAAAAACCCCAAACTTCCTAGTAAACTCCCGGGGCTGTTTGTAGGCCGAACAGGCACACACACACAGGCCCTCCCCCCACACAAGACCACCACTCCCAGGTATCCACACTAGCTGCTCCAGAGCACTTTTCGGGTGCAGAGGCCTTTTCAGCTGCAGGAGCAGAGCAGCCTGAGCAGAGGCCTAGCTGAGTAGAAGCTTTTTCCCAGGCCCCAGTTTAAAAAGTCCTGAAGAAAAAAAAAACAAATCAAAATATCCTAGAAAACTCCCGGGGCTGAAAGCTGGTCGGTAGGCCGAACAGGCACACACAGCCCCCCCACAAACACAACTCCCCCACTCCCAGGCTGCTCCACGAGCTACTGTGTTGCACTTTTGGGATGCAGAGGCCTTTTCAGCTGCAGGAGCAGAGCAGCCTGAGCAGAGGCCTAACTGAGTAGAAGCCTTTTCCCAGGCCCCAGTTTAAAAAGTCTTATGACAAAGGAAAAAAAACCCACAAACTTCCAAGTAAACTCCCGGAGCTGAAATCTGTTTGTAGGTCGAACAGGCACACACAGCCCCCCCACAAACACAACCCCCCCACTCCCAGGCTGCCCCACGAGCTACTGTGTTGCACCTTTGGGGTGCAGAGGCCTTTTCAGCTGCAGGAGCAGAGCAGCCTGAGCAGAGGCCTAAAGGAGTAGAAGCCTTTTCCCAGGCCCCAGTTTAAAAAGTCCTGAAGAAAAAAAAAAAAAAATCAAAACTTCCTAGTAAACTCCCGGGGCTGAAAGCTGGTCGGTAGGCCGAACAGGCACACACAGCCCCCCCACAAACACAACCCACCCACTCCCAGGCTGCCCCACGAGCTACTGTGGTGCACTTTTGGGATGCAGAGGCCTCTGCAGCTGCAGGAGCAGAGCAGCCTGAGCAGAGGCCTAACTGAGTAGAAGCCTTTTCCCAGGCCCCAGTTCAAAAGTCCTGAAGAAAAAAAAAAAACCCCAAACTTCCTAGTAAACTCCCGGGGCTGTTTGTAGGCCGAACAGGCACACACACACAGGCCCTCCCCCCACACAAGACCACCACTCCCAGGTATCCACACTAGCTGCTCCAGAGCACTTTTCGGGTGCAGAGGCCTTTTCAGCTGCAGGAGCAGAGCAGCCTGAGCAGAGGCCTAACTGAGTAGAAGCCTTTTCCCAGGCCCCAGTTCAAAAGTCCTGAAGAAAAAAAAAAAAAACCCAAACTTCCTAGTAAACTCCCGGGGCTGAAATCTGTTTGTAGGCCGAACAGGCACACACACACAGGCCCTCCCCCCACACAAGACCACCACTCCCAGGTATCCACACTAGCTGCTCCGGAGCACTTTTCGGGTGCAGAGGCCTTTTCAGCTGCAGGAGCAGAGCAGCCTGAGCAGAGGCCTAACTGAGTAGAAGCCTTTTCACAGGCCCCAGTTTAAAAAGTCTTATGACAAAGGAAAAAAAACCCACAAACTTCCAAGTAAACTCCCGGGGCTGAAATCTGTTTGTAGGCCGAACAGGCACACACAGCCCCCCCACAAACACAACCCCCCCACTCCCAGGCTGCCCCACGAGCTACTGTGTTGCACTTTTGGGGTGCAGAGGCCTCTGCAGCTGCAGGAGCAGAGCTGGCTGAGCAGAGGCCTAACTGAGTAGAAGCCTTTTCACAGGCCCCAGTTTAAAAAGTCCTGAAGAAAAAAAAAAAACCCAAACTTCCTAGTAAACTCCCGGGGCTGAAAGCTGGTCGGTAGGCCAAACAGGCACACACAGCCCCCCCACAAACACAACCCACCCACTCCCAGGCTGCCCCACGAGCTACTGTGGTGCACTTTTGGGATGCAGAGGCCTCTGCAGCTGCAGGAGCAGAGCTGTCTGAGCAGAGGCCTAACTGAGTAGAAGCCTTTTCCCAGGCCCCAGTTTAAAAGGTCCTGAAAAAAAAAAAAAATGGAAACTTCCTAGTAACCTCCCGGGGGTGAAATCTGTTTGTAGGCCGAACAGGCACACACAGCCCCTCCACAAACACAACCCCCCCACTCCCAGGCTGCCCGACGAGCTACTGTGGTGCACTTTTGGGGTGCAGAGGCCTTTTCAGCTGCAGGAGCAGAGCAGCCTGAGCAGAGGCATAAAGGAGTAGGAGCCTTCCCTGGGCCCCAGTTTAAAAAGTCTTATGACAAAGGAAAAAAAAAAACCCCAAAACTTCCTAGTAAACTCCCAGGGCTGAAAGCTGGTCGGTAGGCCGAACAGGCACACACAGCCCCCCCACAAACACAACCCACCCACTCCCAGGCTGCCCCACGAGCTACTGTGTTGCACTTTTGGGATGCAGAGGCCTCTGCAGCTGCAGGAGCAGAGCTGTCTGAGCAGAGGCCTAATTGAGTAGAAGCCTTTTCCCAGGCCCCAGTTTAAAAAGTCCTGAAAAAAAAAAAAATGGAAACTTCCTAGTAACCTCCCGGGGGTGAAATCTGTTTGTAGGCCGAACAGGCACACACAGCCCCTCCACAAACACAACCCCCCCACTCCGAGGCTGCCCGACGAGCTACTGTGTTGCACTTTTGGGGTGCAGAGGCCTTTTCAGCTGCAGGAGCAGAGCTGGCTGAGCAGAGGCCTAACTGAGTAGAAGCCTTTTCACAGGCCCCAGTTTAAAAAGTCTTATGACAAAGGAAAAAAAACCCACAAACTTCCAAGTAAACTCCCGGGGCTGAAATCTGTTTGTAGGCCGAACAGGCACACACAGCCCCCCCACAAACACAACCCCCCCACTCCCAGGCTGCCCCACGAGCTACTGTGTTGCACTTTTGGGATGCAGAGGCCTCTGCAGCTGCAGGACCAGAGCAGCCTGAGCAGAGGCCTAACTGAGAAGAAGCCTTTTCCCAGGCCCCAGTTTAAAAAGTCCTGAAGAAAAAAAAAAAAACCCAAACTTCCTAGTAAACTCCCGGGGCTGAAATCTGTTTGTAGGCCGAACAGGCACACACACACAGGCCCTCCCCCCACACAAGACCACCACTCCCAGGTATCCACACTAGCTGCTCCGGAGCACTTTTCGGGTGCAGAGGCCTTTTCAGCTGCAGGAGCAGAGCAGCCTGAGCAGAGGCCTAACTGAGTAGAAGCCTTTTCCCAGGCCCCAGTTTAAAAAGTCTTTCGACAGAGAAAAAAACCCCGCAAACTTCCTAGTAAGCTCCTGTTGCTGAATGCTGGTCGGTAGGCCGAACACACGTAGACACAGGCCCTCCCCCCACACAAGACCCCCACTCCCAGGTAGCCACACGAGCTGCTGCGGAGCACTTTTGGGGTGCAGAGGCCTTTTCAGCTGCAGGAGCAGAGCTGGCTGAGCAGAGGCCTAACTGAGTAGAAGCCTTTTCCCAGGCCCCAGTTTAAAAAGTCCTGAAAAAAAAAAAATAATCCAAACTTCCTAGTAAACTCCCGGGGCTGAAATCTGTTTGTAGGCCGAACAGGCACACACAGCCCCTCCACAAACACAACCCCCCCACTCCCAGGCTGCCCGACTAGCTAATGTGTTGCACTTTTGGGGTGCAGAGGCCTCTGCAGCTGCAGGAGCAGAGCTGGCTGAGCAGAGGCCTAACTGAGTAGAAGCCTTTTCCCAGGCCCCAGTTCAAAAGTCCTGAAGAAAAAAAAAAAAACCCCAAACTTCCTAGTAAACTCCCGGGGCTGTTTGTAGGCCGAACAGGCACACACACACAGGCCCTCCCCCCACACAAGACCACCACTCCCAGGTAGCCACACTAGCTGCTCCAGAGCACTTTTCGGGTGCAGAGGCCTTTTCAGCTGCAGGAGCAGAGCAGCCTGAGCAGAGGCCTAGCTGAGTAGAAGCTTTTTCCCAGGCCCCAGTTTAAAAAGTCCTGAAGAAAAAAAAAAAAAATCAAAATATCCTAGTAAACTCCCGGGGCTGAAATCTGTTTGTAGGCCGAACAGGCACACACAGCCCCCCCACAAACACAACCCACCCACTCCCAGGCTGCCCCACGAGCTACTGTGGTGCACTTTTGGGATGCAGAGGCCTCTGCAGCTGCAGGAGCAGAGCAGCCTGAGCAGAGGCCTAACTGAGTAGAAGCCTTTTCCCAGGCCCCAGTTCAAAAGTCCTGAAGAAAAAAAAAAATGGAAACTTCCTAGTAACCTCCCGGGGCTGAAATCTGTTTGTAGGCCGAACAGGCACACACAGCCCCCCCACAAACACAACCCCCCCAGTCCCAGGCTGCCCGACTAGCTACTGTGTTGCACTTTTGGGGTGCAGAGGCCTTTTCAGCTGCAGGAGCAGAGCAGCCTGAGCAGAGGCCTAACTGAGTAGAAGCCTTTTCCCAGGCCCCAGTTCAAAAGTCCTGAAGAAAAAAAAAAAAAACCCAAACTTCCTAGTAAACTCCCGGGGCTGAAATCTGTTTGTAGGCCGAACAGGCACACACACACAGGCCCTCCCCCCACACAAGACCACCACTCCCAGGTATCCACACTAGCTGCTCCGGAGCACTTTTCGGGTGCAGAGGCCTTTTCAGCTGCAGGAGCAGAGCAGCCTGAGCAGAGGCCTAAAGGAGTTGGAGCCTTCCCTGGGCCCCAGTTTAAAAAGTCTTACGACAAAGGAAAAAATAAAACCTAAACTTCCTAGTAAACTCCCGGGGCTGAAAGCTGGTTGGTAGGCCGAACAGGCACACACAGCCCCACACCCCCACAAACACAACCACCCCACTCCCAGGCTGCCCGACTAGCTACTGTGTTGCACTTTTGGGGTGCAGAGGCCTCTGCAGCTGCAGGAGCAGAGCAGCCTGAGCAGAGGCCTAACTGAGTAGAAGCCTTTTCCCAGGCCCCAGTTTAAAAAGTCTTTCGACAGAGAAAAAAACCCCGCAAACTTCCTAGTAAGCTCCTGTTGCTGAAAGCTGGTCGGTAGGCCGAACACACGTAGACACAGGCCCTCCCCCAACAAAAGACCCCCACTCCCAGGTAGCCACACGAGCTGCTCCGGAGCACTTTTGGGGTGCAGAGGCCTTTTCAGCTGCAGGAGCAGAGCTGGCTGAGCAGAGGCCTAACTGAGTAGAAGCCTTTTCACAGGCCCCAGTTTAAAAAGTCCTGAAAAAAAAAAAATAATCCAAACTTCCTAGTAAACTCCCGGGGCTGAAATCTGTTTGTAGGCCGAACAGGCACACACAGCCCCTCCACAAACACAACCCCCCCACTCCCAGGCTGCCCGACGAGCTACTGTGGTGCACTTTTGGGGTGCAGAGGCCTTTTCAGCTGCAGGAGCAGAGCAGCCTGAGCAGAGGCATAAAGGAGTAGGAGCCTTCCCTGGGCCCCAGTTTAAAAAGTCTTATGACAAAGGAAAAAAAAAAAACCCCAAAACTTCCTAGTAAACTCCCAGGGCTGAAAGCTGGTCGGTAGGCCGAACAGGCACACACAGCCCCCCCACAAACACAACCCCCCCACTCCCAGGCTGCCCGACTAGCTACTGTGTTGCACTTTTGGGGTGCAGAGGCCTTTTCAGCTGCAGGAGCAGAGCTGGCTGAGCAGAGGCCTAACTGAGTAGAAGCCTTTTCCCAGGCCCCAGTTTAAAAAGTCTTATGACAAAGGAAAAAAAAAACACAAACTTCCAAGTAAACTCCCGGGGCTGAAATCTGTTTGTAGGCCGAACAGGCACACACAGCCCCCCCACAAACACAACCCCCCCACTCCCAGGCTGCCCCACGAGCTACTGTGTTGCACTTTTGGGGTGCAGAGGCCTCTGCAGCTGCAGGAGCAGAGCTGGCTGAGCAGAGGCCTAACTGAGTAGAAGCCTTTTCCCGGGCCCCAGTTTAAAAAGTCTTATGACAAAGGAAAAATAACCCCAAACTTCCAAGTAAACTCCCGCGGCTGAAAGCTTGTCGGTAGGCCGAACACACGTAGACACAGGCCCTCCCCCCACACAAGACCCCCACTCCCAGGTAGCCACACGAGCCTCTCCGGAGCACTTTTGGGGTGCAGAGGCCTTTTCAGCTGCAGGAGCAGAGCTGGCTGAGCAGAGGCCTAACTGATTAGAAGCCTTTTCCCAGCCCCCAGTTTAAAAAGTCCTGAAAAAAAAAAAAAATCCAAACTTCCTAGTAAACTCCCGGGGCTGAAATCTGTTTGTAGGCCGAACAGGCACACACAGTCCCCCCCACAAACACAACCCCCCCACTCCCAGTCTGCCCCACGAGCTACTGTGTTGCACTTTTGGGATGCAGAGGCCTCTGCAGCTGCAGGAGCAGAGCAGCCTGAGCAGAGGCCTAACTGAGTAGAAGCCTTTTCCCAGGCCCCAGTTCAAAAGTCCTGAAGAAAAAAAAAAAAAACCCCAAACTTCCTAGTAAACTCCCGGGGCTGTTTGTAGGCCGAACAGGCACACACACACAGGCCCTCCCCCCACACAAGACCACCACTCCCAGGTATCCACACTAGCTGCTCCGGAGCACTTTTCGGGTGCAGAGGCCTTTTCAGCTGCAGGAGCAGAGCAGCCTGAGCAGAGGCCTAAAGGAGTTGGAGCCTTCCCTGGGCCCCAGTTTAAAAAGTCTTACGACAAAGGAAAAAATAAAACCTAAACTTCCTAGTAAACTCCCGGGGCTGAAAGCTGGTCGGTAGGCCGAACAGGCACACACAGCCCCACACCCCCACAAACACAACCCCCCCACTCCCAGGCTGCCCGACTAGCTACTGTGTTGCACTTCTGGGGTGCAGAGGCCTTTTCAGCTGCAGGAGCAGAGCAGCCTGAGCAGAGGCCTAACTGAGTAGAAGCCTTTCCCCGGGCCCCAGTTTAAAAAGTCTTATGACAAAGGAAAAAAACCCCACAAACTTCCAAGTAAACTCCCGGGGCTGAAATCTGTTTGTAGGCCGAACAGGCACACACAGCCCCCCCACAATCACAACCCCCCCACTCCCAGGCTGCCCCACGAGCTACTGTGTTGCACTTTTGGGATGCAGAAGCCTCTGCAGCTGCAGGAGCAGAGCTGGCTGAGCAGAGGCCTAACTGAGTAGAAGCCTTTCCC
>NC_140118.1:1758474-1765974 GCF_964237585.1 Gallinula chloropus | reverse complement strand
AAAAAAGCCTCGCGGCAGGCGCCAGGCGGCACGGCACCCCCGGTCCACGAGGCCGTCGGTCGAGCGCCGGCGACCGCCGCCGGCCACCGATCCGCGCTCCCCTCACAGCCCGCGAGGAACAAAAAAAGCCGGCAGACGCTGAGCAAGGGCGACCCAAGAGCCGTCTCGCTCTCAAAAGCTGCCAGAAACACCGCTCTGTCCCGTTTAAGGCCGGAGACGGCACGCCAAAGACGGGCGGGAAATGGAAGAAAAAATTTTTACCGAAGGAAAAATTTTGCCGAGGAAAAAACTTTTGCTGAAAAAAAAAATTTACTGGAGGAAAAACTTTTACGGAAAAAAAATTTTTGGAAGAAAAAAACCAGCCAAACGAAAAGCCACTTTTTTCACCGGGACCTCGGGACGCGGCGGCCACCCTCGCCCGATCGATCCCCGCGCTCTCCGCGGCCGGAGGGTGAAGGCACGGCAGGCTCCCTTCGTGTGTTCCGGCCAACCCCCCGGGCTTCCAGCGCTCTCTCGTGACGGCCTCCCCACCGCCGGCCAACCGCGGCCTTCGCCCTGCGCCCGCCACTACCCATCCGCACACGATTTCACAGCCCACCGGTAGGCAACGGCTGCCGCACTCTGCCCTCGGCCACGGCTCCCTACGAATCCCGACTCACCGGGGATGCCCCACGGAGGCTCGGATCAGCATGAGCCAACCGGGGGCGCGCGACGCCGTGCCGACAAGCAGGAGCGGTGCCGAGCCACCGTGGGTACCCCGCCGAGAAGGACGCCCTGTCTGCGGCAGACTAGCGCGGGTAGTGGCCGGTCGCTGCTCTGTGTTTGCCCTCGAGGCGAGTCACCGCTCGCACCCATAGGACGGAGATAGACGCCTCCTCCCCCGAAAAGCTCCAAGAGATTTCCATCTCAACGACGGCAAGGGGCGCCAGTCAACGCCCGGGTTTACCATGATGCAACTGGAGGTAACGAAAATAAGCGACCCCTTACGGCCGCTGCCGAGGGCCTGGCCTGGTAGACCTGACGGCCGCTGCCGAGGGCGTGGTAGACCTGACGGCCGCTGCCGAAGGCGTGGTAGACCTGACGGCCTCTGCCGAGGGCCTGGTAGACCTGACGGCCGCTGCCGAGGGCGTGGTAGACCTGACGGCCGCTGCCGAAGGCGTGGTAGACCTGACGGCCTCTGCCGAGGTCCTGGTAGACCTGACGGCCGCTGCCGAGGGCGTGGTAGACCTGACGGCCTCTGCCAAGGTCCTGGTAGACCTGACGGCCGCTGCCGAGTTCGTGGTAGACCTGACGGCCGCTGCCGAGGGCCTGGTAGACCTGACGGCCGCTGCCGAGGGACTGGTAGACCTGACGGCCGCTGCCGAGGGCGTAGTAGACCTGACGGCCGCTGCCGAGGGCGTGGTAGACCTGACGGCCGCTGCCGAGGGCGTGGTAGACCTGAAGGCCTCTGCCGAGGGCGTGGTAGACCTGACGGCCGCTGCCGAGGCCGTGGTAGACCTGACGGCCTCTGCCGAGGGCCTGGTAGACCTGACGGCCGCTGCCGAGGGACTGGTAGACCTGACGGCCGCTGCCGAGGGCGTGGTAGACCTGACGGCCTCTGCCGAGGTCCTGGTAGACCTGACGGCCGCTGCCGAGGGCGTGGTAGACCTGACGGCCGCTGCCGAAGGCGTGGTAGACCTGACGGCCTCTGCCGAGGGCCTGGTAGACCTGACGGCCGCTGCCGAGGGCGTGGTAGACCTGACGGCCGCTGCCGAAGGCGTGGTAGACCTGACGGCCTCTGCCGAGGTCCTGGTAGACCTGACGGCCGCTGCCGAGGGCGTGGTAGACCTGACGGCCTCTGCCGAGGTCCTGGTAGACCTGACGGCCGCTGCCGAGTTCGTGGTAGACCTGACGGCCGCTGCCGAGGGCCTGGTAGACCTGACGGCCGCTGCCGAGGGACTGGTAGACCTGACGGCCGCTGCCGAGGGCGTAGTAGACCTGACGGCCGCTGCCGAGGGCGTGGTAGACCTGACGGCCGCTGCCGAGGGCGTGGTAGACCTGAAGGCCTCTGCCGAGGGCGTGGTAGACCTGACGGCCGCTGCCGAGGCCGTGGTAGACCTGACGGCCTCTGCCGAGGGCCTGGTAGACCTGACGGCCGCTGCCGAGGGACTGGTAGACCTGACGGCCGCTGCCGAGGGCGTGGTAGACCTGACGGCCTCTGCCGAGGTCCTGGTAGACCTGACGGCCGCTGCCGAGGGCGTGGTAGACCTGACGGCCTCTGCCGAGGGCCTGGTAGACCTGACGGCCGCTGCCGAGGGCGTGGTAGACCTGACGGCCGCTGCCGAGGGCGTGGTAGACCTGACGGCCGCTGCCGAGGGCGTGGTAGACCTGACGGCCTCTGCCGAGGGCGTGGTAGACCTGACGGCCGCTGCCGAGGGCGTGGTAGACCTGACGGCCTCTGCCGAGGGCCTGGTAGACCTGACGGCCGCTGCCGAGGGCGTGGTAGACCTGACGGCCGCTGCCGAGGGCGTGGTAGACCTGACGGCCGCTGCCGAGGTCCTGGTAGACCTGACGGCCGCTGCCGAGGGCGTGGTAGACCTGACGGCCGATGCCGAGGTCCTGGTAGACCTGACGGCCGCTGCAGAGGGCGTGGTAGACCTGACGGCCTCTGCCGAGGGCCTGGTAGACCTGACGGAGGCTGCCGAGGGCGTGGTAGACCTGACGGCCGCTGCCGAGAGCGTGGTAGACCTGACGGCCTCTGCCGAGGGCGTGGTAGACCTGACGGCCGCTGCCGAGGGCGTGGTAGACCTGACGGCCTCTGCCGAGGGCGTGGTAGACCTGACGGCCGCTGCCGAGGGCGTGGTAGACCTGACGGCCGCTGCCGAGGGTGCGGTAGACCTGAGGTCCGCTGCCAAAAGCCTGGTAGACCTGAGGTCCGTTGCCGGGGGCCTGGTAGACCTGACGGACTGTGTCGGAGCACCTGGGTAAGGCGCCGGGCCCCCCCCGCGCGGTGCCAGGACGACGTGGTGACCGGCCGCGGACCTTCACATGCGATACTCTCTCCCCCAACACCCCGTTGTTTTCATCCACCACGTTCCCTGAACGTGAGCAAATCTGGTCCAAGGTCCACCCTGTCCAGCTGTTCGGTAGGCCGAACACACATACACAGGCCCTCCCCCCACACAAGACCACCACTCCCAGGTATCCACACGAGCTGCACCGGAGTACTTTTGGGGTGCACAGGCCTTTTCAGCTGCAGGAGCACAGCAGTCTCAGGAGAGGCCTAACTGAGTAGAAGCCTTTTCCCAGGCCCCAGTTTAAAAAGTCTTATGACAAAGGAAAAAAAACCCACAAACTTCCTAGTAAACTCCCGGGGCTGAAATCTGTTTGTAGGCCGAACAGGCACACACACACAGGCCCTCCCCCCACACAAGACCACCACTTCCAGGTATCCACACCAGCTGCTCCGGAGCACTTTTGGGGTGCAGAGGCCTTTTCAGCTGCAGGAGCAGAGCTGGCTGAGCAGAGGCCTAACTGAGTAGAAGCCTTTTCCCAGGCCCCAGTATAAAAAGTCCTGAAGAAAAAAAAAAAAATGGAAACTTCCTAGTAACCTCCCGGGGCTGAAATCTGTTTGTAGGCCGAACAGGCACACATAGCCCCCCCACAAACACAACCCCCCCACTCCCAGGCTGCCCCACGAGCTACTGTGTTGCACTTTTGGGGTGCAGAGGCCTCTGCAGCTGCAGGAGCAGAGCTGGCTGAGCAGAGGCCTAACTGAGTAGAAGCCTTTTCCCAGGCCCCAGTTTAAAAAGTCTTATGACAAAGGAAAAAAAACCCACGAACTTCCAAGTAAACTCCCGGGGCTGAAATCTGTTTGTAGGCCGAACAGGCACACACAGCCCCCCCACAAACACAACCCCCCCAACTCCCAGGCTGCCCCACGAGCTACTGTGTTGCACTTTTGGGGTGCAGAGGCCTTTTCAGCTGCAGGAGCAGAGCTGGCTGAGCAGAGGCCTAACTGAGTAGAAGCCTTTTCCCGGGCCCCAGTTTAAAAAGTCTTATGACAAAGGAAAAAAAACCCACAAACTTCCAAGTAAACTCCCGGGGCTGAAATCTGTTTGTAGGCCGAACAGGCACACACAGCCCCCCCACAAACACAACCCCCCCACTCCCAGGCTGCCCGACTAGCTACTGTGTTGCACCTTTGGGGTGCAGAGGCCTCTGCAGCTGCAGGAGCAGAGCTGGCTGAGCAGAGGCCTAACTGAGTAGAAGCCTTTCCCCGGGCCCCAGTTTAAAAAGTCTTATGACAAAGGAAAAATAACCCCGCAAACTTCCAAGTAAACTCCCGCGGCTGAAAGCTTGTCGGTAGGCCAAACAGGCACACACAGCCCCCCCCCCCACCCCACCCCAAACACAACCCCCCCCCCCACTCCCTGGCTGCCCGACGAGCTACTGTGTTGCACTTTTGGGGTGCAGAGGCCTCTGCAGCTGCAGGAGCAGAGCTGGCTGAACAGAGGCCTAACTGAGTAGAAGCCTTTTCCCAGGCCCCAGTTTAAAAAGTCTTTCGACAGAGAAAAAAACCCCGCAAACTTCCTAGTAAGCTCCTGTTGCTGAAAGCTGGTCGGTAGGCCGAACACACGTAGACACAGGCCCTCCCCCCACACAAGACCCCCACTCCCAGGTAGCCACACGAGCTGCTCCGGAGCACTTTTGGGGTGCAGAGGCCTTTTCAGCTGCAGGAGCAGAGCTGGCTGAGCAGAGGCCTAACTGAGTAGAAGCCTTTTCCCAGGCCCCAGTTTAAAAGGTCCTGAAAAAAAAAAAAAAATGGAAACTTCCTAGTAACCTCCCGGGGCTGAAATCTGTTTGTAGGCCGAACAGGCACTCACAGCCCCTCCACAAACACAACCCCCCCACTCCCAGGCTGCCTGACGAGCTACTGTGTTGCACTTTTTGGGAAGCAGAAACCTTTTCAGCTGCAGGAGCAGAGCAGCCTGAGCAGAGGCCTAAAGGAGTAGAAGCCTTTTCCCAGGCCCCAGTTTAAAAAGTCTTATGACAAAGGAAAAAAAACCCACGAACTTCCAAGTAAACTCCCGGGGCTGAAATCTGTTTGTAGGCCGAACAGGCACACACAGCCCCCCCACAAACACAACCCCCCCAACTCCCAGGCTGCCCCACGAGCTACTGTGTTGCACTTTTGGGGTGCAGAGGCCTTTTCAGCTGCAGGAGCAGAGCTGGCTGAGCAGAGGCCTAACTGAGTAGAAGCCTTTTCCCAGGCCCCAGTTTAAAAAGTCTTATGACAAAGGAAAAAAAACCCACAAACTTCCAAGTAAACTCCCGGGGCTGAAATCTGTTTGTAGGCCGAACAGGCACACACAGCCCCCCCACAAACACAACCCCCCCACTCCCAGGCTGCCCGACTAGCTACTGTGTTGCACCTTTGGGGTGCAGAGGCCTCTGCAGCTGCAGGAGCAGAGCTGGCTGAGCAGAGGCCTAACTGAGTAGAAGCCTTTCCCCGGGCCCCAGTTTAAAAAGTCTTATGACAAAGGAAAAATAACCCCGCAAACTTCCAAGTAAACTCCCGCGGCTGAAAGCTTGTCGGTAGGCCAAACAGGCACACACAGCCCCCCCCCCCACCCCACCCCAAACACAACCCCCCCCCCCACTCCCTGGCTGCCCGACGAGCTACTGTGTTGCACTTTTGGGGTGCAGAGGCCTCTGCAGCTGCAGGAGCAGAGCTGGCTGAACAGAGGCCTAACTGAGTAGAAGCCTTTTCCCAGGCCCCAGTTTAAAAAGTCTTTCGACAGAGAAAAAAACCCCGCAAACTTCCTAGTAAGCTCCTGTTGCTGAAAGCTGGTCGGTAGGCCGAACACACGTAGACACAGGCCCTCCCCCCACACAAGACCCCCACTCCCAGGTAGCCACACGAGCTGCTCCGGAGCACTTTTGGGGTGCAGAGGCCTTTTCAGCTGCAGGAGCAGAGCTGGCTGAGCAGAGGCCTAACTGAGTAGAAGCCTTTTCCCAGGCCCCAGTTTAAAAAGTCCTGAAAAAAAAAAAATAATCCAAACTTCCTAGTAAACTCCCGGGGCTGAAATCTGTTTGTAGGCCGAACAGGCACACACAGCCCCTCCACAAACACAACCCCCCCACTCCCAGGCTGCCCGACTAGCTAATGTGTTGCACTTTTGGGGTGCAGAGGCCTCTGCAGCTGCAGGAGCAGAGCTGGCTGAGCAGAGGCCTAACTGAGTAGAAGCCTTTTCACAGGCCCCAGTTTAAAAAGCCTTATGACAAAGGAAAAAAAAACCACAAACTTCCAAGTAAACTCCCGGGGCTGAAATCTGTTTGTAGGCCGAACAGGCACACACAGCCCCCCCACAAACACAACCCCCCCACTCCCAGGCTGCCCCACGAGCTACTGTGTTGCACTTTTGGGGTGCAGAGGCCTTTTCAGCTGCAGGAGCAGAGCAGCCTGAGCAGAGGCCTAACTGAGTAGAAGCCTTTTCCCAGGCCCCAGTTTAAAAACTCTTATGACAAAGGAAAAAAAAACCACAAACTTCCAAGTAAACTCCCGGGGCTGAAATCTGTTTGTAGGCCGAACAGGCACACACAGCCCCCCCACAAACACAACCCCCCCACTCCCAGGCTGCCCGACTAGCTACTGTGTTGCACTTTTGGGGTGCAGAGGCCTCTGCAGCTGCAGGAGCAGAGCTGGCTGAACAGAGGCCTAACTGAGTAGAAGCCTTTTCCCAGGCCCCAGTTTAAAAAGTCTTTCGACAGAGAAAAAAACCCCGCAAACTTCCTAGTAAGCTCCTGTTGCTGAAAGCTGGTCGGTAGGCCGAACACACGTAGACACAGGCCCTCCCCCCACACAAGACCCCCACTCCCAGGTAGCCACACGAGCTGCTCCGGAGCACTTTTGGGGTGCAGAGGCCTCTGCAGCTGCAGGAGCAGAGCAGCCTGAGCAGAGGCCTAACTGAATAGAAGCCTTTTCACAGGCCCCAGTTTAAAAAGTCTTATGACAAAGGAAAAAAAAAACCCACAAACTTCCAAGTAAACTCCAGGAGCTGAAATCTGTTTGTAGGCCGAACAGGCACACACAGCCCCCCCACAAACACAACCCCCCCACTCCCAGGCTGCCCCACGAGCTACTGTGGTGCACTTTTGGGATGCAGAGGCCTCTGCAGCTGCAGGAGCAGAGCAGCCTGAGCAGAGGCCTAACTGAGTAGAAGCCTTTTCACAGGCCCCAGTTTAAAAGGTCCTGAAAAAAAAAAAAAATGGAAACTTTCTAGTAACCTCCCGGGGCTGAAATCTGTTTGTAGGCCGAACAGGCACACACAGCCCCTCCACAAACACAACCCCCCCACTCCCAGGCTGCCCGACGAGCTACTGTGTTGCACTTTTGGGGTGCAGAGGCCTTTTCAGCTGCAGGAGCAGAGCTGGCTGAGCAGAGGCCTAACTGAGTAGAAGCCTTTCCCCGGGCCCCAGTTTAAAAAGTCTTATGACAAAGGAAAAAAACCCCACAAA
>NC_140118.1:1725974-1745974 GCF_964237585.1 Gallinula chloropus | reverse complement strand
CCCTCGCCTCTCCGTCTCCCGCAAAGAGACGGAGACACCCGCGCAAAGCCCCCGCAGACGCGCGCACGCTCCGCGCGCGGCGTCGGCCGGCCGGCCGGGGCTGAGCCGCCCCCGAAGCCGGCCCGGCTGCGAGGCGGGGGGAGAAGCGGGACTCGCACCCTCTCTCTTCACCACCCCCAGAGCCTCCCGCAGCCACGGCAGCACCGGACGTGCTAGAGGAGACGGCGACCCGTCGAGGCAGGCGCGACCTCGAGACCGAAAAGCCCTCGTGTGTCGGGGCAGCTCGCTCCGCAGCGGGCGGCGGTAGGGCACGACAAGCCAACGGGAAGACAACGGCGGCAGCAGCGGACGGACCTCGCCACAGCTTTTCCCAGCCCCGTTTTGATCACGGCTCGGCCTCACCACCACCCGAGCGCTGCTCGCGGCTGGCACCCGCGGGCAACCCGGCCCGAGGCCGGCACCGGCACCTCGCGTCTTTTGGGACACCTGAGGGCTCGCGGGGCCGCGCGGCCGTCACACAGCCCGGTTCCGGTAAAGAAGCCCGGGAAACCCCACGGACGGAGGGGAGCAGGGGGAGGAAACGCGGCCACCCGGAGGGGCACGCGCCCCACCGCCGCCGAGACACGGCCCCCCACCCTCTCCGGCCTCGCGGGAGACACAGGCAACACCTCGCAACGACGGGAAGCGAAGCGGAAAGGAGACCTACCCGGCCCGAGCACCGGACAACCACCCACGCGCCTCCCCCGTTACGGGGAGAACACGGGCAGAGCCGGCCCGCCGAGGGCCCTCTCCGACGCGACCCGAAAGGCCTCATCGATCAGCAGACAAGACAAGCTACGGAAGGTAGCGGGGGGCCCCGCGGCCACGGTCCTGGGACAGCAACTGCCACGCGTGCTCTACGCGCCGCGCCCTTCCCGGGAGACAGGGGCGGACAGCGGTGACACGGGGCTCTGCGCGCGAGCGGCCGCATCGGCAGGGAAACGGCAATGCCAGCCTCGGCAGCGGCAGAGCCGGCACACGCTGTGAAGCCTCCCTCACCGACGCGCCCTCGGCGCCGCATCGATCCAACTCGGGGAAAAAAAAAAGCAGCGGCCGGAGCGGGGAAGCGGCGGGTGCCGCGAGCCAACCGCTGCCGACCACCTCTCCCCCCCCGTCGGGAGATCCACGGGACCACGGAAAAAAAGCCTCGCGGCAGGCGCCAGGCGGCACGGCACCCCCGGTCCCCGAGGCCGTCGGTCGAGCGCCGGCGACCGCCGCCGGCCACCGATCCGCGCTCCCCTCACAGCCCGCGAGGAACAAAAAAAGCCGGCAGACGCTGAGCAAGGGCGACCCAAGAGCCGTCTCGCTCTCAAAAGCTGCCAGAAACACCGCTCTGTCCCGTTTAAGGCCGGAGACGGCACGCCAAAGACGGGCGGGAAATGGAAGAAAAAATTTTTACCGAAGGAAAAATTTTGACGAGGAAAAAACTTTTGCTGAAAAAAAAAATTTACTGGAGGAAAAACTTTTACGGAAAAAAAATTTTTGGAAGAAAAAAACCAGCCAAACGAAAAGCCACTTTTTTCACCGGGACCTCGGGACGCGGCGGCCACCCTCGCCCGATCGATCCCCGCGCTCTCCGCGGCCGGAGGGTGAAGGCACGGCAGGCTCCCTTCGTGTGTTCCGGCCAACCCCCCGGGCTTCCAGCGCTCTCTCGTGACGGCCTCCCCACCGCCGGCCAACCGCGGCCTTCGCCCTGCGCCCGCCACTACCCATCCGCACACGATTTCACAGCCCACCGGTAGGCAACGGCTGCCGCACTCTGCCCTCGGCCACGGCTCCCTACGAATCCCGACTCACCGGGGATGCCCCACGGAGGCTCGGATCAGCATGAGCCAACCGGGGGCGCGCGACGCCGTGCCGACAAGCAGGAGCGGTGCCGAGCCACCGTGGGTACCCCGCCGAGAAGGACGCCCTGTCTGCGGCAGACTAGCGCGGGTAGTGGCCGGTCGCTGCTCTGTGTTTGCCCTCGAGGCGAGTCACCGCTCGCACCCATAGGACGGAGATAGACGCCTCCTCCCCCGAAAAGCTCCAAGAGATTTCCATCTCAACGACGGCAAGGGGCGCCAGTCAACGCCCGGGTTTACCATGATGCAACTGGAGGTAACGAAAATAAGCGACCCCTTACGGCCGCTGCCGAGGGCCTGGCCTGGTAGACCTGACGGCCGCTGCCGAGGGCGTGGTAGACCTGACGGCCGCTGCCGAAGGCGTGGTAGACCTGACGGCCTCTGCCGAGGGCCTGGTAGACCTGACGGCCGCTGCCGAGGGACTGGTAGACCTGACGGCCGCTGCCGAGGGCGTGGTAGACCTGACGGCCACTGCCGAGGGCGTAGTAGACCTGACGGCCGCTGCCGAGGGCGTGGTAGACCTGACGGCCTCTGCCGAGGGCCTGGTAGACCTGGCGGCCGCTGCCGAGGGCGTGGTAGACCTGACGGCCACTGCCGAGGGCGTAGTAGACCTGACGGCCGCTGCCGAGGGCGTGGTAGACCTGACGGCCGCTGCCGAGGGCGTGGTAGACCTGACGGCCTCTGCCGAGGGCCTGGTAGACCTGACGGCCGCTGCCGAGGGCGTGGTAGACCTGACGGCCGCTGCCGAGGGCGTGGTAGACCTGACGGCCTCTGCCGAGGGCGTGGTAGACCTGACGGCCGCTGCCGAGGGCGTGGTAGACCTGACGGCCGCTGCCGAGGTCCTGGTAGACCTGACGGCCGCTGCCGAGGGCGTGGTAGACCTGACGGCCTCTGCCGAGGGCCTGGTAGACCTGACGGAGGCTGCCGAGGGCGTGGTAGACCTGACGGCCGCTGCCGAGAGCGTGGTAGACCTGACGGCCTCTGCCGAGGGCCTGGTAGACCTGACGGCCGCTGCCGAGGGCGTGGTAGACCTGACGGCCGCTGCCGAGGGCGTGGTAGACCTGACGGACGCTGCCGAGGGTGCGGTAGACCTGAGGTCTGCTGCCAAAAGCCTGGTAGACCTGAGGTCCGTTGCCGGGGGCCTGGTAGACCTGACGGACTGTGTCGGAGCACCTGGGTAAGGCGCCGGGCCCCCCCCGCGCGGTGCCAGGACGACGTGGTGACCGGCCGCGGACCTTCACATGCGAAACTCTCTCCCCCAACACCCCGTTGTTTTCATCCACCACGTTCCCTGAACGTGAGCAAATCTGGTCCAAGGTCCACCCTGTCCAGCTGTTCGGTAGGCCGAACACACATACACAGGCCCTCCCCCCACACAAGACCACCACTCCCAGGTATCCACACGAGCTGCACCGGAGTACTTTTGGGGTGCACAGGCCTTTTCAGCTGCAGGAGCACAGCAGTCTCAGGAGAGGCCTAACTGAGTAGAAGCCTTTTCCCAGGCCCCAGTTTAAAAAGTCTTATGACAAAGGAAAAAAAACCCACAAACTTCCTAGTAAACTCCCGGGGCTGAAATCTGTTTGTAGGCCGAACAGGCACACACACACAGGCCCTCCCCCCACACAAGACCACCACTTCCAGGTATCCACACCAGCTGCTCCGGAGCACTTTTGGGGTGCAGAGGCCTTTTCAGCTGCAGGAGCAGAGCTGGCTGAGCAGAGGCCTAACTGAGTAGAAGCCTTTTCACAGGCCCCAGTTTAAAAAGTCCTGAAGAAAAAAAAAAAAACCCAAACTTCCTAGTAAACTCCCGGGGCTGAAAGCTGGTCGGTAGGCCAAACAGGCACACACAGCCCCCCCACAAACACAACCCACCCACTCCCAGGCTGCCCCACGAGCTACTGTGGTGCACTTTTGGGATGCAGAGGCCTCTGCAGCTGCAGGAGCAGAGCTGTCTGAGCAGAGGCCTAACTGAGTAGAAGCCTTTTCCCAGGCCCCAGTTTAAAAGGTCCTGAAAAAAAAAAAAAATGGAAACTTCCTAGTAACCTCCCGGGGGTGAAATCTGTTTGTAGGCCGAACAGGCACACACAGCCCCTCCACAAACACAACCCCCCCACTCCCAGGCTGCCCGACGAGCTACTGTGTTGCACTTTTGGGGTGCAGAGGCCTTTTCAGCTGCAGGAGCAGAGCTGGCTGAGCAGAGGCCTAACTGAGTAGAAGCCTTTTCACAGGCCCCAGTTTAAAAAGTCTTATGACAAAGGAAAAAAAACCCACAAACTTCCAAGTAAACTCCCGGGGCTGAAATCTGTTTGTAGGCCGAACAGGCACACACAGCCCCCCCACAAACACAACCCCCCCACTCCCAGGCTGCCCCACGAGCTACTGTGTTGCACTTTTGGGGTGCAGAGGCCTCTGCAGCTGCAGGAGCAGAGCTGGCTGAGCAGAGGCCTAACTGAGTAGAAGCCTTTTCACAGGCCCCAGTTTAAAAAGTCCTGAAGAAAAAAAAAAAAACCCAAACTTCCTAGTAAACTCCCGGGGCTGAAAGCTGGTCGGTAGGCCAAACAGGCACACACAGCCCCCCCACAAACACAACCCACCCACTCCCAGGCTGCCCCACGAGCTACTGTGGTGCACTTTTGGGATGCAGAGGCCTCTGCAGCTGCAGGAGCAGAGCTGTCTGAGCAGAGGCCTAACTGAGTAGAAGCCTTTTCCCAGGCCCCAGTTTAAAAGGTCCTGAAAAAAAAAAAAAATGGAAACTTCCTAGTAACCTCCCGGGGGTGAAATCTGTTTGTAGGCCGAACAGGCACACACAGCCCCTCCACAAACACAACCCCCCCACTCCCAGGCTGCCCGACTAGCTACTGTGTTGCACTTTTGGGGTGCAGAGGCCTTTTCAGCTGCAGGAGCAGAGCAGCCTGAGCAGAGGCCTAAAGGAGTTGGAGCCTTCCCTGGGCCCCAGTTTAAAAAGTCTTACGACAAAGGAAAAAATAAAACCTAAACTTCCTAGTAAACTCCCGGGGCTGAAAGCTGGTCGGTAGGCCGAACAGGCACACACAGCCCCACACCCCCACAAACACAACCCCCCCCACTCCCAAGCTGCCCGACGAGCTACTCTGGTGCACTTTTGGGATGCAGAGGCCTTTTCAGCTGCAGGAGCAGAGCTGGCTGAGCAGAGGCCTAACTGAGTAGAAGCCTTTTCCCAGGCCCCAGTTCAAAAGTCCTGAAGAAAAAAAAAAAAAACCCCAAACTTCCTAGTAAACTCCCGGGGCTGTTTGTAGGCCGAACAGGCACACACACACAGGCCCTCCCCCCACACAAGACCACCACTCCCAGGTATCCACACTAGCTGCTCCGGAGCACTTTTCGGGTGCAGAGGCCTTTTCAGCTGCAGGAGCAGAGCAGCCTGAGCAGAGGCCTAAAGGAGTTGGAGCCTTCCCTGGGCCCCAGTTTAAAAAGTCTTACGACAAAGGAAAAAATAAAACCTAAACTTCCTAGTAAACTCCCGGGGCTGAAAGCTGGTCGGTAGGCCGAACAGGCACACACAGCCCCACACCCCCACAAACACAACCACCCCACTCCCAGGCTGCCCGACTAGCTACTGTGTTGCACTTTTGGGGTGCAGAGGCCTTTTCAGCTGCAGGAGCAGAGCAGCCTGAGCAGAGGCCTAACTGAGTAGAAGCCTTTTCACAGGCCCCAGTTTAAAAAGTCTTATGACAAAGGAAAAAAAAACCCACAAACTTCCAAGTAAACTCCCGGGGCTGAAATCTGTTTGTAGGCCGAACAGGCACACACAGCCCCCCCACAAACACAACCCCCCCACTCCCAGGCTGCCCCACGAGCTACTGTGTTGCACTTTTGGGATGCAGAAGCCTCTGCAGCTGCAGGAGCAGAGCTGGCTGAGCAGAGGCATAAAGGAGTAGGAGCCTTCCCTGGGCCCCAGTTTAAAAAGTCTTATGACAAAGGAAAAAAAAAAACCCCAAAACTTCCTAGTAAACTCCCAGGGCTGAAAGCTGGTCGGTAGGCCGAACAGGCACACACAGCCCCCCCACAAACACAACCCCCCCACTCCCAGGCTGCCCGACTAGCTACTGTGTTGCACTTTTGGGGTGCAGAGGCCTTTTCAGCTGCAGGAGCAGAGCAGCCTGAGCAGAGGCCTAACTGAGTAGAAGCCTTTTCCCAGGCCCCAGTTTAAAAAGTCTTATGACAAAGGAAAAAAAAACCCCAAACTTCCAAGTAAACTCCCGGGGCTGAAATCTGTTTGTAGGCCGAACAGGCACACACAGCCCCTCCACAAACACAACCCCCCCACTCCCAGGCTGCCCGACTAGCTACTGTGTTGCACTTTTGGGGTGCAGAGGCCTTTTCAGCTGCAGGAGCAGAGCAGCCTGAGCAGAGGCCTAAAGGAGTTGGAGCCTTCCCTGGGCCCCAGTTTAAAAAGTCTTACGACAAAGGAAAAAATAAAACCTAAACTTCCTAGTAAACTCCCGGGGCTGAAAGCTGGTCGGTAGGCCGAACAGGCACACACAGCCCCACACCCCCACAAACACAACCACCCCACTCCCAGGCTGCCCGACTAGCTACTGTGTTGCACTTTTGGGGTGCAGAGGCCTTTTCAGCTGCAGGAGCAGAGCTGGCTGAGCAGAGGCCTAACTGAGTAGAAGCCTTTCCCCGGGCCCCAGTTTAAAAAGTCTTATGACAAAGGAAAAATAACCCCAAACTTCCAAGTAAACTCCCGCGGCTGAAAGCTTGTCGGTAGGCCAAACAGGCACACACAGCCCGCCCCCCCCCCCCACCCCAAACACAACCCCCCCCCCCCACTCCCTGGCTGCCCGACGAGCTACTGTGTTGCACTTTTGGGGTGCAGAGGCCTTTTCAGCTGCAGGAGCAGAGCAGCCTGAGCAGAGGCCTAACTGAGTAGAAGCCTTTTCCCAGGCCCCAGTTTAAAAAGTCTTATGACAAAGGAAAAAAAAACCACAAACTTCCAAGTAAACTCCCGGGGCTGAAATCTCTTTGTAGGCCGAACAGGCACACACAGCCCCCCCACAAACACAACCCCCCCACTCCCAGGCTGCCCCACGAGCTACTGTGGTGCACTTTTGGGATGCAGAGGCCTCTGCAGCTGCAGGAGCAGAGCAGCCTGAGCAGAGGCCTAACTGAGTAGAAGCCTTTTCCCAGGCCCCAGTTCAAAAGTCCTGAAGAAAAAAAAAAAAAAACCCCAAACTTCCTAGTAAACTCCCGGGGCTGTTTGTAGGCCGAACAGGCACACACACACAGGCCCTCCCCCCACACAAGACCACCACTCCCAGGTATCCACACTAGCTGCTCCAGAGCACTTTTCGGGTGCAGAGGCCTTTTCAGCTGCAGGAGCAGAGCAGCCTGAGCAGAGGCCTAGCTGAGTAGAAGCTTTTTCCCAGGCCCCAGTTTAAAAAGTCCTGAAGAAAAAAAAAACAAATCAAAATATCCTAGAAAACTCCCGGGGCTGAAAGCTGGTCGGTAGGCCGAACAGGCACACACAGCCCCCCCACAAACACAACTCCCCCACTCCCAGGCTGCTCCACGAGCTACTGTGTTGCACTTTTGGGATGCAGAGGCCTTTTCAGCTGCAGGAGCAGAGCAGCCTGAGCAGAGGCCTAACTGAGTAGAAGCCTTTTCCCAGGCCCCAGTTTAAAAAGTCTTATGACAAAGGAAAAAAAACCCACAAACTTCCAAGTAAACTCCCGGAGCTGAAATCTGTTTGTAGGTCGAACAGGCACACACAGCCCCCCCACAAACACAACCCCCCCACTCCCAGGCTGCCCCACGAGCTACTGTGTTGCACCTTTGGGGTGCAGAGGCCTTTTCAGCTGCAGGAGCAGAGCAGCCTGAGCAGAGGCCTAAAGGAGTAGAAGCCTTTTCCCAGGCCCCAGTTTAAAAAGTCCTGAAGAAAAAAAAAAAAAAATCAAAACTTCCTAGTAAACTCCCGGGGCTGAAAGCTGGTCGGTAGGCCGAACAGGCACACACAGCCCCCCCACAAACACAACCCACCCACTCCCAGGCTGCCCCACGAGCTACTGTGGTGCACTTTTGGGATGCAGAGGCCTCTGCAGCTGCAGGAGCAGAGCAGCCTGAGCAGAGGCCTAACTGAGTAGAAGCCTTTTCCCAGGCCCCAGTTCAAAAGTCCTGAAGAAAAAAAAAAAACCCCAAACTTCCTAGTAAACTCCCGGGGCTGTTTGTAGGCCGAACAGGCACACACACACAGGCCCTCCCCCCACACAAGACCACCACTCCCAGGTATCCACACTAGCTGCTCCAGAGCACTTTTCGGGTGCAGAGGCCTTTTCAGCTGCAGGAGCAGAGCAGCCTGAGCAGAGGCCTAACTGAGTAGAAGCCTTTTCCCAGGCCCCAGTTCAAAAGTCCTGAAGAAAAAAAAAAAAAACCCAAACTTCCTAGTAAACTCCCGGGGCTGAAATCTGTTTGTAGGCCGAACAGGCACACACACACAGGCCCTCCCCCCACACAAGACCACCACTCCCAGGTATCCACACTAGCTGCTCCGGAGCACTTTTCGGGTGCAGAGGCCTTTTCAGCTGCAGGAGCAGAGCAGCCTGAGCAGAGGCCTAACTGAGTAGAAGCCTTTTCACAGGCCCCAGTTTAAAAAGTCTTATGACAAAGGAAAAAAAACCCACAAACTTCCAAGTAAACTCCCGGGGCTGAAATCTGTTTGTAGGCCGAACAGGCACACACAGCCCCCCCACAAACACAACCCCCCCACTCCCAGGCTGCCCCACGAGCTACTGTGTTGCACTTTTGGGGTGCAGAGGCCTCTGCAGCTGCAGGAGCAGAGCTGGCTGAGCAGAGGCCTAACTGAGTAGAAGCCTTTTCACAGGCCCCAGTTTAAAAAGTCCTGAAGAAAAAAAAAAAACCCAAACTTCCTAGTAAACTCCCGGGGCTGAAAGCTGGTCGGTAGGCCAAACAGGCACACACAGCCCCCCCACAAACACAACCCACCCACTCCCAGGCTGCCCCACGAGCTACTGTGGTGCACTTTTGGGATGCAGAGGCCTCTGCAGCTGCAGGAGCAGAGCTGTCTGAGCAGAGGCCTAACTGAGTAGAAGCCTTTTCCCAGGCCCCAGTTTAAAAGGTCCTGAAAAAAAAAAAAAATGGAAACTTCCTAGTAACCTCCCGGGGGTGAAATCTGTTTGTAGGCCGAACAGGCACACACAGCCCCTCCACAAACACAACCCCCCCACTCCCAGGCTGCCCGACGAGCTACTGTGGTGCACTTTTGGGGTGCAGAGGCCTTTTCAGCTGCAGGAGCAGAGCAGCCTGAGCAGAGGCATAAAGGAGTAGGAGCCTTCCCTGGGCCCCAGTTTAAAAAGTCTTATGACAAAGGAAAAAAAAAAACCCCAAAACTTCCTAGTAAACTCCCAGGGCTGAAAGCTGGTCGGTAGGCCGAACAGGCACACACAGCCCCCCCACAAACACAACCCACCCACTCCCAGGCTGCCCCACGAGCTACTGTGTTGCACTTTTGGGATGCAGAGGCCTCTGCAGCTGCAGGAGCAGAGCTGTCTGAGCAGAGGCCTAATTGAGTAGAAGCCTTTTCCCAGGCCCCAGTTTAAAAAGTCCTGAAAAAAAAAAAAATGGAAACTTCCTAGTAACCTCCCGGGGGTGAAATCTGTTTGTAGGCCGAACAGGCACACACAGCCCCTCCACAAACACAACCCCCCCACTCCGAGGCTGCCCGACGAGCTACTGTGTTGCACTTTTGGGGTGCAGAGGCCTTTTCAGCTGCAGGAGCAGAGCTGGCTGAGCAGAGGCCTAACTGAGTAGAAGCCTTTTCACAGGCCCCAGTTTAAAAAGTCTTATGACAAAGGAAAAAAAACCCACAAACTTCCAAGTAAACTCCCGGGGCTGAAATCTGTTTGTAGGCCGAACAGGCACACACAGCCCCCCCACAAACACAACCCCCCCACTCCCAGGCTGCCCCACGAGCTACTGTGTTGCACTTTTGGGATGCAGAGGCCTCTGCAGCTGCAGGACCAGAGCAGCCTGAGCAGAGGCCTAACTGAGAAGAAGCCTTTTCCCAGGCCCCAGTTTAAAAAGTCCTGAAGAAAAAAAAAAAAACCCAAACTTCCTAGTAAACTCCCGGGGCTGAAATCTGTTTGTAGGCCGAACAGGCACACACACACAGGCCCTCCCCCCACACAAGACCACCACTCCCAGGTATCCACACTAGCTGCTCCGGAGCACTTTTCGGGTGCAGAGGCCTTTTCAGCTGCAGGAGCAGAGCAGCCTGAGCAGAGGCCTAACTGAGTAGAAGCCTTTTCCCAGGCCCCAGTTTAAAAAGTCTTTCGACAGAGAAAAAAACCCCGCAAACTTCCTAGTAAGCTCCTGTTGCTGAATGCTGGTCGGTAGGCCGAACACACGTAGACACAGGCCCTCCCCCCACACAAGACCCCCACTCCCAGGTAGCCACACGAGCTGCTGCGGAGCACTTTTGGGGTGCAGAGGCCTTTTCAGCTGCAGGAGCAGAGCTGGCTGAGCAGAGGCCTAACTGAGTAGAAGCCTTTTCCCAGGCCCCAGTTTAAAAAGTCCTGAAAAAAAAAAAATAATCCAAACTTCCTAGTAAACTCCCGGGGCTGAAATCTGTTTGTAGGCCGAACAGGCACACACAGCCCCTCCACAAACACAACCCCCCCACTCCCAGGCTGCCCGACTAGCTAATGTGTTGCACTTTTGGGGTGCAGAGGCCTCTGCAGCTGCAGGAGCAGAGCTGGCTGAGCAGAGGCCTAACTGAGTAGAAGCCTTTTCCCAGGCCCCAGTTCAAAAGTCCTGAAGAAAAAAAAAAAAACCCCAAACTTCCTAGTAAACTCCCGGGGCTGTTTGTAGGCCGAACAGGCACACACACACAGGCCCTCCCCCCACACAAGACCACCACTCCCAGGTAGCCACACTAGCTGCTCCAGAGCACTTTTCGGGTGCAGAGGCCTTTTCAGCTGCAGGAGCAGAGCAGCCTGAGCAGAGGCCTAGCTGAGTAGAAGCTTTTTCCCAGGCCCCAGTTTAAAAAGTCCTGAAGAAAAAAAAAAAAAATCAAAATATCCTAGTAAACTCCCGGGGCTGAAATCTGTTTGTAGGCCGAACAGGCACACACAGCCCCCCCACAAACACAACCCACCCACTCCCAGGCTGCCCCACGAGCTACTGTGGTGCACTTTTGGGATGCAGAGGCCTCTGCAGCTGCAGGAGCAGAGCAGCCTGAGCAGAGGCCTAACTGAGTAGAAGCCTTTTCCCAGGCCCCAGTTCAAAAGTCCTGAAGAAAAAAAAAAATGGAAACTTCCTAGTAACCTCCCGGGGCTGAAATCTGTTTGTAGGCCGAACAGGCACACACAGCCCCCCCACAAACACAACCCCCCCAGTCCCAGGCTGCCCGACTAGCTACTGTGTTGCACTTTTGGGGTGCAGAGGCCTTTTCAGCTGCAGGAGCAGAGCAGCCTGAGCAGAGGCCTAACTGAGTAGAAGCCTTTTCCCAGGCCCCAGTTCAAAAGTCCTGAAGAAAAAAAAAAAAAACCCAAACTTCCTAGTAAACTCCCGGGGCTGAAATCTGTTTGTAGGCCGAACAGGCACACACACACAGGCCCTCCCCCCACACAAGACCACCACTCCCAGGTATCCACACTAGCTGCTCCGGAGCACTTTTCGGGTGCAGAGGCCTTTTCAGCTGCAGGAGCAGAGCAGCCTGAGCAGAGGCCTAAAGGAGTTGGAGCCTTCCCTGGGCCCCAGTTTAAAAAGTCTTACGACAAAGGAAAAAATAAAACCTAAACTTCCTAGTAAACTCCCGGGGCTGAAAGCTGGTTGGTAGGCCGAACAGGCACACACAGCCCCACACCCCCACAAACACAACCACCCCACTCCCAGGCTGCCCGACTAGCTACTGTGTTGCACTTTTGGGGTGCAGAGGCCTCTGCAGCTGCAGGAGCAGAGCAGCCTGAGCAGAGGCCTAACTGAGTAGAAGCCTTTTCCCAGGCCCCAGTTTAAAAAGTCTTTCGACAGAGAAAAAAACCCCGCAAACTTCCTAGTAAGCTCCTGTTGCTGAAAGCTGGTCGGTAGGCCGAACACACGTAGACACAGGCCCTCCCCCAACAAAAGACCCCCACTCCCAGGTAGCCACACGAGCTGCTCCGGAGCACTTTTGGGGTGCAGAGGCCTTTTCAGCTGCAGGAGCAGAGCTGGCTGAGCAGAGGCCTAACTGAGTAGAAGCCTTTTCACAGGCCCCAGTTTAAAAAGTCCTGAAAAAAAAAAAATAATCCAAACTTCCTAGTAAACTCCCGGGG
The DNA here is from genome assembly GCF_964237585.1 of Gallinula chloropus. NCBI lineage: Eukaryota > Metazoa > Chordata > Aves > Gruiformes > Rallidae > Gallinula > Gallinula chloropus. Next base: position 1,733,781 of record NC_140118.1, on the reverse strand, counting down.
CTGAAATCTGTTTGTAGGCCGAACAGGCACACACAGCCCCTCCACAAACACAACCCCCCCACTCCCAGGCTGCCCGACGAGCTACTGTGGTGCACTTTTGGGGTGCAGAGGCCTTTTCAGCTGCAGGAGCAGAGCAGCCTGAGCAGAGGCATAAAGGAGTAGGAGCCTTCCCTGGGCCCCAGTTTAAAAAGTCTTATGACAAAGGAAAAAAAAAAAACCCCAAAACTTCCTAGTAAACTCCCAGGGCTGAAAGCTGGTCGGTAGGCCGAACAGGCACACACAGCCCCCCCACAAACACAACCCCCCCACTCCCAGGCTGCCCGACTAGCTACTGTGTTGCACTTTTGGGGTGCAGAGGCCTTTTCAGCTGCAGGAGCAGAGCTGGCTGAGCAGAGGCCTAACTGAGTAGAAGCCTTTTCCCAGGCCCCAGTTTAAAAAGTCTTATGACAAAGGAAAAAAAAAACACAAACTTCCAAGTAAACTCCCGGGGCTGAAATCTGTTTGTAGGCCGAACAGGCACACACAGCCCCCCCCCAAACACAACCCCCCCACTCCCAGGCTGCCCCACGAGCTACTGTGTTGCACTTTTGGGGTGCAGAGGCCTCTGCAGCTGCAGGAGCAGAGCTGGCTGAGCAGAGGCCTAACTGAGTAGAAGCCTTTTCCCGGGCCCCAGTTTAAAAAGTCTTATGACAAAGGAAAAATAACCCCAAACTTCCAAGTAAACTCCCGGGGCTGAAATCTGTTTGTAGGCCGAACAGGCACACACAGCCCCCCCACAAACACAACCCCCCCACTCCCAGGCTGCCCCACGAGCTACTGTGTTGCACTTTTGGGGTGCAGAGGCCTCTGCAGCTGCAGGAGCAGAGCTGGCTGAGCAGAGGCCTAACTGAGTAGAAGCCTTTTCACAGGCCCCAGTTTAAAAAGTCCTGAAGAAAAAAAAAAAAACCCAAACTTCCTAGTAAACTCCCGGGGCTGAAAGCTGGTCGGTAGGCCAAACAGGCACACACAGCCCCCCCACAAACACAACCCACCCACTCCCAGGCTGCCCCACGAGCTACTGTGGTGCACTTTTGGGATGCAGAGGCCTCTGCAGCTGCAGGAGCAGAGCTGTCTGAGCAGAGGCCTAACTGAGTAGAAGCCTTTTCCCAGGCCCCAGTTTAAAAGGTCCTGAAAAAAAAAAAAAATGGAAACTTCCTAGTAACCTCCCGGGGGTGAAATCTGTTTGTAGGCCGAACAGGCACACACAGCCCCTCCACAAACACAACCCCCCCACTCCCAGGCTGCCCGACGAGCTACTGTGGTGCACTTTTGGGGTGCAGAGGCCTTTTCAGCTGCAGGAGCAGAGCAGCCTGAGCAGAGGCATAAAGGAGTAGGAGCCTTCCCTGGGCCCCAGTTTAAAAAGTCTTATGACAAAGGAAAAAAAAAAACCCCAAAACTTCCTAGTAAACTCCCAGGGCTGAAAGCTGGTCGGTAGGCCGAACAGGCACACACAGCCCCCCCACAAACACAACCCCCCCACTCCCAGGCTGCCCGACTAGCTACTGTGTTGCACTTTTGGGGTGCAGAGGCCTTTTCAGCTGCAGGAGCAGAGCTGGCTGAGCAGAGGCCTAACTGAGTAGAAGCCTTTCCCCGGGCCCCAGTTTAAAAAGTCTTATGACAAAGGAAAAATAACCCCAAACTTCCAAGTAAACTCCCGCGGCTGAAAGCTTGTCGGTAGGCCAAACAGGCACACACAGCCCGCCCCCCCCCCCCACCCCAAACACAACCCCCCCCCCCCACTCCCTGGCTGCCCGACGAGCTACTGTGTTGCACTTTTGGGGTGCAGAGGCCTTTTCAGCTGCAGGAGCAGAGCAGCCTGAGCAGAGGCCTAACTGAGTAGAAGCCTTTTCCCAGGCCCCAGTTTAAAAAGTCTTATGACAAAGGAAAAAAAAAACACAAACTTCCAAGTAAACTCCCGGGGCTGAAATCTCTTTGTAGGCCGAACAGGCACACACAGCCCCCCCACAAACACAACCCCCCCACTCCCAGGCTGCCCCACGAGCTACTGTGGTGCACTTTTGGGATGCAGAGGCCTCTGCAGCTGCAGGAGCAGAGCAGCCTGAGCAGAGGCCTAACTGAGTAGAAGCCTTTTCCCAGGCCCCAGTTCAAAAGTCCTGAAGAAAAAAAAAAAAAAACCCCAAACTTCCTAGTAAACTCCCGGGGCTGTTTGTAGGCCGAACAGGCACACACACACAGGCCCTCCCCCCACACAAGACCACCACTCCCAGGTATCCACACTAGCTGCTCCAGAGCACTTTTCGGGTGCAGAGGCCTTTTCAGCTGCAGGAGCAGAGCAGCCTGAGCAGAGGCCTAGCTGAGTAGAAGCTTTTTCCCAGGCCCCAGTTTAAAAAGTCCTGAAGAAAAAAAAAACAAATCAAAATATCCTAGAAAACTCCCGGGGCTGAAAGCTGGTCGGTAGGCCGAACAGGCACACACAGCCCCCCCACAAACACAACTCCCCCACTCCCAGGCTGCTCCACGAGCTACTGTGTTGCACTTTTGGGATGCAGAGGCCTTTTCAGCTGCAGGAGCAGAGCAGCCTGAGCAGAGGCCTAACTGAGTAGAAGCCTTTTCCCAGGCCCCAGTTTAAAAAGTCTTATGACAAAGGAAAAAAAACCCACAAACTTCCAAGTAAACTCCCGGAGCTGAAATCTGTTTGTAGGTCGAACAGGCACACACAGCCCCCCCACAAACACAACCCCCCCACTCCCAGGCTGCCCCACGAGCTACTGTGTTGCACCTTTGGGGTGCAGAGGCCTTTTCAGCTGCAGGAGCAGAGCAGCCTGAGCAGAGGCCTAAAGGAGTAGAAGCCTTTTCCCAGGCCCCAGTTTAAAAAGTCCTGAAGAAAAAAAAAAAAAAATCAAAACTTCCTAGTAAACTCCCGGGGCTGAAAGCTGGTCGGTAGGCCGAACAGGCACACACAGCCCCCCCACAAACACAACCCACCCACTCCCAGGCTGCCCCACGAGCTACTGTGGTGCACTTTTGGGATGCAGAGGCCTCTGCAGCTGCAGGAGCAGAGCAGCCTGAGCAGAGGCCTAACTGAGTAGAAGCCTTTTCCCAGGCCCCAGTTCAAAAGTCCTGAAGAAAAAAAAAAAACCCCAAACTTCCTAGTAAACTCCCGGGGCTGTTTGTAGGCCGAACAGGCACACACACACAGGCCCTCCCCCCACACAAGACCACCACTCCCAGGTATCCACACTAGCTGCTCCAGAGCACTTTTCGGGTGCAGAGGCCTTTTCAGCTGCAGGAGCAGAGCAGCCTGAGCAGAGGCCTAACTGAGTAGAAGCCTTTTCCCAGGCCCCAGTTCAAAAGTCCTGAAGAAAAAAAAAAAAAACCCAAACTTCCTAGTAAACTCCCGGGGCTGAAATCTGTTTGTAGGCCGAACAGGCACACACACACAGGCCCTCCCCCCACACAAGACCACCACTCCCAGGTATCCACACTAGCTGCTCCGGAGCACTTTTCGGGTGCAGAGGCCTTTTCAGCTGCAGGAGCAGAGCAGCCTGAGCAGAGGCCTAACTGAGTAGAAGCCTTTTCACAGGCCCCAGTTTAAAAAGTCTTATGACAAAGGAAAAAAAACCCACAAACTTCCAAGTAAACTCCCGGGGCTGAAATCTGTTTGTAGGCCGAACAGGCACACACAGCCCCCCCACAAACACAACCCCCCCACTCCCAGGCTGCCCCACGAGCTACTGTGTTGCACTTTTGGGGTGCAGAGGCCTCTGCAGCTGCAGGAGCAGAGCTGGCTGAGCAGAGGCCTAACTGAGTAGAAGCCTTTTCACAGGCCCCAGTTTAAAAAGTCCTGAAGAAAAAAAAAAAACCCAAACTTCCTAGTAAACTCCCGGGGCTGAAAGCTGGTCGGTAGGCCAAACAGGCACACACAGCCCCCCCACAAACACAACCCACCCACTCCCAGGCTGCCCCACGAGCTACTGTGGTGCACTTTTGGGATGCAGAGGCCTCTGCAGCTGCAGGAGCAGAGCTGTCTGAGCAGAGGCCTAACTGAGTAGAAGCCTTTTCCCAGGCCCCAGTTTAAAAGGTCCTGAAAAAAAAAAAAAATGGAAACTTCCTAGTAACCTCCCGGGGGTGAAATCTGTTTGTAGGCCGAACAGGCACACACAGCCCCTCCACAAACACAACCCCCCCACTCCCAGGCTGCCCGACGAGCTACTGTGGTGCACTTTTGGGGTGCAGAGGCCTTTTCAGCTGCAGGAGCAGAGCAGCCTGAGCAGAGGCATAAAGGAGTAGGAGCCTTCCCTGGGCCCCAGTTTAAAAAGTCTTATGACAAAGGAAAAAAAAAAACCCCAAAACTTCCTAGTAAACTCCCAGGGCTGAAAGCTGGTCGGTAGGCCGAACAGGCACACACAGCCCCCCCACAAACACAACCCACCCACTCCCAGGCTGCCCCACGAGCTACTGTGTTGCACTTTTGGGATGCAGAGGCCTCTGCAGCTGCAGGAGCAGAGCTGTCTGAGCAGAGGCCTAATTGAGTAGAAGCCTTTTCCCAGGCCCCAGTTTAAAAAGTCCTGAAAAAAAAAAAAATGGAAACTTCCTAGTAACCTCCCGGGGGTGAAATCTGTTTGTAGGCCGAACAGGCACACACAGCCCCTCCACAAACACAACCCCCCCACTCCGAGGCTGCCCGACGAGCTACTGTGTTGCACTTTTGGGGTGCAGAGGCCTTTTCAGCTGCAGGAGCAGAGCTGGCTGAGCAGAGGCCTAACTGAGTAGAAGCCTTTTCACAGGCCCCAGTTTAAAAAGTCTTATGACAAAGGAAAAAAAACCCACAAACTTCCAAGTAAACTCCCGGGGCTGAAATCTGTTTGTAGGCCGAACAGGCACACACAGCCCCCCCACAAACACAACCCCCCCACTCCCAGGCTGCCCCACGAGCTACTGTGTTGCACTTTTGGGATGCAGAGGCCTCTGCAGCTGCAGGACCAGAGCAGCCTGAGCAGAGGCCTAACTGAGAAGAAGCCTTTTCCCAGGCCCCAGTTTAAAAAGTCCTGAAGAAAAAAAAAAAAACCCAAACTTCCTAGTAAACTCCCGGGGCTGAAATCTGTTTGTAGGCCGAACAGGCACACACACACAGGCCCTCCCCCCACACAAGACCACCACTCCCAGGTATCCACACTAGCTGCTCCGGAGCACTTTTCGGGTGCAGAGGCCTTTTCAGCTGCAGGAGCAGAGCAGCCTGAGCAGAGGCCTAACTGAGTAGAAGCCTTTTCCCAGGCCCCAGTTTAAAAAGTCTTTCGACAGAGAAAAAAACCCCGCAAACTTCCTAGTAAGCTCCTGTTGCTGAATGCTGGTCGGTAGGCCGAACACACGTAGACACAGGCCCTCCCCCCACACAAGACCCCCACTCCCAGGTAGCCACACGAGCTGCTGCGGAGCACTTTTGGGGTGCAGAGGCCTTTTCAGCTGCAGGAGCAGAGCTGGCTGAGCAGAGGCCTAACTGAGTAGAAGCCTTTTCCCAGGCCCCAGTTTAAAAAGTCCTGAAAAAAAAAAAATAATCCAAACTTCCTAGTAAACTCCCGGGGCTGAAATCTGTTTGTAGGCCGAACAGGCACACACAGCCCCTCCACAAACACAACCCCCCCACTCCCAGGCTGCCCGACTAGCTAATGTGTTGCACTTTTGGGGTGCAGAGGCCTCTGCAGCTGCAGGAGCAGAGCTGGCTGAGCAGAGGCCTAACTGAGTAGAAGCCTTTTCCCAGGCCCCAGTTCAAAAGTCCTGAAGAAAAAAAAAAAAACCCCAAACTTCCTAGTAAACTCCCGGGGCTGTTTGTAGGCCGAACAGGCACACACACACAGGCCCTCCCCCCACACAAGACCACCACTCCCAGGTAGCCACACTAGCTGCTCCAGAGCACTTTTCGGGTGCAGAGGCCTTTTCAGCTGCAGGAGCAGAGCAGCCTGAGCAGAGGCCTAGCTGAGTAGAAGCTTTTTCCCAGGCCCCAGTTTAAAAAGTCCTGAAGAAAAAAAAAAAAAATCAAAATATCCTAGTAAACTCCCGGGGCTGAAATCTGTTTGTAGGCCGAACAGGCACACACAGCCCCCCCACAAACACAACCCACCCACTCCCAGGCTGCCCCACGAGCTACTGTGGTGCACTTTTGGGATGCAGAGGCCTCTGCAGCTGCAGGAGCAGAGCAGCCTGAGCAGAGGCCTAACTGAGTAGAAGCCTTTTCCCAGGCCCCAGTTCAAAAGTCCTGAAGAAAAAAAAAAATGGAAACTTCCTAGTAACCTCCCGGGGCTGAAATCTGTTTGTAGGCCGAACAGGCACACACAGCCCCCCCACAAACACAACCCCCCCAGTCCCAGGCTGCCCGACTAGCTACTGTGTTGCACTTTTGGGGTGCAGAGGCCTTTTCAGCTGCAGGAGCAGAGCAGCCTGAGCAGAGGCCTAACTGAGTAGAAGCCTTTTCCCAGGCCCCAGTTCAAAAGTCCTGAAGAAAAAAAAAAAAAACCCAAACTTCCTAGTAAACTCCCGGGGCTGAAATCTGTTTGTAGGCCGAACAGGCACACACACACAGGCCCTCCCCCCACACAAGACCACCACTCCCAGGTATCCACACTAGCTGCTCCGGAGCACTTTTCGGGTGCAGAGGCCTTTTCAGCTGCAGGAGCAGAGCAGCCTGAGCAGAGGCCTAAAGGAGTTGGAGCCTTCCCTGGGCCCCAGTTTAAAAAGTCTTACGACAAAGGAAAAAATAAAACCTAAACTTCCTAGTAAACTCCCGGGGCTGAAAGCTGGTTGGTAGGCCGAACAGGCACACACAGCCCCACACCCCCACAAACACAACCACCCCACTCCCAGGCTGCCCGACTAGCTACTGTGTTGCACTTTTGGGGTGCAGAGGCCTCTGCAGCTGCAGGAGCAGAGCAGCCTGAGCAGAGGCCTAACTGAGTAGAAGCCTTTTCCCAGGCCCCAGTTTAAAAAGTCTTTCGACAGAGAAAAAAACCCCGCAAACTTCCTAGTAAGCTCCTGTTGCTGAAAGCTGGTCGGTAGGCCGAACACACGTAGACACAGGCCCTCCCCCAACAAAAGACCCCCACTCCCAGGTAGCCACACGAGCTGCTCCGGAGCACTTTTGGGGTGCAGAGGCCTTTTCAGCTGCAGGAGCAGAGCTGGCTGAGCAGAGGCCTAACTGAGTAGAAGCCTTTTCACAGGCCCCAGTTTAAAAAGTCCTGAAAAAAAAAAAATAATCCAAACTTCCTAGTAAACTCCCGGGGCTGAAATCTGTTTGTAGGCCGAACAGGCACACACAGCCCCTCCACAAACACAACCCCCCCACTCCCAGGCTGCCCGACGAGCTACTGTGGTGCACTTTTGGGGTGCAGAGGCCTTTTCAGCTGCAGGAGCAGAGCAGCCTGAGCAGAGGCATAAAGGAGTAGGAGCCTTCCCTGGGCCCCAGTTTAAAAAGTCTTATGACAAAGGAAAAAAAAAAAACCCCAAAACTTCCTAGTAAACTCCCAGGGCTGAAAGCTGGTCGGTAGGCCGAACAGGCACACACAGCCCCCCCACAAACACAACCCCCCCACTCCCAGGCTGCCCGACTAGCTACTGTGTTGCACTTTTGGGGTGCAGAGGCCTTTTCAGCTGCAGGAGCAGAGCTGGCTGAGCAGAGGCCTAACTGAGTAGAAGCCTTTTCCCAGGCCCCAGTTTAAAAAGTCTTATGACAAAGGAAAAAAAAAACACAAACTTCCAAGTAAACTCCCGGGGCTGAAATCTGTTTGTAGGCCGAACAGGCACACACAGCCCCCCC
>NC_140118.1:1703474-1713474 GCF_964237585.1 Gallinula chloropus | reverse complement strand
CGCGAACGCGGCCGGCGCCTGGGGCAGGGGTCGGCCGCGCGCCTCCTCCCGCAGGGAAGGAGGGCGCGCACCGCCGACCCCGGCGGCCGGCCCTTCCCGCGCCGCCGCGGGCAAGGAGCCGGGACCGCTACGCAGCTCGGACAGAGTTCGGCTCGCGGGCTTTGCGCGCCCTCGCCTCTCCGTCTCCCGCAAAGAGACGGAGACACCCGCGCAAAGCCCCCGCAGACGCGCGCACGCTCCGCGCGCGGCGTCGGCCGGCCGGCCGGGGCTGAGCCGCCCCCGAAGCCGGCCCGGCTGCGAGGCGGGGGGAGAAGCGGGACTCGCACCCTCTCTCTTCACCACCCCCAGAGCCTCCCGCAGCCACGGCAGCACCGGACGTGCTAGAGGAGACGGCGACCCGTCGAGGCAGGCGCGACCTCGAGACCGAAAAGCCCTCGTGTGTCGGGGCAGCTCGCTCCGCAGCGGGCGGCGGTAGGGCACGACAAGCCAACGGGAAGACAACGGCGGCAGCAGCGGACGGACCTCGCCAGCTTTTCCCAGCCCCGTTTTGATCACGGCTCGGCCTCACCACCGCCCGAGCGCTGCTCGCGGCTGGCACCCGCGGGCAACCCGGCCCGAGGCCGGCACCGGCACCTCGCGTCTTTTGGGACACCTGAGGGCTCGCGGGGCCGCGCGGCCGTCACACAGCCCGGTTCCGGTAAAGAAGCCCGGGAAACCCCACGGACGGAGGGGAGCAGGGGGAGGAAACGCGGCCACCCGGAGGGGCACGCGCCCCACCGCCGCCGAGACACGGCCCCCCACCCTCTCCGGCCTCGCGGGAGACACAGGCAACACCTCGCAACGACGGGAAGCGAAGCGGAAAGGAGACCTACCCGGCCCGAGCACCGGACAACCACCCACGCGCCTCCCCCGTTACGGGGAGAACACGGGCAGAGCCGGCCCGCCGAGGGCCCTCTCCGACGCGACCCGAAAGGCCTCATCGATCAGCAGACAAGACAAGCTACGGAAGGTAGCGGGGGGCCCCGCGGCCACGGTCCTGGGACAGCAACTGCCACGCGTGCTCTACGCGCCGCGCCCTTCCCGGGAGACAGGGGCGGACAGCGGTGACACGGGGCTCTGCGCGCGAGCGGCCGCATCGGCAGGGAAACGGCAATGCCAGCCTCGGCAGCGGCAGAGCCGGCACACGCTGTGAAGCCTCCCTCACCGACGCGCCCTCGGCGCCGCATCGATCCAACTCGGGGAGAAAAAAAAAGCAGCGGCCGGAGCGGGGAAGCGGCGGGTGCCGCGAGCCAACCGCTGCCGACCACCTCTCCCCCCCCGTCGGGAGATCCACGGGACCACGGAAAAAAAGCCTCGCGGCAGGCGCCAGGCGGCACGGCACCCCCGGTCCACGAGGCCGTCGGTCGAGCGCCGGCGACCGCCGCCGGCCACCGATCCGCGCTCCCCTCACAGCCCGCGAGGAACAAAAAAAGCCGGCAGACGCTGAGCAAGGGCGACCCAAGAGCCGTCTCGCTCTCAAAAGCTGCCAGAAACACCGCTCTGTCCCGTTTAAGGCCGGAGACGGCACGCCAAAGACGGGCGGGAAATGGAAGAAAAAATTTTTACCGAAGGAAAAATTTTGCCGAGGAAAAAACTTTTGCTGAAAAAAAAAATTTACTGGAGGAAAAACTTTTACGGAAAAAAAATTTTTGGAAGAAAAAAACCAGCCAAACGAAAAGCCACTTTTTTCACCGGGACCTCGGGACGCGGCGGCCACCCTCGCCCGATCGATCCCCGCGCTCTCCGCGGCCGGAGGGTGAAGGCACGGCAGGCTCCCTTCGTGTGTTCCGGCCAACCCCCCGGGCTTCCAGCGCTCTCTCGTGACGGCCTCCCCACCGCCGGCCAACCGCGGCCTTCGCCCTGCGCCCGCCACTACCCATCCGCACACGATTTCACAGCCCACCGGTAGGCAACGGCTGCCGCACTCTGCCCTCGGCCACGGCTCCCTACGAATCCCGACTCACCGGGGATGCCCCACGGAGGCTCGGATCAGCATGAGCCAACCGGGGGCGCGCGACGCCGTGCCGACAAGCAGGAGCGGTGCCGAGCCACCGTGGGTACCCCGCCGAGAAGGACGCCCTGTCTGCGGCAGACTAGCGCGGGTAGTGGCCGGTCGCTGCTCTGTGTTTGCCCTCGAGGCGAGTCACCGCTCGCACCCATAGGACGGAGATAGACGCCTCCTCCCCCGAAAAGCTCCAAGAGATTTCCATCTCAACGACGGCAAGGGGCGCCAGTCAACGCCCGGGTTTACCATGATGCAACTGGAGGTAACGAAAATAAGCGACCCCTTACGGCCGCTGCCGAGGGCCTGGCCTGGTAGACCTGACGGCCGCTGCCGAGGGCGTGGTAGACCTGACGGCCGCTGCCGAAGGCGTGGTAGACCTGACGGCCTCTGCCGAGGGCCTGGTAGACCTGACGGCCGCTGCCGAGGGCGTGGTAGACCTGACGGCCGCTGCCGAAGGCGTGGTAGACCTGACGGCCTCTGCCGAGGTCCTGGTAGACCTGACGGCCGCTGCCGAGGGCGTGGTAGACCTGACGGCCTCTGCCAAGGTCCTGGTAGACCTGACGGCCGCTGCCGAGTTCGTGGTAGACCTGACGGCCGCTGCCGAGGGCCTGGTAGACCTGACGGCCGCTGCCGAGGGACTGGTAGACCTGACGGCCGCTGCCGAGGGCGTAGTAGACCTGACGGCCGCTGCCGAGGGCGTGGTAGACCTGACGGCCGCTGCCGAGGGCGTGGTAGACCTGAAGGCCTCTGCCGAGGGCGTGGTAGACCTGACGGCCGCTGCCGAGGCCGTGGTAGACCTGACGGCCTCTGCCGAGGGCCTGGTAGACCTGACGGCCGCTGCCGAGGGACTGGTAGACCTGACGGCCGCTGCCGAGGGCGTGGTAGACCTGACGGCCTCTGCCGAGGTCCTGGTAGACCTGACGGCCGCTGCCGAGGGCGTGGTAGACCTGACGGCCGCTGCCGAAGGCGTGGTAGACCTGACGGCCTCTGCCGAGGGCCTGGTAGACCTGACGGCCGCTGCCGAGGGCGTGGTAGACCTGACGGCCGCTGCCGAAGGCGTGGTAGACCTGACGGCCTCTGCCGAGGTCCTGGTAGACCTGACGGCCGCTGCCGAGGGCGTGGTAGACCTGACGGCCTCTGCCGAGGTCCTGGTAGACCTGACGGCCGCTGCCGAGTTCGTGGTAGACCTGACGGCCGCTGCCGAGGGCCTGGTAGACCTGACGGCCGCTGCCGAGGGACTGGTAGACCTGACGGCCGCTGCCGAGGGCGTAGTAGACCTGACGGCCGCTGCCGAGGGCGTGGTAGACCTGACGGCCGCTGCCGAGGGCGTGGTAGACCTGAAGGCCTCTGCCGAGGGCGTGGTAGACCTGACGGCCGCTGCCGAGGCCGTGGTAGACCTGACGGCCTCTGCCGAGGGCCTGGTAGACCTGACGGCCGCTGCCGAGGGACTGGTAGACCTGACGGCCGCTGCCGAGGGCGTGGTAGACCTGACGGCCTCTGCCGAGGTCCTGGTAGACCTGACGGCCGCTGCCGAGGGCGTGGTAGACCTGACGGCCTCTGCCGAGGGCCTGGTAGACCTGACGGCCGCTGCCGAGGGCGTGGTAGACCTGACGGCCGCTGCCGAGGGCGTGGTAGACCTGACGGCCGCTGCCGAGGGCGTGGTAGACCTGACGGCCTCTGCCGAGGGCGTGGTAGACCTGACGGCCGCTGCCGAGGGCGTGGTAGACCTGACGGCCTCTGCCGAGGGCCTGGTAGACCTGACGGCCGCTGCCGAGGGCGTGGTAGACCTGACGGCCGCTGCCGAGGGCGTGGTAGACCTGACGGCCGCTGCCGAGGTCCTGGTAGACCTGACGGCCGCTGCCGAGGGCGTGGTAGACCTGACGGCCGATGCCGAGGTCCTGGTAGACCTGACGGCCGCTGCAGAGGGCGTGGTAGACCTGACGGCCTCTGCCGAGGGCCTGGTAGACCTGACGGAGGCTGCCGAGGGCGTGGTAGACCTGACGGCCGCTGCCGAGAGCGTGGTAGACCTGACGGCCTCTGCCGAGGGCGTGGTAGACCTGACGGCCGCTGCCGAGGGCGTGGTAGACCTGACGGCCTCTGCCGAGGGCGTGGTAGACCTGACGGCCGCTGCCGAGGGCGTGGTAGACCTGACGGCCGCTGCCGAGGGTGCGGTAGACCTGAGGTCCGCTGCCAAAAGCCTGGTAGACCTGAGGTCCGTTGCCGGGGGCCTGGTAGACCTGACGGACTGTGTCGGAGCACCTGGGTAAGGCGCCGGGCCCCCCCCGCGCGGTGCCAGGACGACGTGGTGACCGGCCGCGGACCTTCACATGCGATACTCTCTCCCCCAACACCCCGTTGTTTTCATCCACCACGTTCCCTGAACGTGAGCAAATCTGGTCCAAGGTCCACCCTGTCCAGCTGTTCGGTAGGCCGAACACACATACACAGGCCCTCCCCCCACACAAGACCACCACTCCCAGGTATCCACACGAGCTGCACCGGAGTACTTTTGGGGTGCACAGGCCTTTTCAGCTGCAGGAGCACAGCAGTCTCAGGAGAGGCCTAACTGAGTAGAAGCCTTTTCCCAGGCCCCAGTTTAAAAAGTCTTATGACAAAGGAAAAAAAACCCACAAACTTCCTAGTAAACTCCCGGGGCTGAAATCTGTTTGTAGGCCGAACAGGCACACACACACAGGCCCTCCCCCCACACAAGACCACCACTTCCAGGTATCCACACCAGCTGCTCCGGAGCACTTTTGGGGTGCAGAGGCCTTTTCAGCTGCAGGAGCAGAGCTGGCTGAGCAGAGGCCTAACTGAGTAGAAGCCTTTTCCCAGGCCCCAGTATAAAAAGTCCTGAAGAAAAAAAAAAAAATGGAAACTTCCTAGTAACCTCCCGGGGCTGAAATCTGTTTGTAGGCCGAACAGGCACACATAGCCCCCCCACAAACACAACCCCCCCACTCCCAGGCTGCCCCACGAGCTACTGTGTTGCACTTTTGGGGTGCAGAGGCCTCTGCAGCTGCAGGAGCAGAGCTGGCTGAGCAGAGGCCTAACTGAGTAGAAGCCTTTTCCCAGGCCCCAGTTTAAAAAGTCTTATGACAAAGGAAAAAAAACCCACGAACTTCCAAGTAAACTCCCGGGGCTGAAATCTGTTTGTAGGCCGAACAGGCACACACAGCCCCCCCACAAACACAACCCCCCCAACTCCCAGGCTGCCCCACGAGCTACTGTGTTGCACTTTTGGGGTGCAGAGGCCTTTTCAGCTGCAGGAGCAGAGCTGGCTGAGCAGAGGCCTAACTGAGTAGAAGCCTTTTCCCGGGCCCCAGTTTAAAAAGTCTTATGACAAAGGAAAAAAAACCCACAAACTTCCAAGTAAACTCCCGGGGCTGAAATCTGTTTGTAGGCCGAACAGGCACACACAGCCCCCCCACAAACACAACCCCCCCACTCCCAGGCTGCCCGACTAGCTACTGTGTTGCACCTTTGGGGTGCAGAGGCCTCTGCAGCTGCAGGAGCAGAGCTGGCTGAGCAGAGGCCTAACTGAGTAGAAGCCTTTCCCCGGGCCCCAGTTTAAAAAGTCTTATGACAAAGGAAAAATAACCCCGCAAACTTCCAAGTAAACTCCCGCGGCTGAAAGCTTGTCGGTAGGCCAAACAGGCACACACAGCCCCCCCCCCCACCCCACCCCAAACACAACCCCCCCCCCCACTCCCTGGCTGCCCGACGAGCTACTGTGTTGCACTTTTGGGGTGCAGAGGCCTCTGCAGCTGCAGGAGCAGAGCTGGCTGAACAGAGGCCTAACTGAGTAGAAGCCTTTTCCCAGGCCCCAGTTTAAAAAGTCTTTCGACAGAGAAAAAAACCCCGCAAACTTCCTAGTAAGCTCCTGTTGCTGAAAGCTGGTCGGTAGGCCGAACACACGTAGACACAGGCCCTCCCCCCACACAAGACCCCCACTCCCAGGTAGCCACACGAGCTGCTCCGGAGCACTTTTGGGGTGCAGAGGCCTTTTCAGCTGCAGGAGCAGAGCTGGCTGAGCAGAGGCCTAACTGAGTAGAAGCCTTTTCCCAGGCCCCAGTTTAAAAGGTCCTGAAAAAAAAAAAAAAATGGAAACTTCCTAGTAACCTCCCGGGGCTGAAATCTGTTTGTAGGCCGAACAGGCACTCACAGCCCCTCCACAAACACAACCCCCCCACTCCCAGGCTGCCTGACGAGCTACTGTGTTGCACTTTTTGGGAAGCAGAAACCTTTTCAGCTGCAGGAGCAGAGCAGCCTGAGCAGAGGCCTAAAGGAGTAGAAGCCTTTTCCCAGGCCCCAGTTTAAAAAGTCTTATGACAAAGGAAAAAAAACCCACGAACTTCCAAGTAAACTCCCGGGGCTGAAATCTGTTTGTAGGCCGAACAGGCACACACAGCCCCCCCACAAACACAACCCCCCCAACTCCCAGGCTGCCCCACGAGCTACTGTGTTGCACTTTTGGGGTGCAGAGGCCTTTTCAGCTGCAGGAGCAGAGCTGGCTGAGCAGAGGCCTAACTGAGTAGAAGCCTTTTCCCAGGCCCCAGTTTAAAAAGTCTTATGACAAAGGAAAAAAAACCCACAAACTTCCAAGTAAACTCCCGGGGCTGAAATCTGTTTGTAGGCCGAACAGGCACACACAGCCCCCCCACAAACACAACCCCCCCACTCCCAGGCTGCCCGACTAGCTACTGTGTTGCACCTTTGGGGTGCAGAGGCCTCTGCAGCTGCAGGAGCAGAGCTGGCTGAGCAGAGGCCTAACTGAGTAGAAGCCTTTCCCCGGGCCCCAGTTTAAAAAGTCTTATGACAAAGGAAAAATAACCCCGCAAACTTCCAAGTAAACTCCCGCGGCTGAAAGCTTGTCGGTAGGCCAAACAGGCACACACAGCCCCCCCCCCCACCCCACCCCAAACACAACCCCCCCCCCCACTCCCTGGCTGCCCGACGAGCTACTGTGTTGCACTTTTGGGGTGCAGAGGCCTCTGCAGCTGCAGGAGCAGAGCTGGCTGAACAGAGGCCTAACTGAGTAGAAGCCTTTTCCCAGGCCCCAGTTTAAAAAGTCTTTCGACAGAGAAAAAAACCCCGCAAACTTCCTAGTAAGCTCCTGTTGCTGAAAGCTGGTCGGTAGGCCGAACACACGTAGACACAGGCCCTCCCCCCACACAAGACCCCCACTCCCAGGTAGCCACACGAGCTGCTCCGGAGCACTTTTGGGGTGCAGAGGCCTTTTCAGCTGCAGGAGCAGAGCTGGCTGAGCAGAGGCCTAACTGAGTAGAAGCCTTTTCCCAGGCCCCAGTTTAAAAAGTCCTGAAAAAAAAAAAATAATCCAAACTTCCTAGTAAACTCCCGGGGCTGAAATCTGTTTGTAGGCCGAACAGGCACACACAGCCCCTCCACAAACACAACCCCCCCACTCCCAGGCTGCCCGACTAGCTAATGTGTTGCACTTTTGGGGTGCAGAGGCCTCTGCAGCTGCAGGAGCAGAGCTGGCTGAGCAGAGGCCTAACTGAGTAGAAGCCTTTTCACAGGCCCCAGTTTAAAAAGCCTTATGACAAAGGAAAAAAAAACCACAAACTTCCAAGTAAACTCCCGGGGCTGAAATCTGTTTGTAGGCCGAACAGGCACACACAGCCCCCCCACAAACACAACCCCCCCACTCCCAGGCTGCCCCACGAGCTACTGTGTTGCACTTTTGGGGTGCAGAGGCCTTTTCAGCTGCAGGAGCAGAGCAGCCTGAGCAGAGGCCTAACTGAGTAGAAGCCTTTTCCCAGGCCCCAGTTTAAAAACTCTTATGACAAAGGAAAAAAAAACCACAAACTTCCAAGTAAACTCCCGGGGCTGAAATCTGTTTGTAGGCCGAACAGGCACACACAGCCCCCCCACAAACACAACCCCCCCACTCCCAGGCTGCCCGACTAGCTACTGTGTTGCACTTTTGGGGTGCAGAGGCCTCTGCAGCTGCAGGAGCAGAGCTGGCTGAACAGAGGCCTAACTGAGTAGAAGCCTTTTCCCAGGCCCCAGTTTAAAAAGTCTTTCGACAGAGAAAAAAACCCCGCAAACTTCCTAGTAAGCTCCTGTTGCTGAAAGCTGGTCGGTAGGCCGAACACACGTAGACACAGGCCCTCCCCCCACACAAGACCCCCACTCCCAGGTAGCCACACGAGCTGCTCCGGAGCACTTTTGGGGTGCAGAGGCCTCTGCAGCTGCAGGAGCAGAGCAGCCTGAGCAGAGGCCTAACTGAATAGAAGCCTTTTCACAGGCCCCAGTTTAAAAAGTCTTATGACAAAGGAAAAAAAAAACCCACAAACTTCCAAGTAAACTCCAGGAGCTGAAATCTGTTTGTAGGCCGAACAGGCACACACAGCCCCCCCACAAACACAACCCCCCCACTCCCAGGCTGCCCCACGAGCTACTGTGGTGCACTTTTGGGATGCAGAGGCCTCTGCAGCTGCAGGAGCAGAGCAGCCTGAGCAGAGGCCTAACTGAGTAGAAGCCTTTTCACAGGCCCCAGTTTAAAAGGTCCTGAAAAAAAAAAAAAATGGAAACTTTCTAGTAACCTCCCGGGGCTGAAATCTGTTTGTAGGCCGAACAGGCACACACAGCCCCTCCACAAACACAACCCCCCCACTCCCAGGCTGCCCGACGAGCTACTGTGTTGCACTTTTGGGGTGCAGAGGCCTTTTCAGCTGCAGGAGCAGAGCTGGCTGAGCAGAGGCCTAACTGAGTAGAAGCCTTTCCCCGGGCCCCAGTTTAAAAAGTCTTATGACAAAGGAAAAAAACCCCACAAACTTCCAAGTAAACTCCCGGGGCTGAAATCTGTTTGTAGGCCGAACAGGCACACACAGCCCACCCACAAACACAACCCCCCCACTCCCAGGCTGCCTGACGAGCTACTGTGTTGCACTTTTGGGATGCAGAGGCCTCTGCAGCTGCAGGAGCAGAGCAGCCTGAGCAGAGGCCTAACTGAGTAGAAGCCTTTTCCCAGGCCCCAGTTCAAAAGTCCTGAAGAAAAAAAAAAAAACCCCAAACTTCCTAGTAAACTCCCGGGTCTGTTTGTAGGCCGAACAGGCACACACACACAGGCCCTCCCCCCACACAAGACCACCACTCCCAGGTATCCACACTAGCTGCTCCAGAGCACTTTTCGGGTGCAGAGGCCTTTTCAGCTGCAGGAGCAGAGCAGCCTGAGCAGAGGCCTAGCTGAGTAGAAGCTTTTTCCCAGGCCCCAGTTTAAAAAGTCCTGAAGAAAAAAAAAAAAAAAATCAAAATATCCTAGTAAACTCCCGGGGCTGAAAGCTGGTCGGTAGGCCGAACAGGCACACACAGCCCCCCCACAAACACAACCCCCCCACTCCCAGGCTGCCCCACGAGCTACTGTGGTGCACTTTTGGGATGCAGAGGCCTGTGCAGCTGTAGGAGCAGAGCAGCCTGAGCAGAGGCCTAACTGAGTAGAAGCCTTTTCCCAGGCCCCAGTTCAAAAGTCCTGAAGAAAAAAAAAAAAACCCAAACTTCCTAGTAAACTCCCGGGGCTGAAATCTGTTTGTAGGCCGAACAGGCACACACACACAGGCCCTCCCCCCACACAAGACCACCACTCCCAGGTATCCACACTAGCTGCTCCGGAGCACTTTTCGGGTGCAGAGGCCTTTTCAGCTGCAGGAGCAGAGCAGCCTGAGCAGAGGCCTAAAGGAGTTGGAGCCTTCCCTGGGCCCCAGTTTAAAAAGTCTTACGACAAAGGAAAAAATAAAACCTAAACTTCCTAGTAAACTCCCGGGGCTGAAAGCTGGTCGGTAGGCCGAACAGGCACACACAGCCCCACACCCCCACAAACACAACCCCCCCACTCCCAGGCTGCCCGACGAGCTACTCTGGTGCACTTTTGGGATGCAGAGGCCTTTTCAGCTGCAGGAGCAGAGCTGGCTGAGCAGAGGCCTAACTGAGTAG
>NC_140118.1:1670974-1690974 GCF_964237585.1 Gallinula chloropus | reverse complement strand
GTCGGGAGATCCACGGGACCACGGAAAAAAAGCCTCGCGGCAGGCGCCAGGCGGCACGGCACCCCCGGTCCACGAGGCCGTCGGTCGAGCGCCGGCGACCGCCGCCGGCCACCGATCCGCGCTCCCCTCACAGCCCGCGAGGAACAAAAAAAGCCGGCAGACGCTGAGCAAGGGCGACCCAAGAGCCGTCTCGCTCTCAAAAGCTGCCAGAAACACCGCTCTGTCCCGTTTAAGGCCGGAGACGGCACGCCAAAGACGGGCGGGAAATGGAAGAAAAAATTTTTACCGAAGGAAAAATTTTGACGAGGAAAAAACTTTTGCTGAAAAAAAAAATTTACTGGAGGAAAAACTTTTACGGAAAAAAAATTTTTGGAAGAAAAAAACCAGCCAAACGAAAAGCCACTTTTTTCACCGGGACCTCGGGACGCGGCGGCCACCCTCGCCCGATCGATCCCCGCGCTCTCCGCGGCCGGAGGGTGAAGGCACGGCAGGCTCCCTTCGTGTGTTCCGGCCAACCCCCCGGGCTTCCAGCGCTCTCTCGTGACGGCCTCCCCACCGCCGGCCAACCGCGGCCTTCGCCCTGCGCCCGCCACTACCCATCCGCACACGATTTCACAGCCCACCGGTAGGCAACGGCTGCCGCACTCTGCCCTCGGCCACGGCTCCCTACGAATCCCGACTCACCGGGGATGCCCCACGGAGGCTCGGATCAGCATGAGCCAACCGGGGGCGCGCGACGCCGTGCCGACAAGCAGGAGCGGTGCCGAGCCACCGTGGGTACCCCGCCGAGAAGGACGCCCTGTCTGCGGCAGACTAGCGCGGGTAGTGGCCGGTCGCTGCTCTGTGTTTGCCCTCGAGGCGAGTCACCGCTCGCACCCATAGGACGGAGATAGACGCCTCCTCCCCCGAAAAGCTCCAAGAGATTTCCATCTCAACGACGGCAAGGGGCGCCAGTCAACGCCCGGGTTTACCATGATGCAACTGGAGGTAACGAAAATAAGCGACCCCTTACGGCCGCTGCCGAGGGCCTGGCCTGGTAGACCTGACGGCCGCTGCCGAGGGCGTGGTAGACCTGACGGCCGCTGCCGAAGGCGTGGTAGACCTGACGGCCTCTGCCGAGGGCCTGGTAGACCTGACGGCCGCTGCCGAGGGACTGGTAGACCTGACGGCCGCTGCCGAGGGCGTGGTAGACCTGACGGCCTCTGCCGAGGTCCTGGTAGACCTGACGGCCGCTACCGAGGGCGTGGTAGACCTGACGGCCTCTGCCGAGGGCCTGGTAGACCTGGCGGCCGCTGCCGAGGGCGTGGTAGACCTGACGGCCACTGCCGAGGGCGTAGTAGACCTGACGGCCGCTGCCGAGGGCGTGGTAGACCTGACGGCCGCTGCCGAGGGCGTGGTAGACCTGACGGCCTCTGCCGAGGGCCTGGTAGACCTGACGGCCGCTGCCGAGGGCGTGGTAGACCTGACGGCCGCTGCCGAGGGCGTGGTAGACCTGACGGCCTCTGCCGAGGGCGTGGTAGACCTGACGGCCGCTGCCGAGGGCGTGGTAGACCTGACGGCCGCTGCCGAGGTCCTGGTAGACCTGACGGCCGCTGCCGAGGGCGTGGTAGACCTGACGGCCGCTGCCGAGGTCCTGGTAGACCTGACGGCCGCTGCCGAGGGCGTGGTAGACCTGACGGCCTCTGCCGAGGGCCTGGTAGACCTGACGGAGGCTGCCGAGGGCGTGGTAGACCTGACGGCCGCTGCCGAGAGCGTGGTAGACCTGACGGCCTCTGCCGAGGGCCTGGTAGACCTGACGGCCGCTGCCGAGGGCGTGGTAGACCTGACGGCCGCTGCCGAGGGCGTGGTAGACCTGACGGACGCTGCCGAGGGTGCGGTAGACCTGAGGTCTGCTGCCAAAAGCCTGGTAGACCTGAGGTCCGTTGCCGGGGGCCTGGTAGACCTGACGGACTGTGTCGGAGCACCTGGGTAAGGCGCCGGGCCCCCCCCGCGCGGTGCCAGGACGACGTGGTGACCGGCCGCGGACCTTCACATGCGAAACTCTCTCCCCCAACACCCCGTTGTTTTCATCCACCACGTTCCCTGAACGTGAGCAAATCTGGTCCAAGGTCCACCCTGTCCAGCTGTTCGGTAGGCCGAACACACATACACAGGCCCTCCCCCCACACAAGACCACCACTCCCAGGTATCCACACGAGCTGCACCGGAGTACTTTTGGGGTGCACAGGCCTTTTCAGCTGCAGGAGCACAGCAGTCTCAGGAGAGGCCTAACTGAGTAGAAGCCTTTTCCCAGGCCCCAGTTTAAAAAGTCTTATGACAAAGGAAAAAAAACCCACAAACTTCCTAGTAAACTCCCGGGGCTGAAATCTGTTTGTAGGCCGAACAGGCACACACACACAGGCCCTCCCCCCACACAAGACCACCACTTCCAGGTATCCACACCAGCTGCTCCGGAGCACTTTTGGGGTGCAGAGGCCTTTTCAGCTGCAGGAGCAGAGCTGGCTGAGCAGAGGCCTAACTGAGTAGAAGCCTTTTCACAGGCCCCAGTTTAAAAAGTCTTATGACAAAGGAAAAAAAAACCCACAAACTTCCAAGTAAACTCCCGGGGCTGAAATCTGTTTGTAGGCCGAACAGGCACACACAGCCCCCCCACAAACACAACCCCCCCACTCCCAGGCTGCCCCACGAGCTACTGTGGTGCACTTTTGGGATGCAGAGGCCTCTGCAGCTGCAGGAGCAGAGCTGGCTGAGCAGAGGCCTAACTGAGTAGAAGCCTTTTCACAGGCCCCAGTTTAAAAAGTCCTGAAGAAAAAAAAAAAAACCCAAACTTCCTAGTAAACTCCCGGGGCTGAAAGCTGGTCGGTAGGCCAAACAGGCACACACAGCCCCCCCACAAACACAACCCACCCACTCCCAGGCTGCCCCACGAGCTACTGTGGTGCACTTTTGGGATGCAGAGGCCTCTGCAGCTGCAGGAGCAGAGCTGTCTGAGCAGAGGCCTAACTGAGTAGAAGCCTTTTCCCAGGCCCCAGTTTAAAAGGTCCTGAAAAAAAAAAAAAATGGAAACTTCCTAGTAACCTCCCGGGGGTGAAATCTGTTTGTAGGCCGAACAGGCACACACAGCCCCTCCACAAACACAACCCCCCCACTCCCAGGCTGCCCGACGAGCTACTGTGTTGCACTTTTGGGGTGCAGAGGCCTTTTCAGCTGCAGGAGCAGAGCTGGCTGAGCAGAGGCCTAACTGAGTAGAAGCCTTTTCACAGGCCCCAGTTTAAAAAGTCTTATGACAAAGGAAAAAAAACCCACAAACTTCCAAGTAAACTCCCGGGGCTGAAATCTGTTTGTAGGCCGAACAGGCACACACAGCCCCCCCACAAACACAACCCCCCCACTCCCAGGCTGCCCCACGAGCTACTGTGTTGCACTTTTGGGGTGCAGAGGCCTCTGCAGCTGCAGGAGCAGAGCTGGCTGAGCAGAGGCCTAACTGAGTAGAAGCCTTTTCACAGGCCCCAGTTTAAAAAGTCCTGAAGAAAAAAAAAAAAACCCAAACTTCCTAGTAAACTCCCGGGGCTGAAAGCTGGTCGGTAGGCCAAACAGGCACACACAGCCCCCCCACAAACACAACCCACCCACTCCCAGGCTGCCCCACGAGCTACTGTGGTGCACTTTTGGGATGCAGAGGCCTCTGCAGCTGCAGGAGCAGAGCTGTCTGAGCAGAGGCCTAACTGAGTAGAAGCCTTTTCCCAGGCCCCAGTTTAAAAGGTCCTGAAAAAAAAAAAAAATGGAAACTTCCTAGTAACCTCCCGGGGGTGAAATCTGTTTGTAGGCCGAACAGGCACACACAGCCCCTCCACAAACACAACCCCCCCACTCCCAGGCTGCCCGACGAGCTACTGTGGTGCACTTTTGGGGTGCAGAGGCCTTTTCAGCTGCAGGAGCAGAGCAGCCTGAGCAGAGGCATAAAGGAGTAGGAGCCTTCCCTGGGCCCCAGTTTAAAAAGTCTTATGACAAAGGAAAAAAAAAAACCCCAAAACTTCCTAGTAAACTCCCAGGGCTGAAAGCTGGTCGGTAGGCCGAACAGGCACACACAGCCCCCCCACAAACACAACCCCCCCACTCCCAGGCTGCCCGACTAGCTACTGTGTTGCACTTTTGGGGTGCAGAGGCCTTTTCAGCTGCAGGAGCAGAGCTGGCTGAGCAGAGGCCTAACTGAGTAGAAGCCTTTCCCCGGGCCCCAGTTTAAAAAGTCTTATGACAAAGGAAAAATAACCCCAAACTTCCAAGTAAACTCCCGCGGCTGAAAGCTTGTCGGTAGGCCAAACAGGCACACACAGCCCGCCCCCCCCCCCCACCCCAAACACAACCCCCCCCCCCCACTCCCTGGCTGCCCGACGAGCTACTGTGTTGCACTTTTGGGGTGCAGAGGCCTTTTCAGCTGCAGGAGCAGAGCAGCCTGAGCAGAGGCCTAACTGAGTAGAAGCCTTTTCCCAGGCCCCAGTTTAAAAAGTCTTATGACAAAGGAAAAAAAAAACACAAACTTCCAAGTAAACTCCCGGGGCTGAAATCTCTTTGTAGGCCGAACAGGCACACACAGCCCCCCCACAAACACAACCCCCCCACTCCCAGGCTGCCCCACGAGCTACTGTGGTGCACTTTTGGGATGCAGAGGCCTCTGCAGCTGCAGGAGCAGAGCAGCCTGAGCAGAGGCCTAACTGAGTAGAAGCCTTTTCCCAGGCCCCAGTTCAAAAGTCCTGAAGAAAAAAAAAAAAAAACCCCAAACTTCCTAGTAAACTCCCGGGGCTGTTTGTAGGCCGAACAGGCACACACACACAGGCCCTCCCCCCACACAAGACCACCACTCCCAGGTATCCACACTAGCTGCTCCAGAGCACTTTTCGGGTGCAGAGGCCTTTTCAGCTGCAGGAGCAGAGCAGCCTGAGCAGAGGCCTAGCTGAGTAGAAGCTTTTTCCCAGGCCCCAGTTTAAAAAGTCCTGAAGAAAAAAAAAACAAATCAAAATATCCTAGAAAACTCCCGGGGCTGAAAGCTGGTCGGTAGGCCGAACAGGCACACACAGCCCCCCCACAAACACAACTCCCCCACTCCCAGGCTGCTCCACGAGCTACTGTGTTGCACTTTTGGGATGCAGAGGCCTTTTCAGCTGCAGGAGCAGAGCAGCCTGAGCAGAGGCCTAACTGAGTAGAAGCCTTTTCCCAGGCCCCAGTTTAAAAAGTCTTATGACAAAGGAAAAAAAACCCACAAACTTCCAAGTAAACTCCCGGAGCTGAAATCTGTTTGTAGGTCGAACAGGCACACACAGCCCCCCCACAAACACAACCCCCCCACTCCCAGGCTGCCCCACGAGCTACTGTGTTGCACCTTTGGGGTGCAGAGGCCTTTTCAGCTGCAGGAGCAGAGCAGCCTGAGCAGAGGCCTAAAGGAGTAGAAGCCTTTTCCCAGGCCCCAGTTTAAAAAGTCCTGAAGAAAAAAAAAAAAAAATCAAAACTTCCTAGTAAACTCCCGGGGCTGAAAGCTGGTCGGTAGGCCGAACAGGCACACACAGCCCCCCCACAAACACAACCCACCCACTCCCAGGCTGCCCCACGAGCTACTGTGGTGCACTTTTGGGATGCAGAGGCCTCTGCAGCTGCAGGAGCAGAGCAGCCTGAGCAGAGGCCTAACTGAGTAGAAGCCTTTTCCCAGGCCCCAGTTCAAAAGTCCTGAAGAAAAAAAAAAAACCCCAAACTTCCTAGTAAACTCCCGGGGCTGTTTGTAGGCCGAACAGGCACACACACACAGGCCCTCCCCCCACACAAGACCACCACTCCCAGGTATCCACACTAGCTGCTCCAGAGCACTTTTCGGGTGCAGAGGCCTTTTCAGCTGCAGGAGCAGAGCAGCCTGAGCAGAGGCCTAACTGAGTAGAAGCCTTTTCCCAGGCCCCAGTTCAAAAGTCCTGAAGAAAAAAAAAAAAAACCCAAACTTCCTAGTAAACTCCCGGGGCTGAAATCTGTTTGTAGGCCGAACAGGCACACACACACAGGCCCTCCCCCCACACAAGACCACCACTCCCAGGTATCCACACTAGCTGCTCCGGAGCACTTTTCGGGTGCAGAGGCCTTTTCAGCTGCAGGAGCAGAGCAGCCTGAGCAGAGGCCTAACTGAGTAGAAGCCTTTTCACAGGCCCCAGTTTAAAAAGTCTTATGACAAAGGAAAAAAAACCCACAAACTTCCAAGTAAACTCCCGGGGCTGAAATCTGTTTGTAGGCCGAACAGGCACACACAGCCCCCCCACAAACACAACCCCCCCACTCCCAGGCTGCCCCACGAGCTACTGTGTTGCACTTTTGGGGTGCAGAGGCCTCTGCAGCTGCAGGAGCAGAGCTGGCTGAGCAGAGGCCTAACTGAGTAGAAGCCTTTTCACAGGCCCCAGTTTAAAAAGTCCTGAAGAAAAAAAAAAAACCCAAACTTCCTAGTAAACTCCCGGGGCTGAAAGCTGGTCGGTAGGCCAAACAGGCACACACAGCCCCCCCACAAACACAACCCACCCACTCCCAGGCTGCCCCACGAGCTACTGTGGTGCACTTTTGGGATGCAGAGGCCTCTGCAGCTGCAGGAGCAGAGCTGTCTGAGCAGAGGCCTAACTGAGTAGAAGCCTTTTCCCAGGCCCCAGTTTAAAAGGTCCTGAAAAAAAAAAAAAATGGAAACTTCCTAGTAACCTCCCGGGGGTGAAATCTGTTTGTAGGCCGAACAGGCACACACAGCCCCTCCACAAACACAACCCCCCCACTCCCAGGCTGCCCGACGAGCTACTGTGGTGCACTTTTGGGGTGCAGAGGCCTTTTCAGCTGCAGGAGCAGAGCAGCCTGAGCAGAGGCATAAAGGAGTAGGAGCCTTCCCTGGGCCCCAGTTTAAAAAGTCTTATGACAAAGGAAAAAAAAAAACCCCAAAACTTCCTAGTAAACTCCCAGGGCTGAAAGCTGGTCGGTAGGCCGAACAGGCACACACAGCCCCCCCACAAACACAACCCACCCACTCCCAGGCTGCCCCACGAGCTACTGTGTTGCACTTTTGGGATGCAGAGGCCTCTGCAGCTGCAGGAGCAGAGCTGTCTGAGCAGAGGCCTAATTGAGTAGAAGCCTTTTCCCAGGCCCCAGTTTAAAAAGTCCTGAAAAAAAAAAAAATGGAAACTTCCTAGTAACCTCCCGGGGGTGAAATCTGTTTGTAGGCCGAACAGGCACACACAGCCCCTCCACAAACACAACCCCCCCACTCCAAGGCTGCCCGACGAGCTACTGTGTTGCACTTTTGGGGTGCAGAGGCCTTTTCAGCTGCAGGAGCAGAGCTGGCTGAGCAGAGGCCTAACTGAGTAGAAGCCTTTTCCCAGGCCCCAGTTTAAAAAGTCCTGAAAAAAAAAAAATAATCCAAACTTCCTAGTAAACTCCCGGGGCTGAAATCTGTTTGTAGGCCGAACAGGCACACACAGCCCCTCCACAAACACAACCCCCCCACTCCCAGGCTGCCCGACTAGCTAATGTGTTGCACTTTTGGGGTGCAGAGGCCTCTGCAGCTGCAGGAGCAGAGCTGGCTGAGCAGAGGCCTAACTGAGTAGAAGCCTTTTCCCAGGCCCCAGTTCAAAAGTCCTGAAGAAAAAAAAAAAAACCCCAAACTTCCTAGTAAACTCCCGGGGCTGTTTGTAGGCCGAACAGGCACACACACACAGGCCCTCCCCCCACACAAGACCACCACTCCCAGGTAGCCACACTAGCTGCTCCAGAGCACTTTTCGGGTGCAGAGGCCTTTTCAGCTGCAGGAGCAGAGCAGCCTGAGCAGAGGCCTAGCTGAGTAGAAGCTTTTTCCCAGGCCCCAGTTTAAAAAGTCCTGAAGAAAAAAAAAAAAAATCAAAATATCCTAGTAAACTCCCGGGGCTGAAATCTGTTTGTAGGCCGAACAGGCACACACAGCCCCCCCACAAACACAACCCACCCACTCCCAGGCTGCCCCACGAGCTACTGTGGTGCACTTTTGGGATGCAGAGGCCTCTGCAGCTGCAGGAGCAGAGCAGCCTGAGCAGAGGCCTAACTGAGTAGAAGCCTTTTCCCAGGCCCCAGTTCAAAAGTCCTGAAGAAAAAAAAAAATGGAAACTTCCTAGTAACCTCCCGGGGCTGAAATCTGTTTGTAGGCCGAACAGGCACACACAGCCCCCCCACAAACACAACCCCCCCAGTCCCAGGCTGCCCGACTAGCTACTGTGTTGCACTTTTGGGGTGCAGAGGCCTTTTCAGCTGCAGGAGCAGAGCAGCCTGAGCAGAGGCCTAACTGAGTAGAAGCCTTTTCCCAGGCCCCAGTTCAAAAGTCCTGAAGAAAAAAAAAAAAAACCCAAACTTCCTAGTAAACTCCCGGGGCTGAAATCTGTTTGTAGGCCGAACAGGCACACACACACAGGCCCTCCCCCCACACAAGACCACCACTCCCAGGTATCCACACTAGCTGCTCCGGAGCACTTTTCGGGTGCAGAGGCCTTTTCAGCTGCAGGAGCAGAGCAGCCTGAGCAGAGGCCTAAAGGAGTTGGAGCCTTCCCTGGGCCCCAGTTTAAAAAGTCTTACGACAAAGGAAAAAATAAAACCTAAACTTCCTAGTAAACTCCCGGGGCTGAAAGCTGGTTGGTAGGCCGAACAGGCACACACAGCCCCACACCCCCACAAACACAACCACCCCACTCCCAGGCTGCCCGACTAGCTACTGTGTTGCACTTTTGGGGTGCAGAGGCCTCTGCAGCTGCAGGAGCAGAGCAGCCTGAGCAGAGGCCTAACTGAGTAGAAGCCTTTTCCCAGGCCCCAGTTTAAAAAGTCTTTCGACAGAGAAAAAAACCCCGCAAACTTCCTAGTAAGCTCCTGTTGCTGAAAGCTGGTCGGTAGGCCGAACACACGTAGACACAGGCCCTCCCCCAACAAAAGACCCCCACTCCCAGGTAGCCACACGAGCTGCTCCGGAGCACTTTTGGGGTGCAGAGGCCTTTTCAGCTGCAGGAGCAGAGCTGGCTGAGCAGAGGCCTAACTGAGTAGAAGCCTTTTCACAGGCCCCAGTTTAAAAAGTCCTGAAAAAAAAAAAATAATCCAAACTTCCTAGTAAACTCCCGGGGCTGAAATCTGTTTGTAGGCCGAACAGGCACACACAGCCCCTCCACAAACACAACCCCCCCACTCCCAGGCTGCCCGACGAGCTACTGTGGTGCACTTTTGGGGTGCAGAGGCCTTTTCAGCTGCAGGAGCAGAGCAGCCTGAGCAGAGGCATAAAGGAGTAGGAGCCTTCCCTGGGCCCCAGTTTAAAAAGTCTTATGACAAAGGAAAAAAAAAAAACCCCAAAACTTCCTAGTAAACTCCCAGGGCTGAAAGCTGGTCGGTAGGCCGAACAGGCACACACAGCCCCCCCACAAACACAACCCCCCCACTCCCAGGCTGCCCGACTAGCTACTGTGTTGCACTTTTGGGGTGCAGAGGCCTTTTCAGCTGCAGGAGCAGAGCTGGCTGAGCAGAGGCCTAACTGAGTAGAAGCCTTTTCCCAGGCCCCAGTTTAAAAAGTCTTATGACAAAGGAAAAAAAAAACACAAACTTCCAAGTAAACTCCCGGGGCTGAAATCTGTTTGTAGGCCGAACAGGCACACACAGCCCCCCCCCAAACACAACCCCCCCACTCCCAGGCTGCCCCACGAGCTACTGTGTTGCACTTTTGGGGTGCAGAGGCCTCTGCAGCTGCAGGAGCAGAGCTGGCTGAGCAGAGGCCTAACTGAGTAGAAGCCTTTTCCCGGGCCCCAGTTTAAAAAGTCTTATGACAAAGGAAAAATAACCCCAAACTTCCAAGTAAACTCCCGCGGCTGAAAGCTTGTCGGTAGGCCGAACACACGTAGACACAGGCCCTCCCCCCACACAAGACCCCCACTCCCAGGTAGCCACACGAGCCTCTCCGGAGCACTTTTGGGGTGCAGAGGCCTTTTCAGCTGCAGGAGCAGAGCTGGCTGAGCAGAGGCCTAACTGAGTAGAAGCCTTTTCACAGGCCCCAGTTTAAAAAGTCCTGAAGAAAAAAAAAAAAACCCAAACTTCCTAGTAAACTCCCGGGGCTGAAAGCTGGTCGGTAGGCCAAACAGGCACACACAGCCCCCCCACAAACACAACCCACCCACTCCCAGGCTGCCCCACGAGCTACTGTGGTGCACTTTTGGGATGCAGAGGCCTCTGCAGCTGCAGGAGCAGAGCTGTCTGAGCAGAGGCCTAACTGAGTAGAAGCCTTTTCCCAGGCCCCAGTTTAAAAGGTCCTGAAAAAAAAAAAAAATGGAAACTTCCTAGTAACCTCCCGGGGGTGAAATCTGTTTGTAGGCCGAACAGGCACACACAGCCCCTCCACAAACACAACCCCCCCACTCCCAGGCTGCCCGACGAGCTACTGTGGTGCACTTTTGGGGTGCAGAGGCCTTTTCAGCTGCAGGAGCAGAGCAGCCTGAGCAGAGGCATAAAGGAGTAGGAGCCTTCCCTGGGCCCCAGTTTAAAAAGTCTTATGACAAAGGAAAAAAAAAAACCCCAAAACTTCCTAGTAAACTCCCAGGGCTGAAAGCTGGTCGGTAGGCCGAACAGGCACACACAGCCCCCCCACAAACACAACCCCCCCACTCCCAGGCTGCCCGACTAGCTACTGTGTTGCACTTTTGGGGTGCAGAGGCCTTTTCAGCTGCAGGAGCAGAGCTGGCTGAGCAGAGGCCTAACTGAGTAGAAGCCTTTCCCCGGGCCCCAGTTTAAAAAGTCTTATGACAAAGGAAAAATAACCCCAAACTTCCAAGTAAACTCCCGCGGCTGAAAGCTTGTCGGTAGGCCAAACAGGCACACACAGCCCGCCCCCCCCCCCCACCCCAAACACAACCCCCCCCCCCCACTCCCTGGCTGCCCGACGAGCTACTGTGTTGCACTTTTGGGGTGCAGAGGCCTTTTCAGCTGCAGGAGCAGAGCAGCCTGAGCAGAGGCCTAACTGAGTAGAAGCCTTTTCCCAGGCCCCAGTTTAAAAAGTCTTATGACAAAGGAAAAAAAAAACACAAACTTCCAAGTAAACTCCCGGGGCTGAAATCTCTTTGTAGGCCGAACAGGCACACACAGCCCCCCCACAAACACAACCCCCCCACTCCCAGGCTGCCCCACGAGCTACTGTGGTGCACTTTTGGGATGCAGAGGCCTCTGCAGCTGCAGGAGCAGAGCAGCCTGAGCAGAGGCCTAACTGAGTAGAAGCCTTTTCCCAGGCCCCAGTTCAAAAGTCCTGAAGAAAAAAAAAAAAAAACCCCAAACTTCCTAGTAAACTCCCGGGGCTGTTTGTAGGCCGAACAGGCACACACACACAGGCCCTCCCCCCACACAAGACCACCACTCCCAGGTATCCACACTAGCTGCTCCAGAGCACTTTTCGGGTGCAGAGGCCTTTTCAGCTGCAGGAGCAGAGCAGCCTGAGCAGAGGCCTAGCTGAGTAGAAGCTTTTTCCCAGGCCCCAGTTTAAAAAGTCCTGAAGAAAAAAAAAACAAATCAAAATATCCTAGAAAACTCCCGGGGCTGAAAGCTGGTCGGTAGGCCGAACAGGCACACACAGCCCCCCCACAAACACAACTCCCCCACTCCCAGGCTGCTCCACGAGCTACTGTGTTGCACTTTTGGGATGCAGAGGCCTTTTCAGCTGCAGGAGCAGAGCAGCCTGAGCAGAGGCCTAACTGAGTAGAAGCCTTTTCCCAGGCCCCAGTTTAAAAAGTCTTATGACAAAGGAAAAAAAACCCACAAACTTCCAAGTAAACTCCCGGAGCTGAAATCTGTTTGTAGGTCGAACAGGCACACACAGCCCCCCCACAAACACAACCCCCCCACTCCCAGGCTGCCCCACGAGCTACTGTGTTGCACCTTTGGGGTGCAGAGGCCTTTTCAGCTGCAGGAGCAGAGCAGCCTGAGCAGAGGCCTAAAGGAGTAGAAGCCTTTTCCCAGGCCCCAGTTTAAAAAGTCCTGAAGAAAAAAAAAAAAAAATCAAAACTTCCTAGTAAACTCCCGGGGCTGAAAGCTGGTCGGTAGGCCGAACAGGCACACACAGCCCCCCCACAAACACAACCCACCCACTCCCAGGCTGCCCCACGAGCTACTGTGGTGCACTTTTGGGATGCAGAGGCCTCTGCAGCTGCAGGAGCAGAGCAGCCTGAGCAGAGGCCTAACTGAGTAGAAGCCTTTTCCCAGGCCCCAGTTCAAAAGTCCTGAAGAAAAAAAAAAAACCCCAAACTTCCTAGTAAACTCCCGGGGCTGTTTGTAGGCCGAACAGGCACACACACACAGGCCCTCCCCCCACACAAGACCACCACTCCCAGGTATCCACACTAGCTGCTCCAGAGCACTTTTCGGGTGCAGAGGCCTTTTCAGCTGCAGGAGCAGAGCAGCCTGAGCAGAGGCCTAACTGAGTAGAAGCCTTTTCCCAGGCCCCAGTTCAAAAGTCCTGAAGAAAAAAAAAAAAAACCCAAACTTCCTAGTAAACTCCCGGGGCTGAAATCTGTTTGTAGGCCGAACAGGCACACACACACAGGCCCTCCCCCCACACAAGACCACCACTCCCAGGTATCCACACTAGCTGCTCCGGAGCACTTTTCGGGTGCAGAGGCCTTTTCAGCTGCAGGAGCAGAGCAGCCTGAGCAGAGGCCTAACTGAGTAGAAGCCTTTTCACAGGCCCCAGTTTAAAAAGTCTTATGACAAAGGAAAAAAAACCCACAAACTTCCAAGTAAACTCCCGGGGCTGAAATCTGTTTGTAGGCCGAACAGGCACACACAGCCCCCCCACAAACACAACCCCCCCACTCCCAGGCTGCCCCACGAGCTACTGTGTTGCACTTTTGGGGTGCAGAGGCCTCTGCAGCTGCAGGAGCAGAGCTGGCTGAGCAGAGGCCTAACTGAGTAGAAGCCTTTTCACAGGCCCCAGTTTAAAAAGTCCTGAAGAAAAAAAAAAAACCCAAACTTCCTAGTAAACTCCCGGGGCTGAAAGCTGGTCGGTAGGCCAAACAGGCACACACAGCCCCCCCACAAACACAACCCACCCACTCCCAGGCTGCCCCACGAGCTACTGTGGTGCACTTTTGGGATGCAGAGGCCTCTGCAGCTGCAGGAGCAGAGCTGTCTGAGCAGAGGCCTAACTGAGTAGAAGCCTTTTCCCAGGCCCCAGTTTAAAAGGTCCTGAAAAAAAAAAAAATGGAAACTTCCTAGTAACCTCCCGGGGGTGAAATCTGTTTGTAGGCCGAACAGGCACACACAGCCCCTCCACAAACACAACCCCCCCACTCCCAGGCTGCCCGACGAGCTACTGTGGTGCACTTTTGGGGTGCAGAGGCCTTTTCAGCTGCAGGAGCAGAGCAGCCTGAGCAGAGGCATAAAGGAGTAGGAGCCTTCCCTGGGCCCCAGTTTAAAAAGTCTTATGACAAAGGAAAAAAAAAAACCCCAAAACTTCCTAGTAAACTCCCAGGGCTGAAAGCTGGTCGGTAGGCCGAACAGGCACACACAGCCCCCCCACAAACACAACCCACCCACTCCCAGGCTGCCCCACGAGCTACTGTGTTGCACTTTTGGGATGCAGAGGCCTCTGCAGCTGCAGGAGCAGAGCTGTCTGAGCAGAGGCCTAATTGAGTAGAAGCCTTTTCCCAGGCCCCAGTTTAAAAAGTCCTGAAAAAAAAAAAAATGGAAACTTCCTAGTAACCTCCCGGGGGTGAAATCTGTTTGTAGGCCGAACAGGCACACACAGCCCCTCCACAAACACAACCCCCCCACTCCGAGGCTGCCCGACGAGCTACTGTGTTGCACTTTTGGGGTGCAGAGGCCTTTTCAGCTGCAGGAGCAGAGCTGGCTGAGCAGAGGCCTAACTGAGTAGAAGCCTTTTCCCAGGCCCCTGTTTAAAAAGTCTTATGACAAAGGAAAAAAAACCCACAAACTTCCTAGTAAACTCCCGGGGCTGAAATCTGTTTGTAGGCCGAACAGGCACACACAGCCCCTCCACAAACACAACCCCCACACTCCCAGGCTGCCTGACGAGCTACTGTGTTGCACTTTTGGGAAGCAGAGGACTCTGCAGCTGCAGGAGCAGAGCTGGCTGAGCAGAGGCCTAACTGAGTAGAAGCCTTTTCCCAGGCCCCAGTTTAAAAAGTCCTGAAGAAAAAAAAAAAAAAAAAACCCCAAACGACCTAGTAAACTCCCAGGGCTGAAATCTGTTTGTAGGCCGAACAGGCACACACACACAGGCCCTCCCCCCACACAAGACAACCACTTCCAGGTATCCACACCAGCTGCTCCGGAGCACTTTTGGGGTGCAGAGGCCTTTTCAGCTGCAGGAGCAGAGCTGTCTGAGCAGAGGCCTAACTGAGTAGAAGCCTTTTCCCAGGTCCCAGTTTAAAAAGTCTTTCGACAGAGAAAAAAACCCCGCAAACTTCCTAGTAAGCTCCTGTTGCTGAAAGCTGGTCGGTAGGCCGAACACACGTAGACACAGGCCCTCCCCCCACACAAGACCCCCACTCCCAGGTATCCACACGAGTTGCTCCGGAGCACTTTTGGGGTGCAGAGGCCTTTTCAGCTGCAGGAGCAGAGCAGCCTGAGCAGAGGCCTAACTGAGTAGAAGCCTTTTCCCAGGCCCCAGTTTAAAAGGTCCTGAAAAAAAAAAAAATGGAAACTTCCTAGTAACCTCCCGGGGCTGAAATCTGTTTGTAGGCCGAACAGGCACACACAGCCCCCCCCCACAAACACAACCCCCCACTCCCAGGCTGCCCGACGAGCTACTGTGTTGCACTTTAGGGGTGCAGAGGCCTTTTCAGCTGCAGGAGCAGAGCAGCCTGAGCAGAGGCATAAAGGAGTAGGAGCCTTCCCTGGGCCCCAGTTTAAAAAGTCTTATGACAAAGGAAAAAAAAAAACACCAAAACTTCCTAGTAAACTCCCAGGGCTGAAAGCTGGTCGGTAGGCCGAACAGGCACACACAGCCCCCCCACAAACACAACCCACCCACTCCCAGGCTGCCCGACTAGCTACTGTGTTGCACTTTTGGGGTGCAGAGGCCTCTGCAGCTGCAGGAGCAGAGCAGCCTGAGCAGAGGCCTAACTGAGTAGAAGCCTTTTCACAGGCCCCAGTTTAAAAAGTCTTATGACAAAGGAAAAAAAACCCACAAACTTCCAAGTAAACTCCCGGGGCTGAAATCTGTTTGTAGGCCGAACAGGCACACACAGCCCCCCCACAAACACAACCCCCCCACTCCCAGGCTGCCCCACGAGCTACGGTGTTGCACTTTTGGGGTGCAGAGGCCTTTTCAGCTGCAGGAGCAGAGCAGCCTGAGCAGAGGCCTAACTGAGTAGAAGCCTTTTCCCCGGGCCCCAGTTCAAAAGTCCTGAAGAAAAAAAAAAAAACCCAAACTTCCTAGTAAACTCCCGGGGCTGAAATCTGTTTGTAGGCCGAACAGGCACACACACACAGGCCCTCCCCCCACACAAGACCACCACTCCCAGGTATCCACACTAGCTGCTCCGGAGCACTTTTCGGGTGCAGAGGCCTTTTCAGCTGCAGGAGCAGAGCAGCCTGAGCAGAGGCCTAAAGGAGTTGGAGCCTTCCCTGGGCCCCAGTTTAAAAAGTCTTACGACAAAGGAAAAAATAAAACCTAAACTTCCTAGTAAACTCCCGGGGCTGAAAGCTGGTCGGTAGGCCGAACAGGCACACACAGCCCCACACCCCCACAAACACAACCCCCCCAGTCCCAGGCTGCCCGACTAGCTACTGTGTTGCACTTTTGGGGTGCAGAGGCCTTTTCAGCTGCAGGAGCAGAGCAGCCTGAGCAGAGGCCTAACTGAGTAGAAGCCTTTTCCCAGGCCCCAGTTTAAAAAGTCTTATGACAAAGGAAAAAAAAAACACAAACTTCCAAGTAAACTCCCGGGGCTGAAATCTGTTTGTAGGCCGAACAGGCACACACAGCCCCCCCCACAAACACAACCCCCCCACTCCCAGGCTGCCCCACGAGCTACTGTGTTGCACCTTTGGGGTGCAGAGGCCTCTGCAGCTGCAGGAGCAGAGCTGGCTGAGCAGAGGCCTAACTGAGTAGAAGCCTTTTCCCAGGCCCCAGTTTAAAAAGTCTTATGACAAAGGAAAAAAAACCCACAAACTTCCTAGTAAACTCCCGGGGCTGAAATCTGTTTGTAGGCCGAACAGGCACACACAGCCCCTCCACAAACACAACCCCCACACTCCCAGGCTGCCTGACGAGCTACTGTGTTGCACTTTTGGGAAGCAGAGGACTCTGCAGCTGCAGGAGCAGAGCTGGCTGAGCAGAGGCCTAACTGAGTAGAAGCCTTTTCCCAGGCCCCAGTTTAAAAAGTCCTGAAGAAAAAAAAAAAAAAAAAACCCCAAACGACCTAGTAAACTCCCAGGGCTGAAATCTGTTTGTAGGCCGAACAGGCACACACACACAGGCCCTCCCCCCACACAAGACAACCACTTCCAGGTATCCACACCAGCTGCTCTGGAGCACTTTTGGGGTGCAGAGGCCTTTTCAGCTGCAGGAGCAGAGCTGTCTGAGCAGAGGCCTAACTGAGTAGAAGCCTTTTCCCAGGTCCCAGTTTAAAAAGTCTTTCGACAGAGAAAAAAACCCCGCAAACTTCCTAGTAAGCTCCTGTTGCTGAAAGCTGGTCGGTAGGCCGAACACACGTAGACACAGGCCCTCCCCCCACACAAGACCCCCACTCCCAGGTATCCACACGAGTTGCTCCGGAGCACTTTTGGGGTGCAGAGGCCTTTTCAGCTGCAGGAGCAGAGCTGGCTGAGCAGAGGCCTAACTGAGTAGAAGCCTTTTCCCAGGCCCCAGTTTAAAAGGTCCTGAAAAAAAAAAAAAATGGAAACTTCCTAGTAACCTCCCGGGGCTGAAATCTGTTTGTAGGCCGAACAGGCACACACAGCCCCCCCCCACAAACACAACCCCCCACTCCCAGGCTGCCCGACGAGCTACTGTGTTGCACTTTAGGGGTGCAGAGGCCTTTTCAGCTGCAGGAGCAGAGCAGCCTGAGCAGAGGCATAAAGGAGTAGGAGCCTTCCCTGGGCCCCAGTTTAAAAAGTCTTATGACAAAGGAAAAAAAAAAACACCAAAACTTCCTAGTAAACTCCCAGGGCTGAAAGCTGGTCGGTAGGCCGAACAGGCACACACAGCCCCCCCACAAACACAACCCCCCCACTCCCAGGCTGCCCGACTAGCTACTGTGTTGCACTTTTGGGGTGCAGAGGCCTCTGCAGCTGCAGGAGCAGAGCAGCCTGAGCAGAGGCCTAACTGAGTAGAAGCCTTTTCACAGGCCCCAGTTTAAAAAGTCTTATGACAAAGGAAAAAAAACCCACAAACTTCCAAGTAAACTCCCGGGGCTGAAATCTGTTTGTAGGCCGAACAGGCACACACAGCCCCCCCACAAACACAACCCCCCCACTCCCAGGCTGCCCCACGAGCTACTGTGTTGCACTTTTGGGGTGCAGAGGCCTTTTCAGCTGCAGGAGCAGAGCAGCCTGAGCAGAGGCCTAACTGAGTAGAAGCCTTTTCCCCGGGCCCCAGTTCAAAAGTCCTGAAGAAAAAAAAAAAAACCCAAACTTCCTAGTAAACTCCCGGGGCTGAAATCTGTTTGTAGGCCGAACAGGCACACACACACAGGCCCTCCCCCCACACAAGACCACCACTCCCAGGTATCCACACTAGCTGCTCCGGAGCACTTTTCGGGTGCAGAGGCCTTTTCAGCTGCAGGAGCAGAGCAGCCTGAGCAGAGGCCTAAAGGAGTTGGAGCCTTCCCTGGGCCCCAGTTTAAAAAGTCTTACGACAAAGGAAAAAATAAAACCTAAACTTCCTAGTAAACTCCCGGGGCTGAAAGCTGGTCGGTAGGCCGAACAGGCACACACAGCCCCACACCCCCACAAACACAACCCCCCCACTCCCAGGCTGCCCGACTAGCTACTGTGTTGCACTTTTGGGGTGCAGAGGCCTTTTCAGCTGCAGGAGCAGAGCAGCCTGAGCAGAGGCCTAACTGAGTAGAAGCCTTTTCCCAGGCCCCAGTTTAAAAAGTCTTATGACAAAGGAAAAAAAACCCACAAACTTCCTAGTAAACTCCCGGGGCTGAAATCTGTTTGTAGGCCGAACAGGCACACACAGCCCCTCCACAAACACAACCCCCCCACTCCCAGGCTGCCCCACGAGCTACTGTGTTGCACTTTTGGGGTGCAGAGGCCTCTGCAGCTGCAGGAGCAGAGCTGGCTGAGCAGAGGCCTAACTGAGTAGAAGCCTTTTCACAGGCCCCAGTTTAAAAAGTCCTGAAGAAAAAAAAAAAAACCCAAACTTCCTAGTAAACTCCCGGGGCTGAAACTGGTCGGTAGGCCGAACAGGCACACACAGCCCCCCCCCACAAACACAACCCCCCCACTCCCAGGCTGCCCGATGAGCTACTGTGTTGCACTTTTGGGGTGCAGAGGCCTTTTCAGCTGCAGGAGCAGAGCTGGCTGAGCAGAGGCATAAAGGAGTAGGAGCCTTCCCTGGGCCCCAGTTTAAAAAGTCTTATGACAAAGGAAAAAAAAAAACCCCAAAACTTCCTAGTAAACTCCCAGGGCTGAAAGCTGGTCGGTAGGCCGAACAGGCACACACAGCCCCCCCACAAACACAACCCCCCCACTCCCAGGCTGCCCGACTAGCTACTGTGTTGCACTTTTGGGGTGCAGAGGCCTTTTCAGCTGCAGGAGCAGAGCTGGCTGAGCAGAGGCCTAACTGAGTAGAAGCCTTTTCACAGGCCCCAGTTTAAAAAGTCTTATGACAAAGGAAAAAAAAAACACAAACTTCCAAGTAAACTCCCGGGGCTGAAATCTGTTTGTAGGCCGAACAGGCACACACAGCCCCCCCACAAACACAACCCCCCCACTCCCAGGCTGCCCCACGAGCTACTGTGTTGCACTTTTGGTGTGCAGAGGCCTCTGCAGCTGCAGGAGCGGAGCTGGCTGAGCAGAGGCCTAACTGAGTAGAAGCCTTTTCCCAGGCCCCAGTTTAAAAAGTCCTGAAGAAAAAAAAAAAAAAAAACCCCAAACTTCCTAGTAAACTCCCGGGGCTGAAATCTGTTTGTAGGCCGAACAGGCACACACACACAGGCCCTCCCCCCACACAAGACCCCCACTCCCAGGTATCCACACCAGCTGCTCCGGAGCACTTTTGGGGTGCAGAGGCCTTTTCAGCTGCAGGAGCAGAGCAGCCTGAGCAGAGGCCTAACTGAGTAGAAGCCTTTTCCCAGGCCCCAGTTCAAAAGTCCTGAAGAAAAAAAAAAATGGAAACTTCCTAGTAACCTCCCGGGGCTGAAATCTGTTTGTAGGCCGAACAGGCACACACAGCCCCCCCACAAACACAACCCCCCCAGTCCCAGGCTGCCCGACTAGCTACTGTGTTGCACTTTTGGGGTGCAGAGGCCTTTTCAGCTGCAGGAGCAGAGCAGCCTGAGCAGAGGCCTAACTGAGTAGAAGCCTTTTCACAGGCCCCAGTTGAAAAAGTCTTATGACAAAGGAAAAAAAACCCACAAACTTCCAAGTAACCTCCCGGGGCTGAAATCTGTTTGTAGGCCGAACAGGCACACACAGCCCCCCCACAAACACAACCCCCCCACTCCCAGGCTGCCCCACGAGCTACTGTGTTGCACTTTTGGGATGCAGAACCCTCTGCAGCTGCAGGAGCAGAGCTGGCTGAGCAGAGGCCTAACTGAGTAGAAGCCTTTCCCCGGGCCCCAGTTTAAAAAGTCTTACGACAAAGAATAAAACCCCCCAAAACTTCCTCACAAGCTCCCGGGGCTGAAAGCTGCTCGGTTGGCCGAACACACACACACATACGCACGCACAGGCCCTCCCCCCCATACAACCCCTCCACTGCCAGGTAGCCCCACGAACTTTCTGCAGCGCAGTTTTTCGATGCAGGTGCATTCAGAGCCGCA
>NC_140118.1:1638474-1658474 GCF_964237585.1 Gallinula chloropus | reverse complement strand
GCGGGGAAGCGGCGGGTGCCGCGAGCCAACCGCTGCCGACCACCTCTCCCCCCCCGTCGGGAGATCCACGGGACCACGGAAAAAAAGCCTCGCGGCAGGCGCCAGGCGGCACGGCACCCCCGGTCCACGAGGCCGTCGGTCGAGCGCCGGCGACCGCCGCCGGCCACCGATCCGCGCTCCCCTCACAGCCCGCGAGGAACAAAAAAAGCCGGCAGACGCTGAGCAAGGGCGACCCAAGAGCCGTCTCGCTCTCAAAAGCTGCCAGAAACACCGCTCTGTCCCGTTTAAGGCCGGAGACGGCACGCCAAAGACGGGCGGGAAATGGAAGAAAAAATTTTTACCGAAGGAAAAATTTTGACGAGGAAAAAACTTTTGCTGAAAAAAAAAATTTACTGGAGGAAAAACTTTTACGGAAAAAAAATTTTTGGAAGAAAAAAACCAGCCAAACGAAAAGCCACTTTTTTCACCGGGACCTCGGGACGCGGCGGCCACCCTCGCCCGATCGATCCCCGCGCTCTCCGCGGCCGGAGGGTGAAGGCACGGCAGGCTCCCTTCGTGTGTTCCGGCCAACCCCCCGGGCTTCCAGCGCTCTCTCGTGACGGCCTCCCCACCGCCGGCCAACCGCGGCCTTCGCCCTGCGCCCGCCACTACCCATCCGCACACGATTTCACAGCCCACCGGTAGGCAACGGCTGCCGCACTCTGCCCTCGGCCACGGCTCCCTACGAATCCCGACTCACCGGGGATGCCCCACGGAGGCTCGGATCAGCATGAGCCAACCGGGGGCGCGCGACGCCGTGCCGACAAGCAGGAGCGGTGCCGAGCCACCGTGGGTACCCCGCCGAGAAGGACGCCCTGTCTGCGGCAGACTAGCGCGGGTAGTGGCCGGTCGCTGCTCTGTGTTTGCCCTCGAGGCGAGTCACCGCTCGCACCCATAGGACGGAGATAGACGCCTCCTCCCCCGAAAAGCTCCAAGAGATTTCCATCTCAACGACGGCAAGGGGCGCCAGTCAACGCCCGGGTTTACCATGATGCAACTGGAGGTAACGAAAATAAGCGACCCCTTACGGCCGCTGCCGAGGGCCTGGCCTGGTAGACCTGACGGCCGCTGCCGAGGGCGTGGTAGACCTGACGGCCGCTGCCGAAGGCGTGGTAGACCTGACGGCCTCTGCCGAGGGCCTGGTAGACCTGACGGCCGCTGCCGAGGGACTGGTAGACCTGACGGCCGCTGCCGAGGGCGTGGTAGACCTGACGGCCTCTGCCGAGGTCCTGGTAGACCTGACGGCCGCTACCGAGGGCGTGGTAGACCTGACGGCCTCTGCCGAGGGCCTGGTAGACCTGGCGGCCGCTGCCGAGGGCGTGGTAGACCTGACGGCCACTGCCGAGGGCGTAGTAGACCTGACGGCCGCTGCCGAGGGCGTGGTAGACCTGACGGCCGCTGCCGAGGGCGTGGTAGACCTGACGGCCTCTGCCGAGGGCCTGGTAGACCTGACGGCCGCTGCCGAGGGCGTGGTAGACCTGACGGCCGCTGCCGAGGGCGTGGTAGACCTGACGGCCTCTGCCGAGGGCGTGGTAGACCTGACGGCCGCTGCCGAGGGCGTGGTAGACCTGACGGCCGCTGCCGAGGTCCTGGTAGACCTGACGGCCGCTGCCGAGGGCGTGGTAGACCTGACGGCCGCTGCCGAGGTCCTGGTAGACCTGACGGCCGCTGCCGAGGGCGTGGTAGACCTGACGGCCTCTGCCGAGGGCCTGGTAGACCTGACGGAGGCTGCCGAGGGCGTGGTAGACCTGACGGCCGCTGCCGAGAGCGTGGTAGACCTGACGGCCTCTGCCGAGGGCCTGGTAGACCTGACGGCCGCTGCCGAGGGCGTGGTAGACCTGACGGCCGCTGCCGAGGGCGTGGTAGACCTGACGGACGCTGCCGAGGGTGCGGTAGACCTGAGGTCTGCTGCCAAAAGCCTGGTAGACCTGAGGTCCGTTGCCGGGGGCCTGGTAGACCTGACGGACTGTGTCGGAGCACCTGGGTAAGGCGCCGGGCCCCCCCCGCGCGGTGCCAGGACGACGTGGTGACCGGCCGCGGACCTTCACATGCGAAACTCTCTCCCCCAACACCCCGTTGTTTTCATCCACCACGTTCCCTGAACGTGAGCAAATCTGGTCCAAGGTCCACCCTGTCCAGCTGTTCGGTAGGCCGAACACACATACACAGGCCCTCCCCCCACACAAGACCACCACTCCCAGGTATCCACACGAGCTGCACCGGAGTACTTTTGGGGTGCACAGGCCTTTTCAGCTGCAGGAGCACAGCAGTCTCAGGAGAGGCCTAACTGAGTAGAAGCCTTTTCCCAGGCCCCAGTTTAAAAAGTCTTATGACAAAGGAAAAAAAACCCACAAACTTCCTAGTAAACTCCCGGGGCTGAAATCTGTTTGTAGGCCGAACAGGCACACACACACAGGCCCTCCCCCCACACAAGACCACCACTTCCAGGTATCCACACCAGCTGCTCCGGAGCACTTTTGGGGTGCAGAGGCCTTTTCAGCTGCAGGAGCAGAGCTGGCTGAGCAGAGGCCTAACTGAGTAGAAGCCTTTTCACAGGCCCCAGTTTAAAAAGTCTTATGACAAAGGAAAAAAAAACCCACAAACTTCCAAGTAAACTCCCGGGGCTGAAATCTGTTTGTAGGCCGAACAGGCACACACAGCCCCCCCACAAACACAACCCCCCCACTCCCAGGCTGCCCCACGAGCTACTGTGGTGCACTTTTGGGATGCAGAGGCCTCTGCAGCTGCAGGAGCAGAGCTGGCTGAGCAGAGGCCTAACTGAGTAGAAGCCTTTTCACAGGCCCCAGTTTAAAAAGTCCTGAAGAAAAAAAAAAAAACCCAAACTTCCTAGTAAACTCCCGGGGCTGAAAGCTGGTCGGTAGGCCAAACAGGCACACACAGCCCCCCCACAAACACAACCCACCCACTCCCAGGCTGCCCCACGAGCTACTGTGGTGCACTTTTGGGATGCAGAGGCCTCTGCAGCTGCAGGAGCAGAGCTGTCTGAGCAGAGGCCTAACTGAGTAGAAGCCTTTTCCCAGGCCCCAGTTTAAAAGGTCCTGAAAAAAAAAAAAAATGGAAACTTCCTAGTAACCTCCCGGGGGTGAAATCTGTTTGTAGGCCGAACAGGCACACACAGCCCCTCCACAAACACAACCCCCCCACTCCCAGGCTGCCCGACGAGCTACTGTGTTGCACTTTTGGGGTGCAGAGGCCTTTTCAGCTGCAGGAGCAGAGCTGGCTGAGCAGAGGCCTAACTGAGTAGAAGCCTTTTCACAGGCCCCAGTTTAAAAAGTCTTATGACAAAGGAAAAAAAACCCACAAACTTCCAAGTAAACTCCCGGGGCTGAAATCTGTTTGTAGGCCGAACAGGCACACACAGCCCCCCCACAAACACAACCCCCCCACTCCCAGGCTGCCCCACGAGCTACTGTGTTGCACTTTTGGGGTGCAGAGGCCTCTGCAGCTGCAGGAGCAGAGCTGGCTGAGCAGAGGCCTAACTGAGTAGAAGCCTTTTCACAGGCCCCAGTTTAAAAAGTCCTGAAGAAAAAAAAAAAAACCCAAACTTCCTAGTAAACTCCCGGGGCTGAAAGCTGGTCGGTAGGCCAAACAGGCACACACAGCCCCCCCACAAACACAACCCACCCACTCCCAGGCTGCCCCACGAGCTACTGTGGTGCACTTTTGGGATGCAGAGGCCTCTGCAGCTGCAGGAGCAGAGCTGTCTGAGCAGAGGCCTAACTGAGTAGAAGCCTTTTCCCAGGCCCCAGTTTAAAAGGTCCTGAAAAAAAAAAAAAATGGAAACTTCCTAGTAACCTCCCGGGGGTGAAATCTGTTTGTAGGCCGAACAGGCACACACAGCCCCTCCACAAACACAACCCCCCCACTCCCAGGCTGCCCGACGAGCTACTGTGGTGCACTTTTGGGGTGCAGAGGCCTTTTCAGCTGCAGGAGCAGAGCAGCCTGAGCAGAGGCATAAAGGAGTAGGAGCCTTCCCTGGGCCCCAGTTTAAAAAGTCTTATGACAAAGGAAAAAAAAAAACCCCAAAACTTCCTAGTAAACTCCCAGGGCTGAAAGCTGGTCGGTAGGCCGAACAGGCACACACAGCCCCCCCACAAACACAACCCCCCCACTCCCAGGCTGCCCGACTAGCTACTGTGTTGCACTTTTGGGGTGCAGAGGCCTTTTCAGCTGCAGGAGCAGAGCTGGCTGAGCAGAGGCCTAACTGAGTAGAA
The DNA here is from genome assembly GCF_964237585.1 of Gallinula chloropus. Lineage (NCBI taxonomy): Eukaryota > Metazoa > Chordata > Aves > Gruiformes > Rallidae > Gallinula > Gallinula chloropus. The sequence continues at coordinate 1,654,200 of NC_140118.1, read as the reverse complement.
GCCTTTCCCCGGGCCCCAGTTTAAAAAGTCTTATGACAAAGGAAAAATAACCCCAAACTTCCAAGTAAACTCCCGCGGCTGAAAGCTTGTCGGTAGGCCAAACAGGCACACACAGCCCGCCCCCCCCCCCCACCCCAAACACAACCCCCCCCCCCCACTCCCTGGCTGCCCGACGAGCTACTGTGTTGCACTTTTGGGGTGCAGAGGCCTTTTCAGCTGCAGGAGCAGAGCAGCCTGAGCAGAGGCCTAACTGAGTAGAAGCCTTTTCCCAGGCCCCAGTTTAAAAAGTCTTATGACAAAGGAAAAAAAAAACACAAACTTCCAAGTAAACTCCCGGGGCTGAAATCTCTTTGTAGGCCGAACAGGCACACACAGCCCCCCCACAAACACAACCCCCCCACTCCCAGGCTGCCCCACGAGCTACTGTGGTGCACTTTTGGGATGCAGAGGCCTCTGCAGCTGCAGGAGCAGAGCAGCCTGAGCAGAGGCCTAACTGAGTAGAAGCCTTTTCCCAGGCCCCAGTTCAAAAGTCCTGAAGAAAAAAAAAAAAAAACCCCAAACTTCCTAGTAAACTCCCGGGGCTGTTTGTAGGCCGAACAGGCACACACACACAGGCCCTCCCCCCACACAAGACCACCACTCCCAGGTATCCACACTAGCTGCTCCAGAGCACTTTTCGGGTGCAGAGGCCTTTTCAGCTGCAGGAGCAGAGCAGCCTGAGCAGAGGCCTAGCTGAGTAGAAGCTTTTTCCCAGGCCCCAGTTTAAAAAGTCCTGAAGAAAAAAAAAACAAATCAAAATATCCTAGAAAACTCCCGGGGCTGAAAGCTGGTCGGTAGGCCGAACAGGCACACACAGCCCCCCCACAAACACAACTCCCCCACTCCCAGGCTGCTCCACGAGCTACTGTGTTGCACTTTTGGGATGCAGAGGCCTTTTCAGCTGCAGGAGCAGAGCAGCCTGAGCAGAGGCCTAACTGAGTAGAAGCCTTTTCCCAGGCCCCAGTTTAAAAAGTCTTATGACAAAGGAAAAAAAACCCACAAACTTCCAAGTAAACTCCCGGAGCTGAAATCTGTTTGTAGGTCGAACAGGCACACACAGCCCCCCCACAAACACAACCCCCCCACTCCCAGGCTGCCCCACGAGCTACTGTGTTGCACCTTTGGGGTGCAGAGGCCTTTTCAGCTGCAGGAGCAGAGCAGCCTGAGCAGAGGCCTAAAGGAGTAGAAGCCTTTTCCCAGGCCCCAGTTTAAAAAGTCCTGAAGAAAAAAAAAAAAAAATCAAAACTTCCTAGTAAACTCCCGGGGCTGAAAGCTGGTCGGTAGGCCGAACAGGCACACACAGCCCCCCCACAAACACAACCCACCCACTCCCAGGCTGCCCCACGAGCTACTGTGGTGCACTTTTGGGATGCAGAGGCCTCTGCAGCTGCAGGAGCAGAGCAGCCTGAGCAGAGGCCTAACTGAGTAGAAGCCTTTTCCCAGGCCCCAGTTCAAAAGTCCTGAAGAAAAAAAAAAAACCCCAAACTTCCTAGTAAACTCCCGGGGCTGTTTGTAGGCCGAACAGGCACACACACACAGGCCCTCCCCCCACACAAGACCACCACTCCCAGGTATCCACACTAGCTGCTCCAGAGCACTTTTCGGGTGCAGAGGCCTTTTCAGCTGCAGGAGCAGAGCAGCCTGAGCAGAGGCCTAACTGAGTAGAAGCCTTTTCCCAGGCCCCAGTTCAAAAGTCCTGAAGAAAAAAAAAAAAAACCCAAACTTCCTAGTAAACTCCCGGGGCTGAAATCTGTTTGTAGGCCGAACAGGCACACACACACAGGCCCTCCCCCCACACAAGACCACCACTCCCAGGTATCCACACTAGCTGCTCCGGAGCACTTTTCGGGTGCAGAGGCCTTTTCAGCTGCAGGAGCAGAGCAGCCTGAGCAGAGGCCTAACTGAGTAGAAGCCTTTTCACAGGCCCCAGTTTAAAAAGTCTTATGACAAAGGAAAAAAAACCCACAAACTTCCAAGTAAACTCCCGGGGCTGAAATCTGTTTGTAGGCCGAACAGGCACACACAGCCCCCCCACAAACACAACCCCCCCACTCCCAGGCTGCCCCACGAGCTACTGTGTTGCACTTTTGGGGTGCAGAGGCCTCTGCAGCTGCAGGAGCAGAGCTGGCTGAGCAGAGGCCTAACTGAGTAGAAGCCTTTTCACAGGCCCCAGTTTAAAAAGTCCTGAAGAAAAAAAAAAAACCCAAACTTCCTAGTAAACTCCCGGGGCTGAAAGCTGGTCGGTAGGCCAAACAGGCACACACAGCCCCCCCACAAACACAACCCACCCACTCCCAGGCTGCCCCACGAGCTACTGTGGTGCACTTTTGGGATGCAGAGGCCTCTGCAGCTGCAGGAGCAGAGCTGTCTGAGCAGAGGCCTAACTGAGTAGAAGCCTTTTCCCAGGCCCCAGTTTAAAAGGTCCTGAAAAAAAAAAAAAATGGAAACTTCCTAGTAACCTCCCGGGGGTGAAATCTGTTTGTAGGCCGAACAGGCACACACAGCCCCTCCACAAACACAACCCCCCCACTCCCAGGCTGCCCGACGAGCTACTGTGGTGCACTTTTGGGGTGCAGAGGCCTTTTCAGCTGCAGGAGCAGAGCAGCCTGAGCAGAGGCATAAAGGAGTAGGAGCCTTCCCTGGGCCCCAGTTTAAAAAGTCTTATGACAAAGGAAAAAAAAAAACCCCAAAACTTCCTAGTAAACTCCCAGGGCTGAAAGCTGGTCGGTAGGCCGAACAGGCACACACAGCCCCCCCACAAACACAACCCACCCACTCCCAGGCTGCCCCACGAGCTACTGTGTTGCACTTTTGGGATGCAGAGGCCTCTGCAGCTGCAGGAGCAGAGCTGTCTGAGCAGAGGCCTAATTGAGTAGAAGCCTTTTCCCAGGCCCCAGTTTAAAAAGTCCTGAAAAAAAAAAAAATGGAAACTTCCTAGTAACCTCCCGGGGGTGAAATCTGTTTGTAGGCCGAACAGGCACACACAGCCCCTCCACAAACACAACCCCCCCACTCCAAGGCTGCCCGACGAGCTACTGTGTTGCACTTTTGGGGTGCAGAGGCCTTTTCAGCTGCAGGAGCAGAGCTGGCTGAGCAGAGGCCTAACTGAGTAGAAGCCTTTTCCCAGGCCCCAGTTTAAAAAGTCCTGAAAAAAAAAAAATAATCCAAACTTCCTAGTAAACTCCCGGGGCTGAAATCTGTTTGTAGGCCGAACAGGCACACACAGCCCCTCCACAAACACAACCCCCCCACTCCCAGGCTGCCCGACTAGCTAATGTGTTGCACTTTTGGGGTGCAGAGGCCTCTGCAGCTGCAGGAGCAGAGCTGGCTGAGCAGAGGCCTAACTGAGTAGAAGCCTTTTCCCAGGCCCCAGTTCAAAAGTCCTGAAGAAAAAAAAAAAAACCCCAAACTTCCTAGTAAACTCCCGGGGCTGTTTGTAGGCCGAACAGGCACACACACACAGGCCCTCCCCCCACACAAGACCACCACTCCCAGGTAGCCACACTAGCTGCTCCAGAGCACTTTTCGGGTGCAGAGGCCTTTTCAGCTGCAGGAGCAGAGCAGCCTGAGCAGAGGCCTAGCTGAGTAGAAGCTTTTTCCCAGGCCCCAGTTTAAAAAGTCCTGAAGAAAAAAAAAAAAAATCAAAATATCCTAGTAAACTCCCGGGGCTGAAATCTGTTTGTAGGCCGAACAGGCACACACAGCCCCCCCACAAACACAACCCACCCACTCCCAGGCTGCCCCACGAGCTACTGTGGTGCACTTTTGGGATGCAGAGGCCTCTGCAGCTGCAGGAGCAGAGCAGCCTGAGCAGAGGCCTAACTGAGTAGAAGCCTTTTCCCAGGCCCCAGTTCAAAAGTCCTGAAGAAAAAAAAAAATGGAAACTTCCTAGTAACCTCCCGGGGCTGAAATCTGTTTGTAGGCCGAACAGGCACACACAGCCCCCCCACAAACACAACCCCCCCAGTCCCAGGCTGCCCGACTAGCTACTGTGTTGCACTTTTGGGGTGCAGAGGCCTTTTCAGCTGCAGGAGCAGAGCAGCCTGAGCAGAGGCCTAACTGAGTAGAAGCCTTTTCCCAGGCCCCAGTTCAAAAGTCCTGAAGAAAAAAAAAAAAAACCCAAACTTCCTAGTAAACTCCCGGGGCTGAAATCTGTTTGTAGGCCGAACAGGCACACACACACAGGCCCTCCCCCCACACAAGACCACCACTCCCAGGTATCCACACTAGCTGCTCCGGAGCACTTTTCGGGTGCAGAGGCCTTTTCAGCTGCAGGAGCAGAGCAGCCTGAGCAGAGGCCTAAAGGAGTTGGAGCCTTCCCTGGGCCCCAGTTTAAAAAGTCTTACGACAAAGGAAAAAATAAAACCTAAACTTCCTAGTAAACTCCCGGGGCTGAAAGCTGGTTGGTAGGCCGAACAGGCACACACAGCCCCACACCCCCACAAACACAACCACCCCACTCCCAGGCTGCCCGACTAGCTACTGTGTTGCACTTTTGGGGTGCAGAGGCCTCTGCAGCTGCAGGAGCAGAGCAGCCTGAGCAGAGGCCTAACTGAGTAGAAGCCTTTTCCCAGGCCCCAGTTTAAAAAGTCTTTCGACAGAGAAAAAAACCCCGCAAACTTCCTAGTAAGCTCCTGTTGCTGAAAGCTGGTCGGTAGGCCGAACACACGTAGACACAGGCCCTCCCCCAACAAAAGACCCCCACTCCCAGGTAGCCACACGAGCTGCTCCGGAGCACTTTTGGGGTGCAGAGGCCTTTTCAGCTGCAGGAGCAGAGCTGGCTGAGCAGAGGCCTAACTGAGTAGAAGCCTTTTCACAGGCCCCAGTTTAAAAAGTCCTGAAAAAAAAAAAATAATCCAAACTTCCTAGTAAACTCCCGGGGCTGAAATCTGTTTGTAGGCCGAACAGGCACACACAGCCCCTCCACAAACACAACCCCCCCACTCCCAGGCTGCCCGACGAGCTACTGTGGTGCACTTTTGGGGTGCAGAGGCCTTTTCAGCTGCAGGAGCAGAGCAGCCTGAGCAGAGGCATAAAGGAGTAGGAGCCTTCCCTGGGCCCCAGTTTAAAAAGTCTTATGACAAAGGAAAAAAAAAAAACCCCAAAACTTCCTAGTAAACTCCCAGGGCTGAAAGCTGGTCGGTAGGCCGAACAGGCACACACAGCCCCCCCACAAACACAACCCCCCCACTCCCAGGCTGCCCGACTAGCTACTGTGTTGCACTTTTGGGGTGCAGAGGCCTTTTCAGCTGCAGGAGCAGAGCTGGCTGAGCAGAGGCCTAACTGAGTAGAAGCCTTTTCCCAGGCCCCAGTTTAAAAAGTCTTATGACAAAGGAAAAAAAAAACACAAACTTCCAAGTAAACTCCCGGGGCTGAAATCTGTTTGTAGGCCGAACAGGCACACACAGCCCCCCCCCAAACACAACCCCCCCACTCCCAGGCTGCCCCACGAGCTACTGTGTTGCACTTTTGGGGTGCAGAGGCCTCTGCAGCTGCAGGAGCAGAGCTGGCTGAGCAGAGGCCTAACTGAGTAGAAGCCTTTTCCCGGGCCCCAGTTTAAAAAGTCTTATGACAAAGGAAAAATAACCCCAAACTTCCAAGTAAACTCCCGCGGCTGAAAGCTTGTCGGTAGGCCGAACACACGTAGACACAGGCCCTCCCCCCACACAAGACCCCCACTCCCAGGTAGCCACACGAGCCTCTCCGGAGCACTTTTGGGGTGCAGAGGCCTTTTCAGCTGCAGGAGCAGAGCTGGCTGAGCAGAGGCCTAACTGAGTAGAAGCCTTTTCACAGGCCCCAGTTTAAAAAGTCCTGAAGAAAAAAAAAAAAACCCAAACTTCCTAGTAAACTCCCGGGGCTGAAAGCTGGTCGGTAGGCCAAACAGGCACACACAGCCCCCCCACAAACACAACCCACCCACTCCCAGGCTGCCCCACGAGCTACTGTGGTGCACTTTTGGGATGCAGAGGCCTCTGCAGCTGCAGGAGCAGAGCTGTCTGAGCAGAGGCCTAACTGAGTAGAAGCCTTTTCCCAGGCCCCAGTTTAAAAGGTCCTGAAAAAAAAAAAAAATGGAAACTTCCTAGTAACCTCCCGGGGGTGAAATCTGTTTGTAGGCCGAACAGGCACACACAGCCCCTCCACAAACACAACCCCCCCACTCCCAGGCTGCCCGACGAGCTACTGTGGTGCACTTTTGGGGTGCAGAGGCCTTTTCAGCTGCAGGAGCAGAGCAGCCTGAGCAGAGGCATAAAGGAGTAGGAGCCTTCCCTGGGCCCCAGTTTAAAAAGTCTTATGACAAAGGAAAAAAAAAAACCCCAAAACTTCCTAGTAAACTCCCAGGGCTGAAAGCTGGTCGGTAGGCCGAACAGGCACACACAGCCCCCCCACAAACACAACCCCCCCACTCCCAGGCTGCCCGACTAGCTACTGTGTTGCACTTTTGGGGTGCAGAGGCCTTTTCAGCTGCAGGAGCAGAGCTGGCTGAGCAGAGGCCTAACTGAGTAGAAGCCTTTCCCCGGGCCCCAGTTTAAAAAGTCTTATGACAAAGGAAAAATAACCCCAAACTTCCAAGTAAACTCCCGCGGCTGAAAGCTTGTCGGTAGGCCAAACAGGCACACACAGCCCGCCCCCCCCCCCCACCCCAAACACAACCCCCCCCCCCCACTCCCTGGCTGCCCGACGAGCTACTGTGTTGCACTTTTGGGGTGCAGAGGCCTTTTCAGCTGCAGGAGCAGAGCAGCCTGAGCAGAGGCCTAACTGAGTAGAAGCCTTTTCCCAGGCCCCAGTTTAAAAAGTCTTATGACAAAGGAAAAAAAAAACACAAACTTCCAAGTAAACTCCCGGGGCTGAAATCTCTTTGTAGGCCGAACAGGCACACACAGCCCCCCCACAAACACAACCCCCCCACTCCCAGGCTGCCCCACGAGCTACTGTGGTGCACTTTTGGGATGCAGAGGCCTCTGCAGCTGCAGGAGCAGAGCAGCCTGAGCAGAGGCCTAACTGAGTAGAAGCCTTTTCCCAGGCCCCAGTTCAAAAGTCCTGAAGAAAAAAAAAAAAAAACCCCAAACTTCCTAGTAAACTCCCGGGGCTGTTTGTAGGCCGAACAGGCACACACACACAGGCCCTCCCCCCACACAAGACCACCACTCCCAGGTATCCACACTAGCTGCTCCAGAGCACTTTTCGGGTGCAGAGGCCTTTTCAGCTGCAGGAGCAGAGCAGCCTGAGCAGAGGCCTAGCTGAGTAGAAGCTTTTTCCCAGGCCCCAGTTTAAAAAGTCCTGAAGAAAAAAAAAACAAATCAAAATATCCTAGAAAACTCCCGGGGCTGAAAGCTGGTCGGTAGGCCGAACAGGCACACACAGCCCCCCCACAAACACAACTCCCCCACTCCCAGGCTGCTCCACGAGCTACTGTGTTGCACTTTTGGGATGCAGAGGCCTTTTCAGCTGCAGGAGCAGAGCAGCCTGAGCAGAGGCCTAACTGAGTAGAAGCCTTTTCCCAGGCCCCAGTTTAAAAAGTCTTATGACAAAGGAAAAAAAACCCACAAACTTCCAAGTAAACTCCCGGAGCTGAAATCTGTTTGTAGGTCGAACAGGCACACACAGCCCCCCCACAAACACAACCCCCCCACTCCCAGGCTGCCCCACGAGCTACTGTGTTGCACCTTTGGGGTGCAGAGGCCTTTTCAGCTGCAGGAGCAGAGCAGCCTGAGCAGAGGCCTAAAGGAGTAGAAGCCTTTTCCCAGGCCCCAGTTTAAAAAGTCCTGAAGAAAAAAAAAAAAAAATCAAAACTTCCTAGTAAACTCCCGGGGCTGAAAGCTGGTCGGTAGGCCGAACAGGCACACACAGCCCCCCCACAAACACAACCCACCCACTCCCAGGCTGCCCCACGAGCTACTGTGGTGCACTTTTGGGATGCAGAGGCCTCTGCAGCTGCAGGAGCAGAGCAGCCTGAGCAGAGGCCTAACTGAGTAGAAGCCTTTTCCCAGGCCCCAGTTCAAAAGTCCTGAAGAAAAAAAAAAAACCCCAAACTTCCTAGTAAACTCCCGGGGCTGTTTGTAGGCCGAACAGGCACACACACACAGGCCCTCCCCCCACACAAGACCACCACTCCCAGGTATCCACACTAGCTGCTCCAGAGCACTTTTCGGGTGCAGAGGCCTTTTCAGCTGCAGGAGCAGAGCAGCCTGAGCAGAGGCCTAACTGAGTAGAAGCCTTTTCCCAGGCCCCAGTTCAAAAGTCCTGAAGAAAAAAAAAAAAAACCCAAACTTCCTAGTAAACTCCCGGGGCTGAAATCTGTTTGTAGGCCGAACAGGCACACACACACAGGCCCTCCCCCCACACAAGACCACCACTCCCAGGTATCCACACTAGCTGCTCCGGAGCACTTTTCGGGTGCAGAGGCCTTTTCAGCTGCAGGAGCAGAGCAGCCTGAGCAGAGGCCTAACTGAGTAGAAGCCTTTTCACAGGCCCCAGTTTAAAAAGTCTTATGACAAAGGAAAAAAAACCCACAAACTTCCAAGTAAACTCCCGGGGCTGAAATCTGTTTGTAGGCCGAACAGGCACACACAGCCCCCCCACAAACACAACCCCCCCACTCCCAGGCTGCCCCACGAGCTACTGTGTTGCACTTTTGGGGTGCAGAGGCCTCTGCAGCTGCAGGAGCAGAGCTGGCTGAGCAGAGGCCTAACTGAGTAGAAGCCTTTTCACAGGCCCCAGTTTAAAAAGTCCTGAAGAAAAAAAAAAAACCCAAACTTCCTAGTAAACTCCCGGGGCTGAAAGCTGGTCGGTAGGCCAAACAGGCACACACAGCCCCCCCACAAACACAACCCACCCACTCCCAGGCTGCCCCACGAGCTACTGTGGTGCACTTTTGGGATGCAGAGGCCTCTGCAGCTGCAGGAGCAGAGCTGTCTGAGCAGAGGCCTAACTGAGTAGAAGCCTTTTCCCAGGCCCCAGTTTAAAAGGTCCTGAAAAAAAAAAAAATGGAAACTTCCTAGTAACCTCCCGGGGGTGAAATCTGTTTGTAGGCCGAACAGGCACACACAGCCCCTCCACAAACACAACCCCCCCACTCCCAGGCTGCCCGACGAGCTACTGTGGTGCACTTTTGGGGTGCAGAGGCCTTTTCAGCTGCAGGAGCAGAGCAGCCTGAGCAGAGGCATAAAGGAGTAGGAGCCTTCCCTGGGCCCCAGTTTAAAAAGTCTTATGACAAAGGAAAAAAAAAAACCCCAAAACTTCCTAGTAAACTCCCAGGGCTGAAAGCTGGTCGGTAGGCCGAACAGGCACACACAGCCCCCCCACAAACACAACCCACCCACTCCCAGGCTGCCCCACGAGCTACTGTGTTGCACTTTTGGGATGCAGAGGCCTCTGCAGCTGCAGGAGCAGAGCTGTCTGAGCAGAGGCCTAATTGAGTAGAAGCCTTTTCCCAGGCCCCAGTTTAAAAAGTCCTGAAAAAAAAAAAAATGGAAACTTCCTAGTAACCTCCCGGGGGTGAAATCTGTTTGTAGGCCGAACAGGCACACACAGCCCCTCCACAAACACAACCCCCCCACTCCGAGGCTGCCCGACGAGCTACTGTGTTGCACTTTTGGGGTGCAGAGGCCTTTTCAGCTGCAGGAGCAGAGCTGGCTGAGCAGAGGCCTAACTGAGTAGAAGCCTTTTCCCAGGCCCCTGTTTAAAAAGTCTTATGACAAAGGAAAAAAAACCCACAAACTTCCTAGTAAACTCCCGGGGCTGAAATCTGTTTGTAGGCCGAACAGGCACACACAGCCCCTCCACAAACACAACCCCCACACTCCCAGGCTGCCTGACGAGCTACTGTGTTGCACTTTTGGGAAGCAGAGGACTCTGCAGCTGCAGGAGCAGAGCTGGCTGAGCAGAGGCCTAACTGAGTAGAAGCCTTTTCCCAGGCCCCAGTTTAAAAAGTCCTGAAGAAAAAAAAAAAAAAAAAACCCCAAACGACCTAGTAAACTCCCAGGGCTGAAATCTGTTTGTAGGCCGAACAGGCACACACACACAGGCCCTCCCCCCACACAAGACAACCACTTCCAGGTATCCACACCAGCTGCTCCGGAGCACTTTTGGGGTGCAGAGGCCTTTTCAGCTGCAGGAGCAGAGCTGTCTGAGCAGAGGCCTAACTGAGTAGAAGCCTTTTCCCAGGTCCCAGTTTAAAAAGTCTTTCGACAGAGAAAAAAACCCCGCAAACTTCCTAGTAAGCTCCTGTTGCTGAAAGCTGGTCGGTAGGCCGAACACACGTAGACACAGGCCCTCCCCCCACACAAGACCCCCACTCCCAGGTATCCACACGAGTTGCTCCGGAGCACTTTTGGGGTGCAGAGGCCTTTTCAGCTGCAGGAGCAGAGCAGCCTGAGCAGAGGCCTAACTGAGTAGAAGCCTTTTCCCAGGCCCCAGTTTAAAAGGTCCTGAAAAAAAAAAAAATGGAAACTTCCTAGTAACCTCCCGGGGCTGAAATCTGTTTGTAGGCCGAACAGGCACACACAGCCCCCCCCCACAAACACAACCCCCCACTCCCAGGCTGCCCGACGAGCTACTGTGTTGCACTTTAGGGGTGCAGAGGCCTTTTCAGCTGCAGGAGCAGAGCAGCCTGAGCAGAGGCATAAAGGAGTAGGAGCCTTCCCTGGGCCCCAGTTTAAAAAGTCTTATGACAAAGGAAAAAAAAAAACACCAAAACTTCCTAGTAAACTCCCAGGGCTGAAAGCTGGTCGGTAGGCCGAACAGGCACACACAGCCCCCCCACAAACACAACCCACCCACTCCCAGGCTGCCCGACTAGCTACTGTGTTGCACTTTTGGGGTGCAGAGGCCTCTGCAGCTGCAGGAGCAGAGCAGCCTGAGCAGAGGCCTAACTGAGTAGAAGCCTTTTCACAGGCCCCAGTTTAAAAAGTCTTATGACAAAGGAAAAAAAACCCACAAACTTCCAAGTAAACTCCCGGGGCTGAAATCTGTTTGTAGGCCGAACAGGCACACACAGCCCCCCCACAAACACAACCCCCCCACTCCCAGGCTGCCCCACGAGCTACGGTGTTGCACTTTTGGGGTGCAGAGGCCTTTTCAGCTGCAGGAGCAGAGCAGCCTGAGCAGAGGCCTAACTGAGTAGAAGCCTTTTCCCCGGGCCCCAGTTCAAAAGTCCTGAAGAAAAAAAAAAAAACCCAAACTTCCTAGTAAACTCCCGGGGCTGAAATCTGTTTGTAGGCCGAACAGGCACACACACACAGGCCCTCCCCCCACACAAGACCACCACTCCCAGGTATCCACACTAGCTGCTCCGGAGCACTTTTCGGGTGCAGAGGCCTTTTCAGCTGCAGGAGCAGAGCAGCCTGAGCAGAGGCCTAAAGGAGTTGGAGCCTTCCCTGGGCCCCAGTTTAAAAAGTCTTACGACAAAGGAAAAAATAAAACCTAAACTTCCTAGTAAACTCCCGGGGCTGAAAGCTGGTCGGTAGGCCGAACAGGCACACACAGCCCCACACCCCCACAAACACAACCCCCCCAGTCCCAGGCTGCCCGACTAGCTACTGTGTTGCACTTTTGGGGTGCAGAGGCCTTTTCAGCTGCAGGAGCAGAGCAGCCTGAGCAGAGGCCTAACTGAGTAGAAGCCTTTTCCCAGGCCCCAGTTTAAAAAGTCTTATGACAAAGGAAAAAAAAAACACAAACTTCCAAGTAAACTCCCGGGGCTGAAATCTGTTTGTAGGCCGAACAGGCACACACAGCCCCCCCCACAAACACAACCCCCCCACTCCCAGGCTGCCCCACGAGCTACTGTGTTGCACCTTTGGGGTGCAGAGGCCTCTGCAGCTGCAGGAGCAGAGCTGGCTGAGCAGAGGCCTAACTGAGTAGAAGCCTTTTCCCAGGCCCCAGTTTAAAAAGTCTTATGACAAAGGAAAAAAAACCCACAAACTTCCTAGTAAACTCCCGGGGCTGAAATCTGTTTGTAGGCCGAACAGGCACACACAGCCCCTCCACAAACACAACCCCCACACTCCCAGGCTGCCTGACGAGCTACTGTGTTGCACTTTTGGGAAGCAGAGGACTCTGCAGCTGCAGGAGCAGAGCTGGCTGAGCAGAGGCCTAACTGAGTAGAAGCCTTTTCCCAGGCCCCAGTTTAAAAAGTCCTGAAGAAAAAAAAAAAAAAAAAACCCCAAACGACCTAGTAAACTCCCAGGGCTGAAATCTGTTTGTAGGCCGAACAGGCACACACACACAGGCCCTCCCCCCACACAAGACAACCACTTCCAGGTATCCACACCAGCTGCTCTGGAGCACTTTTGGGGTGCAGAGGCCTTTTCAGCTGCAGGAGCAGAGCTGTCTGAGCAGAGGCCTAACTGAGTAGAAGCCTTTTCCCAGGTCCCAGTTTAAAAAGTCTTTCGACAGAGAAAAAAACCCCGCAAACTTCCTAGTAAGCTCCTGTTGCTGAAAGCTGGTCGGTAGGCCGAACACACGTAGACACAGGCCCTCCCCCCACACAAGACCCCCACTCCCAGGTATCCACACGAGTTGCTCCGGAGCACTTTTGGGGTGCAGAGGCCTTTTCAGCTGCAGGAGCAGAGCTGGCTGAGCAGAGGCCTAACTGAGTAGAAGCCTTTTCCCAGGCCCCAGTTTAAAAGGTCCTGAAAAAAAAAAAAAATGGAAACTTCCTAGTAACCTCCCGGGGCTGAAATCTGTTTGTAGGCCGAACAGGCACACACAGCCCCCCCCCACAAACACAACCCCCCACTCCCAGGCTGCCCGACGAGCTACTGTGTTGCACTTTAGGGGTGCAGAGGCCTTTTCAGCTGCAGGAGCAGAGCAGCCTGAGCAGAGGCATAAAGGAGTAGGAGCCTTCCCTGGGCCCCAGTTTAAAAAGTCTTATGACAAAGGAAAAAAAAAAACACCAAAACTTCCTAGTAAACTCCCAGGGCTGAAAGCTGGTCGGTAGGCCGAACAGGCACACACAGCCCCCCCACAAACACAACCCCCCCACTCCCAGGCTGCCCGACTAGCTACTGTGTTGCACTTTTGGGGTGCAGAGGCCTCTGCAGCTGCAGGAGCAGAGCAGCCTGAGCAGAGGCCTAACTGAGTAGAAGCCTTTTCACAGGCCCCAGTTTAAAAAGTCTTATGACAAAGGAAAAAAAACCCACAAACTTCCAAGTAAACTCCCGGGGCTGAAATCTGTTTGTAGGCCGAACAGGCACACACAGCCCCCCCACAAACACAACCCCCCCACTCCCAGGCTGCCCCACGAGCTACTGTGTTGCACTTTTGGGGTGCAGAGGCCTTTTCAGCTGCAGGAGCAGAGCAGCCTGAGCAGAGGCCTAACTGAGTAGAAGCCTTTTCCCCGGGCCCCAGTTCAAAAGTCCTGAAGAAAAAAAAAAAAACCCAAACTTCCTAGTAAACTCCCGGGGCTGAAATCTGTTTGTAGGCCGAACAGGCACACACACACAGGCCCTCCCCCCACACAAGACCACCACTCCCAGGTATCCACACTAGCTGCTCCGGAGCACTTTTCGGGTGCAGAGGCCTTTTCAGCTGCAGGAGCAGAGCAGCCTGAGCAGAGGCCTAAAGGAGTTGGAGCCTTCCCTGGGCCCCAGTTTAAAAAGTCTTACGACAAAGGAAAAAATAAAACCTAAACTTCCTAGTAAACTCCCGGGGCTGAAAGCTGGTCGGTAGGCCGAACAGGCACACACAGCCCCACACCCCCACAAACACAACCCCCCCACTCCCAGGCTGCCCGACTAGCTACTGTGTTGCACTTTTGGGGTGCAGAGGCCTTTTCAGCTGCAGGAGCAGAGCAGCCTGAGCAGAGGCCTAACTGAGTAGAAGCCTTTTCCCAGGCCCCAGTTTAAAAAGTCTTATGACAAAGGAAAAAAAACCCACAAACTTCCTAGTAAACTCCCGGGGCTGAAATCTGTTTGTAGGCCGAACAGGCACACACAGCCCCTCCACAAACACAACCCCCCCACTCCCAGGCTGCCCCACGAGCTACTGTGTTGCACTTTTGGGGTGCAGAGGCCTCTGCAGCTGCAGGAGCAGAGCTGGCTGAGCAGAGGCCTAACTGAGTAGAAGCCTTTTCACAGGCCCCAGTTTAAAAAGTCCTGAAGAAAAAAAAAAAAACCCAAACTTCCTAGTAAACTCCCGGGGCTGAAACTGGTCGGTAGGCCGAACAGGCACACACAGCCCCCCCCCACAAACACAACCCCCCCACTCCCAGGCTGCCCGATGAGCTACTGTGTTGCACTTTTGGGGTGCAGAGGCCTTTTCAGCTGCAGGAGCAGAGCTGGCTGAGCAGAGGCATAAAGGAGTAGGAGCCTTCCCTGGGCCCCAGTTTAAAAAGTCTTATGACAAAGGAAAAAAAAAAACCCCAAAACTTCCTAGTAAACTCCCAGGGCTGAAAGCTGGTCGGTAGGCCGAACAGGCACACACAGCCCCCCCACAAACACAACCCCCCCACTCCCAGGCTGCCCGACTAGCTACTGTGTTGCACTTTTGGGGTGCAGAGGCCTTTTCAGCTGCAGGAGCAGAGCTGGCTGAGCAGAGGCCTAACTGAGTAGAAGCCTTTTCACAGGCCCCAGTTTAAAAAGTCTTATGACAAAGGAAAAAAAAAACACAAACTTCCAAGTAAACTCCCGGGGCTGAAATCTGTTTGTAGGCCGAACAGGCACACACAGCCCCCCCACAAACACAACCCCCCCACTCCCAGGCTGCCCCACGAGCTACTGTGTTGCACTTTTGGTGTGCAGAGGCCTCTGCAGCTGCAGGAGCGGAGCTGGCTGAGCAGAGGCCTAACTGAGTAGAAGCCTTTTCCCAGGCCCCAGTTTAAAAAGTCCTGAAGAAAAAAAAAAAAAAAAACCCCAAACTTCCTAGTAAACTCCCGGGGCTGAAATCTGTTTGTAGGCCGAACAGGCACACACACACAGGCCCTCCCCCCACACAAGACCCCCACTCCCAGGTATCCACACCAGCTGCTCCGGAGCACTTTTGGGGTGCAGAGGCCTTTTCAGCTGCAGGAGCAGAGCAGCCTGAGCAGAGGCCTAACTGAGTAGAAGCCTTTTCCCAGGCCCCAGTTCAAAAGTCCTGAAGAAAAAAAAAAATGGAAACTTCCTAGTAACCTCCCGGGGCTGAAATCTGTTTGTAGGCCGAACAGGCACACACAGCCCCCCCACAAACACAACCCCCCCAGTCCCAGGCTGCCCGACTAGCTACTGTGTTGCACTTTTGGGGTGCAGAGGCCTTTTCAGCTGCAGGAGCAGAGCAGCCTGAGCAGAGGCCTAACTGAGTAGAAGCCTTTTCACAGGCCCCAGTTGAAAAAGTCTTATGACAAAGGAAAAAAAACCCACAAACTTCCAAGTAACCTCCCGGGGCTGAAATCTGTTTGTAGGCCGAACAGGCACACACAGCCCCCCCACAAACACAACCCCCCCACTCCCAGGCTGCCCCACGAGCTACTGTGTTGCACTTTTGGGATGCAGAACCCTCTGCAGCTGCAGGAGCAGAGCTGGCTGAGCAGAGGCCTAACTGAGTAGAAGCCTTTCCCCGGGCCCCAGTTTAAAAAGTCTTACGACAAAGAATAAAACCCCCCAAAACTTCCTCACAAGCTCCCGGGGCTGAAAGCTGCTCGGTTGGCCGAACACACACACACATACGCACGCACAGGCCCTCCCCCCCATACAACCCCTCCACTGCCAGGTA
>NC_140118.1:1608474-1625974 GCF_964237585.1 Gallinula chloropus | reverse complement strand
CCTCGGCGCCGCATCGATCCAACTCGGGGAAAAAAAAAAGCAGCGGCCGGAGCGGGGAAGCGGCGGGTGCCGCGAGCCAACCGCTGCCGACCACCTCTCCCCCCCCGTCGGGAGATCCACGGGACCACGGAAAAAAAGCCTCGCGGCAGGCGCCAGGCGGCACGGCACCCCCGGTCCCCGAGGCCGTCGGTCGAGCGCCGGCGACCGCCGCCGGCCACCGATCCGCGCTCCCCTCACAGCCCGCGAGGAACAAAAAAAGCCGGCAGACGCTGAGCAAGGGCGACCCAAGAGCCGTCTCGCTCTCAAAAGCTGCCAGAAACACCGCTCTGTCCCGTTTAAGGCCGGAGACGGCACGCCAAAGACGGGCGGGAAATGGAAGAAAAAATTTTTACCGAAGGAAAAATTTTGCCGAGGAAAAAACTTTTGCTGAAAAAAAAAATTTACTGGAGGAAAAACTTTTACGGAAAAAAAATTTTTGGAAGAAAAAAACCAGCCAAACGAAAAGCCACTTTTTTCACCGGGACCTCGGGACGCGGCGGCCACCCTCGCCCGATCGATCCCCGCGCTCTCCGCGGCCGGAGGGTGAAGGCACGGCAGGCTCCCTTCGTGTGTTCCGGCCAACCCCCCGGGCTTCCAGCGCTCTCTCGTGACGGCCTCCCCACCGCCGGCCAACCGCGGCCTTCGCCCTGCGCCCGCCACTACCCATCCGCACACGATTTCACAGCCCACCGGTAGGCAACGGCTGCCGCACTCTGCCCTCGGCCACGGCTCCCTACGAATCCCGACTCACCGGGGATGCCCCACGGAGGCTCGGATCAGCATGAGCCAACCGGGGGCGCGCGACGCCGTGCCGACAAGCAGGAGCGGTGCCGAGCCACCGTGGGTACCCCGCCGAGAAGGACGCCCTGTCTGCGGCAGACTAGCGCGGGTAGTGGCCGGTCGCTGCTCTGTGTTTGCCCTCGAGGCGAGTCACCGCTCGCACCCATAGGACGGAGATAGACGCCTCCTCCCCCGAAAAGCTCCAAGAGATTTCCATCTCAACGACGGCAAGGGGCGCCAGTCAACGCCCGGGTTTACCATGATGCAACTGGAGGTAACGAAAATAAGCGACCCCTTACGGCCGCTGCCGAGGGCCTGGCCTGGTAGACCTGACGGCCGCTGCCGAGGGCGTGGTAGACCTGACGGCCGCTGCCGAAGGCGTGGTAGACCTGACGGCCTCTGCCGAGGGCCTGGTAGACCTGACGGCCGCTGCCGAGGGACTGGTAGACCTGACGGCCGCTGCCGAGGGCGTGGTAGACCTGACGGCCTCTGCCGAGGTCCTGGTAGACCTGACGGCCGCTACCGAGGGCGCGGTAGACCTGACGGCCTCTGCCGAGGGCCTGGTAGACCTGGCGGCCGCTGCCGAGGGCGTGGTAGACCTGACGGCCGCTGCCGAGGGCGTAGTAGACCTGACGGCCGCTGCCGAGGGCGTGGTAGACCTGACGGCCGCTGCCGAGGGCGTGGTAGACCTGACGGCCTCTGCCGAGGGCGTGGTAGACCTGACGGCCGCTGCCGAGGGCGTGGTAGACCTGACGGCCGCTGCCGAGGGCGTGGTAGACCTGACGGCCTCTGCCGAGGGCGTGGTAGACCTGACGGCCTCTGCCGAGGGCGTGGTAGACCTGACGGCCGCTGCCGAGGGCGTGGTAGACCTGACGGCCGCTGCCGAGGTCCTGGTAGACCTGACGGCCGCTGCCGAGGGCGTGGTAGACCTGACGGCCGCTGCCGAGGTCCTGGTAGACCTGACGGCCGCTGCCGAGGGCGTGGTAGACCTGACGGCCTCTGCCGAGGGCCTGGTAGACCTGACGGAGGCTGCCGAGGGCGTGGTAGACCTGACGGCCGCTGCCGAGAGCGTGGTAGACCTGACGGCCTCTGCCGAGGGCCTGGTAGACCTGACGGCCGCTGCCGAGGGCGTGGTAGACCTGACGGCCGCTGCCGAGGGCGTGGTAGACCTGACGGCCGCTGCCGAGGGTGCGGTAGACCTGAGGTCTGCTGCCAAAAGCCTGGTAGACCTGAGGTCCGTTGCCGGGGGCCTGGTAGACCTGACGGACTGTGTCGGAGCACCTGGGTAAGGCGCCGGGCCCCCCCCGCGCGGTGCCAGGACGACGTGGTGACCGGCCGCGGACCTTCACATGCGATACTCTCTCCCCCAACACCCCGTTGTTTTCATCCACCACGTTCCCTGAACGTGAGCAAATCTGGTCCAAGGTCCACCCTGTCCAGCTGTTCGGTAGGCCGAACACACATACACAGGCCCTCCCCCCACACAAGACCACCACTCCCAGGTATCCACACCAGCTGCTCCGGAGCACTTTTGGGGTGCACAGGCCTTTTCAGCTGCAGGAGCACAGCAGTCTCAGGAGAGGCCTAACTGAGTAGAAGCCTTTTCCCAGGCCCCAGTTTAAAAAGTCTTATGACAAAGGAAAAAAAACCCACAAACTTCCAAGTAAACTCCCGGGGCTGAAATCTGTTTGTAGGCCGAACAGGCACACACAGCCCCTCCACAAACACAACCCCCCCACTCCCAGGCTGCCCGACTAGCTACTGTGTTGCACTTTTGGGGTGCAGAGGCCTTTTCAGCTGCAGGAGCAGAGCAGCCCGAGCAGAGGCCTAACTGAGTAGAAGCCTTTTCCCAGGCCCCAGTTCAAAAGTCCTGAAGAAAAAAAAAAAACCCAAACTTCCTAGTAAACTCCCGGGGCTGAAATCTGTTTGTAGGCCGAACAGGCACACACAGCCCCTCCACAAACACAACCCCCCCACTCCCAGGCTGCCTGACGAGCTACTGTGTTGCACTTTTGGGAAGCAGAGGCCTTTTCAGCTGCAGGAGCAGAGCAGCCTGAGCAGAGGCCTAACTGAGTAGAAGCCTTTTCCCAGGCCCCAGTTTAAAAAGTCTTATGACAAAGGAAAAAAAAACCACAAACTTCCAAGTAAACTCCCGGGGCTGAAATCTGTTTGTAGGCCGAACAGGCACACACACACAGGCCCTCCCCCCACACAAGACCACCACTCCCAAGTATCCACACGAGTTGCTCCGGAGCACTTTTGGGGTGCAGAGGCCTTTTCAGCTGCAGGAGCAGAGCTGGCTGAGCAGAGGCATAAAGGAGTAGGAGCCTTCCCTGGGCCCCAGTTTAAAAAGTCTTATGACAAAGGAAAAAAAAAAACCCCAAAACTTCCTAGTAAACTCCCAGGGCTGAAAGCTGGTCGGTAGGCCGAACAGGCACACACAGCCCCCCCACAAACACAACCCCCCCACTCCCAGGCTGCCCGACTAGCTACTGTGTTGCACTTTTGGGGTGCAGAGGCCTTTTCAGCTGCAGGAGCAGAGCTGGCTGAGCAGAGGCCTAACTGAGTAGAAGCCTTTCCCCGGGCCCCAGTTTAAAAAGTCTTATGACAAAGGAAAAAAAAAAACACAAACTTCCAAGTAAACTCCCGGGGCTGAAATCTGTTTGTAGGCCGAACAGGCACACACAGCCCCCCCACAAACACAACCCACCCACTCCCAGGCTGCTCCACGAGCTACTGTGTTGCACTTTTGGGGTGCAGAGGCCTTTTCAGCTGCAGGAGCAGAGCAGCCTGAGCAGAGGCCTAACTGAGTAGAAGCCTTTTCCCAGGCCCCAGTTTAAAAGGTCCTGAAAAAAAAAAAAAATCCAAACTTCCAAGTAAACTCCCGGGGCTGAAATCTGTTTGTAGGCCGAACAGGCACACACAGCCCCCCCCCACAAACACAACCCCCCCACTCCCAGGCTGCCCGACGAGCTACTCTGGTGCACTTTTGGGATGCAGAGGCCTTTTCAGCTGCAGGAGCAGAGCAGCCTGAGCAGAGGCCTAAAGGAGTAGAAGCCTTTTCCCAGGCCCCAGTTTAAAAAGTCTTATGACAAAGGAAAAAAAACCCACGAACTTCCAAGTAAACTCCCGGGGCTGAAATCTGTTTGTAGGCCGAACAGGCACACACAGCCCCCCCACAAACACAACCCCCCCAACTCCCAGGCTGCCCCACGAGCTACTGTGTTGCACTTTTGGGGTGCAGAGGCCTTTTCAGCTGCAGGAGCAGAGCAGCCTGAGCAGAGGCATAAAGGAGTAGGAGCCTTCCCTGGGCCCCAGTTTAAAAAGTCTTATGACAAAGGAAAAAAAAAAACCCCAAAACTTCCTAGTAAACTCCCAGGGCTGAAAGCTGGTCGGTAGGCCGAACAGGCACACACAGCCCCCCCACAAACACAACCCCCCCACTCCCAGGCTGCCCGACTAGCTACTGTGTTGCACTTTTGGGGTGCAGAGGCCTTTTCAGCTGCAGGAGCAGAGCAGCCTGAGCAGAGGCCTAACTGAGTAGAAGCCTTTTCCCAGGCCCCAGTTTAAAAAGTCTTATGACAAAGGAAAAAAAAAACACAAACTTCCAAGTAAACTCCCGGGGCTGAAATCTGTTTGTAGGCCGAACAGGCACACACAGCCCCCCCACAAACACAACCCCCCCACTCCCAGGCTGCCCCACGAGCTACTGTGTTGCACTTTTGGGGTGCAGAGGCCTTTTCAGCTGCAGGAGCAGAGCTGGCTGAGCAGAGGCCTAACTGAGTAGAAGCCTTTTCCCAGGCCCCAGTTTAAAAAGTCCTGAAGAAAAAAAAAAAAAAAAAAACCCCAAACTTCCTAGTAAACTCCCGGGGCTGAAATCTGTTTGTAGGTCGAACAGGCACACACACACAGGCCCTCCCCCCACACAAGACCACCACTCCCAGGTATCCACACGAGTTGCTCCGGAGCACTTTTGGGGTGCAGAGGCCTTTTCAGCTGCAGGAGCAGAGCTGGCTGAGCAGAGGCCTAACTGAGTAGAAGCC
The DNA here is from genome assembly GCF_964237585.1 of Gallinula chloropus. Taxonomy (NCBI): domain Eukaryota; kingdom Metazoa; phylum Chordata; class Aves; order Gruiformes; family Rallidae; genus Gallinula; species Gallinula chloropus. The sequence goes on along the minus strand of NC_140118.1, from coordinate 1,621,112 downwards.
TTTTCACAGGCCCCAGTTTAAAAAGTCTTCTGACAAAGGAAAAAAAACCCACAAACTTCCAAGTAAACTCCCGGGGCTGAATTCTGTTTGTAGGCCGAACAGGCACACACAGCCCCACACCCCCACAAACACAACCCCCCCACTCCCAGGCTGCCCCACGAGCTACTGTGGTGCACTTTTGGGATGCAGAGGCCTCTGCAGCTGCAGGAGCAGAGCAGCCTGAGCAGAGGCCTAACTGAGTAGAAGCCTTTTCCCAGGCCCCAGTTCAAAAGTCCTGAAGAAAAAAAAAAAAAACCCCAAACTTCCTAGTAAACTCCCGGGGCTGTTTGTAGGCCGAACAGGCACACACACACAGGCCCTCCCCCCACACAAGACCACCACTCCCAGGTATCCACACTAGCTGCTCCGGAGCACTTTTCGGGTGCAGAGGCCTTTTCAGCTGCAGGAGCAGAGCAGCCTGAGCAGAGGCCTAAAGGAGTTGGAGCCTTCCCTGGGCCCCAGTTTAAAAAGTCTTACGACAAAGGAAAAAATAAAACCTAAACTTCCTAGTAAACTCCCGGGGCTGAAAGCTGGTCGGTAGGCCGAACAGGCACACACAGCCCCACACCCCCACAAACACAACCACCCCACTCCCAGGCTGCCCGACTAGCTACTGTGTTGCACTTTTGGGGTGCAGAGGCCTTTTCAGCTGCAGGAGCAGAGCAGCCTGAGCAGAGGCCTAACTGAGTAGAAGCCTTTTCACAGGCCCCAGTTTAAAAAGTCTTATGACAAAGGAAAAAAAAACCCACAAACTTCCAAGTAAACTCCCGGGGCTGAAATCTGTTTGTAGGCCGAACAGGCACACACAGCCCCCCCACAAACACAACCCCCCCACTCCCAGGCTGCCCCACGAGCTACTGTGTTGCACTTTTGGGATGCAGAAGCCTCTGCAGCTGCAGGAGCAGAGCTGGCTGAGCAGAGGCATAAAGGAGTAGGAGCCTTCCCTGGGCCCCAGTTTAAAAAGTCTTACGACAAAGGAAAAAAAAAAACCCCCAAACTTCCTAGTAAACTCCCAGGGCTGAAAGCTGGTCGGTAGGCCGAACAGGCACACACAGCCCCTCCACAAACACAACCCCCCCACTCCCAGGCTGCCCCACGAGCTACTGTGTTGCACTTTTGGGATGCAGAGGCCTCTGCAGCTGCAGGAGCAGAGCTGTCTGAGCAGAGGCCTAACTGAGTAGAAGCCTTTTCCCAGGCCCCAGTTTAAAAAGTCTTATGACAAAGGAAAAATAACCCCAAACTTCCAAGTAAACTCCCGCGGCTGAAAGCTTGTCGGTAGGCCGAACAGGCACACACAGCCCCCCCACAAACACAACCCCCCCACTCCCAGGCTGCCCGACTAGCTACTGTGTTGCACTTTTGGGGTGCAGAGGCCTTTTCAGCTGCAGGAGCAGAGCAGCCTGAGCAGAGGCCTAACTGAGTAGAAGCCTTTTCCCAGGCCCCAGTTTAAAATGTCCTGAAAAAAAAAAAAATGGAAACTTCCTAGTAACCTCCCGGGGGTGAAATCTGTTTGTAGGCCGAACAGGCACACACAGCCCCTCCACAAACACAACCCCCCCACTCCCAGGCTGCCCGACGAGCTACTGTGTTGCACTTTTGGGGTGCAGAGGCCTTTTCAGCTGCAGGAGCAGAGCAGCCTGAGCAGAGGCATAAAGGAGTAGGAGCCTTCCCTGGGCCCCAGTTTAAAAAGTCTTATGACAAAGGAAAAAAAAAAACCCCAAAACTTCCTAGTAAACTCCCAGGGCTGAAAGCTGGTCGGTAGGCCGAACAGGCACACACAGCCCCCCCACAAACACAACCCCCCCACTCCCAGGCTGCCCGACTAGCTACTGTGTTGCACTTTTGGGGTGCAGAGGCCTTTTCAGCTGCAGGAGCAGAGCAGCCTGAGCAGAGGCCTAACTGAGTAGAAGCCTTTTCCCAGGCCCCAGTTTAAAAAGTCTTATGACAAAGGAAAAAAAAAACACAAACTTCCAAGTAAACTCCCGGGGCTGAAATCTCTTTGTAGGCCGAACAGGCACACACAGCCCCCCCACAAACACAACCCCCCCACTCCCAGGCTGCCCCACGAGCTACTGTGTTGCACTTTTGGTGTGCAGAGGCCTCTGCAGCTGCAGGAGCGGAGCTGGCTGAGCAGAGGCCTAACTGAGTAGAAGCCTTTTCCCAGGCCCCAGTTTAAAAAGTCTTTCGACAGAGAAAAAAACCCCGCAAACTTCCTAGTAAGCTCCTGTTGCTGAAAGCTGGTAGGTAGGCCGAACACACGTAGACACAGGCCCTCCCCCCACACAAGACCCCCACTCCCAGGTAGCCACACGAGCTGCTGCGGAGCACTTTTGGGGTGCAGAGGCCTTTTCAGCTGCAGGAGCAGAGCTGGCTGAGCAGAGGCCTAACTGAGTAGAAGCCTTTTCCCAGGCCCCAGTTTAAAAAGTCCTGAAAAAAAAAAAATAATCCAAACTTCCTAGTAAACTCCCGGGGCTGAAATCTGTTTGTAGGCCGAACAGGCACACACAGCCCCTCCACAAACACAACCCCCCCACTCCCAGGCTGCCCGACTAGCTAATGTGTTGCACTTTTGGGGTGCAGAGGCCTCTGCAGCTGCAGGAGCAGAGCTGGCTGAGCAGAGGCCTAACTGAGTAGAAGCCTTTTCCCAGGCCCCAGTTCAAAAGTCCTGAAGAAAAAAAAAAAAACCCCAAACTTCCTAGTAAACTCCCGGGGCTGTTTGTAGGCCGAACAGGCACACACACACAGGCCTTCCCCCCACACAAGACCACCACTCCCAGGTAGCCACACTAGCTGCTCCAGAGCACTTTTCGGGTGCAGAGGCCTTTTCAGCTGCAGGAGCAGAGCAGCCTGAGCAGAGGCCTAGCTGAGTAGAAGCCTTTTCCCAGGCCCCAGTTTAAAAAGTCCTGAAGAAAAAAAAAAAAAAATCAAAATATCCTAGAAAACTCCCGGGGCCGAAAGCTGGTCGGTAGGCCGAACAGGCACACACAGCCCCCCCACAAACACAACCCCCCCACTCCCAGGCTGCCCGACTAGCTACTGTGTTGCACTTTTGGGATGCAGAGGCCTCTGCAGCTGCAGGAGCAGAGCAGCCTGAGCAGAGGCCTAACTGAGTAGAAGCCTTTTCCCAGGCCCCAGTTCAAAAGTCCTGAAGAAAAAAAAAAATGGAAACTTCCTAGTAAACTCCCGGGGCTGAAATCTGTTTGTAGGCCGAACAGGCACACACACACAGGCCCTCCCCCCACACAAGACCACCACTCCCAGGTATCCACACGAGTTGCTCCGGAGCACTTTTGGGGTGCAGAGGCCTTTTCAGCTGCAGGAGCAGAGCTGGCTGAGCAGAGGCCTAACTGAGTAGAAGCCTTTTCACAGGCCCCAGTTTAAAAAGTCTTATGACAAAGGAAAAAAAACCCACAAACTTCCAAGTAAACTCCCGGGGCTGAAATCTGTTTGTAGGCCGAACAGGCACACACAGCCCCCCCACAAACACAACCCCCCCACTCCCAGGCTGCCCGACTAGCTACTGTGGTGCACTTTTGGGGTGCAGAGGCCTTTTCAGCTGCAGGAGCAGAGCAGCCTGAGCAGAGTCCTAGCTGAGTAGAAGCTTTTTCCCAGGCCCCAGTTTAAAAAGTCCTGAAGAAAAAAAAAAAAAATCAAAATATCCTAGAAAACTCCCGGGGCTGAAAGCTGGTCGGTAGGCCGAACAGGCACACACAGCCCCCCCACAAACACAACCCCCCCACTCCCAGGCTGCTCCACGAGCTACTGTGTTGCACTTTTGGGATGCAGAGGCCTTTTCAGCTGCAGGAGCAGAGCAGCCTGAGCAGAGGCCTAACTGAGTAGAAGCCTTTTCCCAGGCCCCAGTTTAAAAAGTCTTATGACAAAGGAAAAAAAACCCACAAACTTCCAAGTAAACTCCCGGAGCTGAAATCTGTTTGTAGGTCGAACAGGCACACACAGCCCCCCCACAAACACAACCCCCCCACTCCCAGGCTGCCCCACGAGCTACTGTGTTGCACCTTTGGAGTGCAGAGGCCTTTTCAGCTGCAGGAGCAGAGCAGCCTGAGCAGAGGCCTAACTGAGTAGAAGCCTTTTCCCAGGCCCCAGTTCAAAAGTCCTGAAGAAAAAAAAAAAAACCCCAAACTTCCTAGTAAACTCCCGGGGCTGAAATCTGTTTGTAGGCCGAACAGGCACACACAGCCCCTCCACAAACACAACCCCCCCACTCCCAGGCTGCCCCACGAGCTACTGTGTTGCACTTTTGGGGTGCAGAGGCCTTTTCAGCTGCAGGAGCAGAGCTGGCTGAGCAGAGGCCTAACTGAGTAGAAGCCTTTCCCCGGGCCCCAGTTTAAAAAGTCTTATGACAAAGGAAAAAAAACCCACAAACTTCCAAGTAAACTCCCGGGGCTGAAATCTGTTTGTAGGCCGAACAGGCACACACAGCCCCCCCACAAACACAACCCCCCCACTCCCAGGCTGCCCGACTAGCTACTGTGTTGCACTTTTGGGGTGCAGAGGCCTTTTCAGCTGCAGGAGCAGAGCAGCCTGAGCAGAGGCCTAACTGAGTAGAAGCCTTTTCCCAGGCCCCAGTTTAAAAAGTCTTATGACAAAGGAAAAAAAACCCACGAACTTCCAAGTAAACTCCCGGGGCTGAAATCTGTTTGTAGGCCGAACAGGCACACACAGCCCCCCCACAAACACAACCCCCCCACTCCCAGGCTGCCCGACGAGCTACTGTGGTGCACTTTTGGGGTGCAGAGGCCTTTTCAGCTGCAGGAGCAGAGCAGCCTGAGCAGAGGCATAAAGGAGTAGGAGCCTTCCCTGGGCCCCAGTTTAAAAAGTCTTATGACAAAGGAAAAAAAAAAACCCCAAAACTTCCTAGTAAACTCCCAGGGCTGAAAGCTGGTCGGTAGGCCGAACAGGCACACACAGCCCCCCCACAAACACAACCCCCCCACTCCCAGGCTGCCCGACTAGCTACTGTGTTGCACTTTTGGGGTGCAGAGGCCTTTTCAGCTGCAGGAGCAGAGCTGGCTGAGCAGAGGCCTAACTGAGTAGAAGCCTTTTCCCAGGCCCCAGTTTAAAAAGTCTTATGACAAAGGAAAAAATAAAACCTAAACTTCCTAGTAAACTCCCGGGGCTGAAAGCTGGTCGGTAGGCCGAACAGGCACACACAGCCCCCCCACAAACACAACCCCCCCACTCCCAGGCTGCCCCACGAGCTACTGTGTTGCACTTTTGGGGTGCAGAGGCCTCTGCAGCTGCAGGAGCAGAGCTGGCTGAGCAGAGGCCTAACTGAGTAGAAGCCTTTTCCCAGGCCCCAGTTCAAAAGTCCTGAAGAAAAAAAAAAAAACCCCAAACTTCCTAGTAAACTCCCGGGGCTGTTTGTAGGCCGAACAGGCACACACACACAGGCCCTCCCCCCACACAAGACCACCACTCCCAGGTATCCACACTAGCTGCTCCGGAGCACTTTTCGGGTGCAGAGGCCTTTTCAGCTGCAGGAGCAGAGCAGCCTGAGCAGAGGCCTAAAGGAGTTGGAGCCTTCCCTGGGCCCCAGTTTAAAAAGTCTTACGACAAAGGAAAAAATAAAACCTAAACTTCCTAGTAAACTCCCGGGGCTGAAAGCTGGTCGGTAGGCCGAACAGGCACACACAGCCCCACACCCCCACAAACACAACCCCCCCACTCCCAGGCTGCCCGACTAGCTACTGTGTTGCACTTTTGGGGTGCAGAGGCCTTTTCAGCTGCAGGAGCAGAGCAGCCTGAGCAGAGGCCTAACTGAGTAGAAGCCTTTTCCCAGGCCCCAGTTTAAAAAGTCTTATGACAAAGGAAAAAAAAAACCCAAACTTCCAAGTAAACTCCCGGGGCTGAAATCTGTTTGTAGGCCGAACAGGCACACACAGCCCCTCCACAAACACAACCCCCCCACTCCCAGGCTGCCCGACTAGCTACTGTGTTGCACTTTTGGGGTGCAGAGGCCTTTTCAGCTGCAGGAGCAGAGCAGCCTGAGCAGAGGCCTAAAGGAGTTGGAGCCTTCCCTGGGCCCCAGTTTAAAAAGTCTTACGACAAAGGAAAAAATAAAACCTAAACTTCCTAGTAAACTCCCGGGGCTGAAAGCTGGTCGGTAGGCCGAACAGGCACACACAGCCCCACACCCCCACAAACACAACCCCCCCCACTCCCAGGCTGCCCGACGAGCTACTCTGGTGCACTTTTGGGATGCAGAGGCCTTTTCAGCTGCAGGAGCAGAGCTGGCTGAGCAGAGGCCTAACTGAGTAGAAGCCTTTTCCCAGGCCCCAGTTCAAAAGTCCTGAAAAAAAAAAAAAAAAAACCCAAACTTCCTAGTAAACTCCCGGGGCTGTTTGTAGGCCGAACAGGCACACACACACAGGCCCTCCCCCCACACAAGACCACCACTCCCAGGTATCCACACTAGCTGCTCCGGAGCACTTTTCGGGTGCAGAGGCCTTTTCAGCTGCAGGAGCAGAGCAGCCTGAGCAGAGGCCTAAAGGAGTTGGAGCCTTCCCTGGGCCCCAGTTTAAAAAGTCTTACGACAAAGGAAAAAATAAAACCTAAACTTCCTAGTAAACTCCCGGGGCTGAAAGCTGGTCGGTAGGCCGAACAGGCACACACAGCCCCACACCCCCACAAACACAACCACCCCACTCCCAGGCTGCCCGACTAGCTACTGTGTTGCACTTTTGGGGTGCAGAGGCCTTTTCAGCTGCAGGAGCAGAGCAGCCTGAGCAGAGGCCTAACTGAGTAGAAGCCTTTTCACAGGCCCCAGTTTAAAAAGTCTTATGACAAAGGAAAAAAAAACCCACAAACTTCCAAGTAAACTCCCGGGGCTGAAATCTGTTTGTAGGCCGAACAGGCACACACAGCCCCCCCACAAACACAACCCCCCCACTCCCAGGCTGCCCCACGAGCTACTGTGTTGCACTTTTGGGATGCAGAAGCCTCTGCAGCTGCAGGAGCAGAGCTGGCTGAGCAGAGGCATAAAGGAGTAGGAGCCTTCCCTGGGCCCCAGTTTAAAAAGTCTTATGACAAAGGAAAAAAAAAAACCCCAAAACTTCCTAGTAAACTCCCAGGGCTGAAAGCTGGTCGGTAGGCCGAACAGGCACACACAGCCCCCCCACAAACACAACCCCCCCACTCCCAGGCTGCCCGACTAGCTACTGTGTTGCACTTTTGGGGTGCAGAGGCCTTTTCAGCTGCAGGAGCAGAGCAGCCTGAGCAGAGGCCTAACTGAGTAGAAGCCTTTTCCCAGGCCCCAGTTTAAAAAGTCTTATGACAAAGGAAAAAAAAACCCCAAACTTCCAAGTAAACTCCCGGGGCTGAAATCTGTTTGTAGGCCGAACAGGCACACACAGCCCCTCCACAAACACAACCCCCCCACTCCCAGGCTGCCCGACTAGCTACTGTGTTGCACTTTTCGGGTGCAGAGGCCTTTTCAGCTGCAGGAGCAGAGCAGCCTGAGCAGAGGCCTAAAGGAGTTGGAGCCTTCCCTGGGCCCCAGTTTAAAAAGTCTTACGACAAAGGAAAAAATAAAACCTAAACTTCCTAGTAAACTCCCGGGGCTGAAAGCTGGTCGGTAGGCCGAACAGGCACACACAGCCCCACACCCCCACAAACACAACCCCCCCACTCCCAGGCTGCCCGACTAGCTACTGTGTTGCACTTTTGGGGTGCAGAGGCCTTTTCAGCTGCAGGAGCAGAGCAGCCTGAGCAGAGGCCTAACTGAGTAGAAGCCTTTTCACAGGCCCCAGTTTAAAAAGTCTTATGACAAAGGAAAAAAAAACCCACAAACTTCCAAGTAAACTCCCGGGGCTGAAATCTGTTTGTAGGCCGAACAGGCACACACAGCCCCCCCACAAACACAACCCCCCCACTCCCAGGCTGCCCCACGAGCTACTGTGTTGCACTTTTGGGATGCAGAAGCCTCTGCAGCTGCAGGAGCAGAGCTGGCTGAGCAGAGGCATAAAGGAGTAGGAGCCTTCCCTGGGCCCCAGTTTAAAAAGTCTTATGACAAAGGAAAAAAAAAAACCCCAAAACTTCCTAGTAAACTCCCAGGGCTGAAAGCTGGTCGGTAGGCCGAACAGGCACACACAGCCCCCCCACAAACACAACCCCCCCACTCCCAGGCTGCCCGACTAGCTACTGTGTTGCACTTTTGGGGTGCAGAGGCCTTTTCAGCTGCAGGAGCAGAGCAGCCTGAGCAGAGGCCTAACTGAGTAGAAGCCTTTTCCCAGGCCCCAGTTTAAAAAGTCTTATGACAAAGGAAAAAAAAACCCCAAACTTCCAAGTAAACTCCCGGGGCTGAAATCTGTTTGTAGGCCGAACAGGCACACACAGCCCCTCCACAAACACAACCCCCCCACTCCCAGGCTGCCCGACTAGCTACTGTGTTGCACTTTTCGGGTGCAGAGGCCTTTTCAGCTGCAGGAGCAGAGCAGCCTGAGCAGAGGCCTAACTGAGTAGAAGCCTTTTCCCAGGCCCCAGTTTAAAAAGTCTTATGACAAAGGAAAAAAAAACCCACAAACTTCCAAGTAAACTCCCGGGGCTGAAATCTGTTTGTAGGCCGAACAGGCACACACAGCCCCCCCACAAACACAACCCCCCCACTCCCAGGCTGCCCCATGAGCTACTGTGTTGCACTTTTGGGGTGCAGAGGCCTCTGCAGCTGCAGGAGCAGAGCTGGCTGAGCAGAGGCCTAACTGAGTAGAAGCCTTTTCCCAGGCCCCAGTTTAAAAGGTCCTGAAAAAAAAAAAAAAAATGGAAACTTCCTAGTAAACTCCCGGGGCTGAAATCTGTTTGTAGGCCGAACAGGCACACACAGCCCCTCCACAAACACAACCCCCCCACTCCCAGGCTGCCCGACTAGCTACTGTGTTGCACTTTTGGGGTGCAGAGGCCTTTTCAGCTGCAGGAGCAGAGCAGCCTGAGCAGAGGCCTAAAGGAGTTGGAGCCTTCCCTGGGCCCCAGTTTAAAAAGTCTTACGACAAAGGAAAAAATAAAACCTAAACTTCCTAGTAAACTCCCGGGGCTGAAAGCTGGTCGGTAGGCCGAACAGGCACACACAGCCCCACACCCCCACAAACACAACCCCCCCACTCCCAGGCTGCCCGACTAGCTACTGTGTTGCACTTTTGGGGTGCAGAGGCCTTTTCAGCTGCAGGAGCAGAGCAGCCTGAGCAGAGGCCTAACTGAGTAGAAGCCTTTTCACAGGCCCCAGTTTAAAAAGTCTTATGACAAAGGAAAAAAAAACCCACAAACTTCCAAGTAAACTCCCGGGGCTGAAATCTGTTTGTAGGCCGAACAGGCACACACAGCCCCCCCACAAACACAACCCCCCCACTCCCAGGCTGCCCCACGAGCTACTGTGTTGCACTTTTGGGATGCAGAAGCCTCTGCAGCTGCAGGAGCAGAGCTGGCTGAGCAGAGGCATAAAGGAGTAGGAGCCTTCCCTGGGCCCCAGTTTAAAAAGTCTTATGACAAAGGAAAAAAAAAAACCCCAAAACTTCCTAGTAAACTCCCAGGGCTGAAAGCTGGTCGGTAGGCCGAACAGGCACACACAGCCCCCCCACAAACACAACCCCCCCACTCCCAGGCTGCCCGACTAGCTACTGTGTTGCACTTTTGGGGTGCAGAGGCCTTTTCAGCTGCAGGAGCAGAGCAGCCTGAGCAGAGGCCTAACTGAGTAGAAGCCTTTTCCCAGGCCCCAGTTTAAAAAGTCTTATGACAAAGGAAAAAAAAACCCCAAACTTCCAAGTAAACTCCCGGGGCTGAAATCTGTTTGTAGGCCGAACAGGCACACACAGCCCCTCCACAAACACAACCCCCCCACTCCCAGGCTGCCCGACTAGCTACTGTGTTGCACTTTTCGGGTGCAGAGGCCTTTTCAGCTGCAGGAGCAGAGCAGCCTGAGCAGAGGCCTAACTGAGTAGAAGCCTTTTCCCAGGCCCCAGTTTAAAAAGTCTTATGACAAAGGAAAAAAAAACCCACAAACTTCCAAGTAAACTCCCGGGGCTGAAATCTGTTTGTAGGCCGAACAGGCACACACAGCCCCCCCACAAACACAACCCCCCCACTCCCAGGCTGCCCCATGAGCTACTGTGTTGCACTTTTGGGGTGCAGAGGCCTCTGCAGCTGCAGGAGCAGAGCTGGCTGAGCAGAGGCCTAACTGAGTAGAAGCCTTTTCCCAGGCCCCAGTTTAAAAGGTCCTGAAAAAAAAAAAAAAAATGGAAACTTCCTAGTAAACTCCCGGGGCTGAAATCTGTTTGTAGGCCGAACAGGCACACACAGCCCCTCCACAAACACAACCCCCCCACTCCCAGGCTGCCCGACTAGCTACTGTGTTGCACTTTTGGGGTGCAGAGGCCTTTTCAGCTGCAGGAGCAGAGCAGCCTGAGCAGAGGCCTAAAGGAGTTGGAGCCTTCCCTGGGCCCCAGTTTAAAAAGTCTTACGACAAAGGAAAAAATAAAACCTAAACTTCCTAGTAAACTCCCGGGGCTGAAAGCTGGTCGGTAGGCCGAACAGGCACACACAGCCCCACACCCCCACAAACACAACCCCCCCCACTCCCAAGCTGCCCGACGAGCTACTCTGGTGCACTTTTGGGATGCAGAGGCCTTTTCAGCTGCAGGAGCAGAGCTGGCTGAGCAGAGGCCTAACTGAGTAGAAGCCTTTTCCCAGGCCCCAGTTCAAAAGTCCTGAAGAAAAAAAAAAAAAACCCCAAACTTCCTAGTAAACTCCCGGGGCTGTTTGTAGGCCGAACAGGCACACACACACAGGCCCTCCCCCCACACAAGACCACCACTCCCAGGTATCCACACTAGCTGCTCCGGAGCACTTTTCGGGTGCAGAGGCCTTTTCAGCTGCAGGAGCAGAGCAGCCTGAGCAGAGGCCTAAAGGAGTTGGAGCCTTCCCTGGGCCCCAGTTTAAAAAGTCTTACGACAAAGGAAAAAATAAAACCTAAACTTCCTAGTAAACTCCCGGGGCTGAAAGCTGGTCGGTAGGCCGAACAGGCACACACAGCCCCACACCCCCACAAACACAACCACCCCACTCCCAGGCTGCCCGACTAGCTACTGTGTTGCACTTTTGGGGTGCAGAGGCCTTTTCAGCTGCAGGAGCAGAGCAGCCTGAGCAGAGGCCTAACTGAGTAGAAGCCTTTTCACAGGCCCCAGTTTAAAAAGTCTTATGACAAAGGAAAAAAAAACCCACAAACTTCCAAGTAAACTCCCGGGGCTGAAATCTGTTTGTAGGCCGAACAGGCACACACAGCCCCCCCACAAACACAACCCCCCCACTCCCAGGCTGCCCCACGAGCTACTGTGTTGCACTTTTGGGATGCAGAAGCCTCTGCAGCTGCAGGAGCAGAGCTGGCTGAGCAGAGGCATAAAGGAGTAGGAGCCTTCCCTGGGCCCCAGTTTAAAAAGTCTTATGACAAAGGAAAAAAAAAAACCCCAAAACTTCCTAGTAAACTCCCAGGGCTGAAAGCTGGTCGGTAGGCCGAACAGGCACACACAGCCCCCCCACAAACACAACCCCCCCACTCCCAGGCTGCCCGACTAGCTACTGTGTTGCACTTTTGGGGTGCAGAGGCCTTTTCAGCTGCAGGAGCAGAGCAGCCTGAGCAGAGGCCTAACTGAGTAGAAGCCTTTTCCCAGGCCCCAGTTTAAAAAGTCTTATGACAAAGGAAAAAAAAACCCCAAACTTCCAAGTAAACTCCCGGGGCTGAAATCTGTTTGTAGGCCGAACAGGCACACACAGCCCCTCCACAAACACAACCCCCCCACTCCCAGGCTGCCCGACTAGCTACTGTGTTGCACTTTTGGGGTGCAGAGGCCTTTTCAGCTGCAGGAGCAGAGCAGCCTGAGCAGAGGCCTAAAGGAGTTGGAGCCTTCCCTGGGCCCCAGTTTAAAAAGTCTTACGACAAAGGAAAAAATAAAACCTAAACTTCCTAGTAAACTCCCGGGGCTGAAAGCTGGTCGGTAGGCCGAACAGGCACACACAGCCCCACACCCCCACAAACACAACCACCCCACTCCCAGGCTGCCCGACTAGCTACTGTGTTGCACTTTTGGGGTGCAGAGGCCTTTTCAGCTGCAGGAGCAGAGCAGCCTGAGCAGAGGCCTAACTGAGTAGAAGCCTTTTCACAGGCCCCAGTTTAAAAAGTCTTATGACAAAGGAAAAAAAAACCCACAAACTTCCAAGTAAACTCCCGGGGCTGAAATCTGTTTGTAGGCCGAACAGGCACACACAGCCCCCCCACAAACACAACCCCCCCACTCCCAGGCTGCCCCACGAGCTACTGTGTTGCACTTTTGGGATGCAGAAGCCTCTGCAGCTGCAGGAGCAGAGCTGGCTGAGCAGAGGCATAAAGGAGTAGGAGCCTTCCCTGGGCCCCAGTTTAAAAAGTCTTATGACAAAGGAAAAAAAAAAACCCCAAAACTTCCTAGTAAACTCCCAGGGCTGAAAGCTGGTCGGTAGGCCGAACAGGCACACACAGCCCCCCCACAAACACAACCCCCCCACTCCCAGGCTGCCCGACTAGCTACTGTGTTGCACTTTTGGGGTGCAGAGGCCTTTTCAGC
>NC_140118.1:1575974-1595974 GCF_964237585.1 Gallinula chloropus | reverse complement strand
CCCTCGTGTGTCGGGGCAGCTCGCTCCGCAGCGGGCGGCGGTAGGGCACGACAAGCCAACGGGAAGACAACGGCGGCAGCAGCGGACGGACCTCGCCAGCTTTTCCCAGCCCCGTTTTGATCACGGCTCGGCCTCACCACCGCCCGAGCGCTGCTCGCGGCTGGCACCCGCGGGCAACCCGGCCCGAGGCCGGCACCGGCACCTCGCGTCTTTTGGGACACCTGAGGGCTCGCGTGGCCGCGCGGCCGTCACACAGCCTGGTTCCGGTAAAGAAGCCCGGGAAACCCCACGGACGGAGGGGAGCAGGGGGAGGAAACGCGGCCACCCGGAGGGGCACGCGCCCCACCGCCGCCGAGACACGGCCCCCCACCCTCTCCGGCCTCGCGGGAGACACAGGCAACACCTCGCAACGACGGGAAGCGAAGCGGAAAGGAGACCTACCCGGCCCGAGCACCGGACAACCACCCACGCGCCTCCCCCGTTACGGGGAGAACACGGGCAGAGCCGGCCCGCCGAGGGCCCTCTCCGACGCGACCCGAAAGGCCTCATCGATCAGCAGACAAGACAAGCTACGGAAGGTAGCGGGGGGCCCCGCGGCCACGGTCCTGGGACAGCAACTGCCACGCGTGCTCTACGCGCCGCGCCCTTCCCGGGAGACAGGGGCGGACAGCGGTGACACGGGGCTCTGCGCGCGAGCGGCCGCATCGGCAGGGAAACGGCAACGCCAGCCTCGGCAGCGGCAGAGCCGGCACACGCTGTGAAGCCTCCCTCACCGACGCGCCCTCGGCGCCGCATCGATCCAACTCGGGGAAAAAAAAAAGCAGCGGCCGGAGCGGGGAAGCGGCGGGTGCCGCGAGCCAACCGCTGCCGACCACCTCTCCCCCCCGTCGGGAGATCCACGGGACCACGGAAAAAAAGCCTCGCGGCAGGCGCCAGGCGGCACGGCACCCCCGGTCCCCGAGGCCGTCGGTCGAGCGCCGGCGACCGCCGCCGGCCACCGATCCGCGCTCCCCTCACAGCCTGCGAGGAACAAAAAAAGCCGGCAGACGCTGAGCAAGGGCGACCCAAGAGCCGTCTCGCTCTCAAAAGCTGCCAGAAACACCGCTCTGTCCCGTTTAAGGCCGGAGACGGCACGCCAAAGACGGGCGGGAAATGGAAGAAAAAATTTTTACCGAAGGAAAAATTTTGACGAGGAAAAAACTTTTGCTGAAAAAAAAAATTTACTGGAGGAAAAACTTTTACGGAAAAAAAATTTTTGGAAGAAAAAAACCAGCCAAACGAAAAGCCACTTTTTTCACCGGGACCTCGGGACGCGGCGGCCACCCTCGCCCGATCGATCCCCGCGCTCTCCGCGGCCGGAGGGTGAAGGCACGGCAGGCTCCCTTCGTGTGTTCCGGCCAACCCCCCGGGCTTCCAGCGCTCTCTCGTGACGGCCTCCCCACCGCCGGCCAACCGCGGCCTTCGCCCTGCGCCCGCCACTACCCATCCGCACACGATTTCACAGCCCACCGGTAGGCAACGGCTGCCGCACTCTGCCCTCGGCCACGGCTCCCTACGAATCCCGACTCACCGGGGATGCCCCACGGAGGCTCGGATCAGCATGAGCCAACCGGGGGCGCGCGACGCCGTGCCGACAAGCAGGAGCGGTGCCGAGCCACCGTGGGTACCCCGCCGAGAAGGACGCCCTGTCTGCGGCAGACTAGCGCGGGTAGTGGCCGGTCGCTGCTCTGTGTTTGCCCTCGAGGCGAGTCACCGCTCGCACCCATAGGACGGAGATAGACGCCTCCTCCCCCGAAAAGCTCCAAGAGATTTCCATCTCAACGACGGCAAGGGGCGCCAGTCAACGCCCGGGTTTACCATGATGCAACTGGAGGTAACGAAAATAAGCGACCCCTTACGGCCGCTGCCGAGGGCCTGGCCTGGTAGACCTGACGGCCGCTGCCGAGGGCGTGGTAGACCTGACGGCCGCTGCCGAAGGCGTGGTAGACCTGACGGCCTCTGCCGAGGGCCTGGTAGACCTGACGGCCGCTGCCGAGGGCGTGGTAGACCTGACGGCCGCTGCCGAAGGCGTGGTAGACCTGACGGCCTCTGCCGAGGTCCTGGTAGACCTGACGGCCGCTGCCGAGGCCGTGGTAGACCTGACGGCCGCTGCCGAGGCCGTGGTAGACCTGACGGCCGCTGCCGAGGGCCTGGTAGACCTGACGGCCACTGCCGAGGGACTGGTAGACCTGACGGCCTCTGCCGAGGTCCTGGTAGACCTGACGGCCGCTGCCGAGGGCGTGGTAGACCTGACGGCCTCTGCCGAGGGCCTGGTAGACCTGACGGCCGCTGCCGAGGGCGTGGTAGACCTGACGGACGCTGCCGAGGCCGTGGTAGACCTGACGGCCGCTGCCGAGGGCGTGGTAGACCTGACGGCCTCTGCCGAGGGCCTGGTAGACCTGACGGCCGCTGCCGAGGGCGTGGTAGACGTGACGGCCGCTGCCGAGGGCGTGGTAGACCTGACGGCCTCTGCCGAGGGCGTGGTAGACCTGACGGCCGCTGCCGAGGGCCTGGTAGACCTGACGGCCGCTGCCGAGGGCGTGGTAGACCTGACGGAGGCTGCCGAGGGCGTGGTAGACCTGACGGCCGATGCCGAGAGCGTGGTAGACCTGACGGCCTCTGCCGAGGGCCTGGTAGACCTGACGGCCGCTGCCGAGGGCGTGGTAGACCTGACGGCCGCTGCCGAGGGCGTGGTAGACCTGACGGCCGCTGCCGAGGGTGCGGTAGACCTGAGGTCTGCTGCCAAAAGCCTGGTAGACCTGAGGTCCGTTGCAGGGGGCCTGGTAGACCTGACGGACTGTGTCGGAGCACCTGGGTAAGGCGCCGGGCCCCCCCCGCGCGGTGCCAGGACGACGTGGTGACCGGCCGCGGACCTTCACATGCGATACTCTCTCCCCCAACACCCCGTTGTTTTCATCCACCACGTTCCCTGAACGTGAGCAAATCTGGTCCAAGGTCCACCCTGTCCAGCTGTTCGGTAGGCCGAACACACATACACAGGCCCTCCCCCCACACAAGACCACCACTCCCAGGTATCCACACCAGCTGCTCCGGAGCACTTTTGGGGTGCACAGGCCTTTTCAGCTGCAGGAGCACAGCAGTCTCAGGAGAGGCCTAACTGAGTAGAAGCCTTTTCCCAGGCCCCAGTTTAAAAAGTCTTATGACAAAGGAAAAAAAACCCACAAACTTCCAAGTAAACTCCCGGGGCTGAAATCTGTTTGTAGGCCGAACAGGCACACACAGCCCCTCCACAAACACAACCCCCCCACTCCCAGGCTGCCCGACTAGCTACTGTGTTGCACTTTTGGGGTGCAGAGGCCTTTTCAGCTGCAGGAGCAGAGCAGCCCGAGCAGAGGCCTAACTGAGTAGAAGCCTTTTCCCAGGCCCCAGTTCAAAAGTCCTGAAGAAAAAAAAAAAACCCAAACTTCCTAGTAAACTCCCGGGGCTGAAATCTGTTTGTAGGCCGAACAGGCACACACAGCCCCTCCACAAACACAACCCCCCCACTCCCAGGCTGCCTGACGAGCTACTGTGTTGCACTTTTGGGAAGCAGAGGCCTTTTCAGCTGCAGGAGCAGAGCAGCCTGAGCAGAGGCCTAACTGAGTAGAAGCCTTTTCCCAGGCCCCAGTTTAAAAAGTCTTATGACAAAGGAAAAAAAAACCACAAACTTCCAAGTAAACTCCCGGGGCTGAAATCTGTTTGTAGGCCGAACAGGCACACACACACAGGCCCTCCCCCCACACAAGACCACCACTCCCAAGTATCCACACGAGTTGCTCCGGAGCACTTTTGGGGTGCAGAGGCCTTTTCAGCTGCAGGAGCAGAGCTGGCTGAGCAGAGGCATAAAGGAGTAGGAGCCTTCCCTGGGCCCCAGTTTAAAAAGTCTTATGACAAAGGAAAAAAAAAAACCCCAAAACTTCCTAGTAAACTCCCAGGGCTGAAAGCTGGTCGGTAGGCCGAACAGGCACACACAGCCCCCCCACAAACACAACCCCCCCACTCCCAGGCTGCCCGACTAGCTACTGTGTTGCACTTTTGGGGTGCAGAGGCCTTTTCAGCTGCAGGAGCAGAGCTGGCTGAGCAGAGGCCTAACTGAGTAGAAGCCTTTCCCCGGGCCCCAGTTTAAAAAGTTTTATGACAAAGGAAAAAAAAACCACAAACTTCCAAGTAAACTCCCGGGGCTGAAATCTGTTTGTAGGCCGAACAGGCACACACACACAGGCCCTCCCCCCACACAAGACCCCCACTCCCAGGTATCCACACCAGCTGCTCCGGAGCACTTTTGGGGTGCAGAGGCCTTTTCAGCTGCAGGAGCAGAGCTGGCTGAGCAGAGGCCTAACTGAGTAGAAGCCTTTTCCCAGGCCCCAGTTCAAAAGTCCTGAAGAAAAAAAAAAAAACCCAAACTTCCTAGTAAACTCCCGGGGCTGAATTCTGTTTGTAGGCCGAACAGGCACACACAGCCCCCCCCCACAAACACAACCCACCCACTCCCAGGCTGCCCCACGAGCTACTGTGGTGCACTTTTGGGATGCAGAGGCCTCTGCAGCTGCAGGAGCAGAGCAGCCTGAGCAGAGGCCTAACTGAGTAGAAGCCTTTTCCCAGGCCCCAGTTTAAAAAGTCCTGAAGAAAAAAAAAAAAAACCCACAAACTTCCAAGTAAACTCCAGGAGCTGAAATCTGTTTGTAGGCCGAACAGGCACACACAGCCCCCCCCCCCAAACACAATCCCCCCACTCCCAGGCTGCTCCACGAGCTACTGTGGTGCACTTTTGGGGTGCAGAGGCCTTTTCAGCTGCAGGAGCAGAGCAGCCTGAGCAGAGGCCTAAAGGAGTTGGAGCCTTCCCTGGGCCCCAGTTTAAAAAGTCTTACGACAAAGGAAAAAATAAAACCCAAACTTCCTAGTAAACTCCCGGAACTGAAAGCTGGTCGGTAGGCCGAACAGGCACACACAGCCCCCCCACAAACACAACCCACCCACTCCCAGGCTGCCCCACGAGCTACTGTGTTGCACTTTTGGGATGCAGAGGCCTCTGCAGCTGCAGGAGCAGAGCTGGCTGAGCAGAGGCCTAACTGAGTAGAAGCCTTTCCCCGGGCCCCAGTTTAAAAAGTCTTATGACAAAGGAAAAAAAAAAACACAAACTTCCAAGTAAACTCCCGGGGCTGAAATCTGTTTGTAGGCCGAACAGGCACACACAGCCCCCCCACAAACACAACCCACCCACTCCCAGGCTGCTCCACGAGCTACTGTGTTGCACTTTTGGGGTGCAGAGGCCTTTTCAGCTGCAGGAGCAGAGCAGCCTGAGCAGAGGCCTAACTGAGTAGAAGCCTTTTCCCAGGCCCCAGTTTAAAAGGTCCTGAAAAAAAAAAAAAATCCAAACTTCCAAGTAAACTCCCGGGGCTGAAATCTGTTTGTAGGCCGAACAGGCACACACAGCCCCCCCCCACAAACACAACCCCCCCACTCCCAGGCTGCCCGACGAGCTACTCTGGTGCACTTTTGGGATGCAGAGGCCTTTTCAGCTGCAGGAGCAGAGCAGCCTGAGCAGAGGCCTAAAGGAGTAGAAGCCTTTTCCCAGGCCCCAGTTTAAAAAGTCTTATGACAAAGGAAAAAAAACCCACGAACTTCCAAGTAAACTCCCGGGGCTGAAATCTGTTTGTAGGCCGAACAGGCACACACAGCCCCCCCACAAACACAACCCCCCCAACTCCCAGGCTGCCCCACGAGCTACTGTGTTGCACTTTTGGGGTGCAGAGGCCTTTTCAGCTGCAGGAGCAGAGCAGCCTGAGCAGAGGCATAAAGGAGTAGGAGCCTTCCCTGGGCCCCAGTTTAAAAAGTCTTATGACAAAGGAAAAAAAAAAACCCCAAAACTTCCTAGTAAACTCCCAGGGCTGAAAGCTGGTCGGTAGGCCGAACAGGCACACACAGCCCCCCCACAAACACAACCCCCCCACTCCCAGGCTGCCCGACTAGCTACTGTGTTGCACTTTTGGGGTGCAGAGGCCTTTTCAGCTGCAGGAGCAGAGCAGCCTGAGCAGAGGCCTAACTGAGTAGAAGCCTTTTCCCAGGCCCCAGTTTAAAAAGTCTTATGACAAAGGAAAAAAAAAACACAAACTTCCAAGTAAACTCCCGGGGCTGAAATCTGTTTGTAGGCCGAACAGGCACACACAGCCCCCCCACAAACACAACCCCCCCACTCCCAGGCTGCCCCACGAGCTACTGTGTTGCACTTTTGGGGTGCAGAGGCCTTTTCAGCTGCAGGAGCAGAGCTGGCTGAGCAGAGGCCTAACTGAGTAGAAGCCTTTTCCCAGGCCCCAGTTTAAAAAGTCCTGAAGAAAAAAAAAAAAAAAAAAACCCCAAACTTCCTAGTAAACTCCCGGGGCTGAAATCTGTTTGTAGGTCGAACAGGCACACACACACAGGCCCTCCCCCCACACAAGACCACCACTCCCAGGTATCCACACGAGTTGCTCCGGAGCACTTTTGGGGTGCAGAGGCCTTTTCAGCTGCAGGAGCAGAGCTGGCTGAGCAGAGGCCTAACTGAGTAGAAGCCTTTTCACAGGCCCCAGTTTAAAAAGTCTTCTGACAAAGGAAAAAAAACCCACAAACTTCCAAGTAAACTCCCGGGGCTGAATTCTGTTTGTAGGCCGAACAGGCACACACAGCCCCACACCCCCACAAACACAACCCCCCCACTCCCAGGCTGCCCCACGAGCTACTGTGGTGCACTTTTGGGATGCAGAGGCCTCTGCAGCTGCAGGAGCAGAGCAGCCTGAGCAGAGGCCTAACTGAGTAGAAGCCTTTTCCCAGGCCCCAGTTCAAAAGTCCTGAAGAAAAAAAAAAAAAACCCCAAACTTCCTAGTAAACTCCCGGGGCTGTTTGTAGGCCGAACAGGCACACACACACAGGCCCTCCCCCCACACAAGACCACCACTCCCAGGTATCCACACTAGCTGCTCCGGAGCACTTTTCGGGTGCAGAGGCCTTTTCAGCTGCAGGAGCAGAGCAGCCTGAGCAGAGGCCTAAAGGAGTTGGAGCCTTCCCTGGGCCCCAGTTTAAAAAGTCTTACGACAAAGGAAAAAATAAAACCTAAACTTCCTAGTAAACTCCCGGGGCTGAAAGCTGGTCGGTAGGCCGAACAGGCACACACAGCCCCACACCCCCACAAACACAACCACCCCACTCCCAGGCTGCCCGACTAGCTACTGTGTTGCACTTTTGGGGTGCAGAGGCCTTTTCAGCTGCAGGAGCAGAGCAGCCTGAGCAGAGGCCTAACTGAGTAGAAGCCTTTTCCCAGGCCCCAGTTTAAAAAGTCTTATGACAAAGGAAAAAAAAACCCACAAACTTCCAAGTAAACTCCCGGGGCTGAAATCTGTTTGTAGGCCGAACAGGCACACACAGCCCCCCCACAAACACAACCCCCCCACTCCCAGGCTGCCCCACGAGCTACTGTGTTGCACTTTTGGGATGCAGAAGCCTCTGCAGCTGCAGGAGCAGAGCTGGCTGAGCAGAGGCATAAAGGAGTAGGAGCCTTCCCTGGGCCCCAGTTTAAAAAGTCTTACGACAAAGGAAAAAAAAAAAACCCCAAACTTCCTAGTAAACTCCCAGGGCTGAAAGCTGGTCGGTAGGCCGAACAGGCACACACAGCCCCTCCACAAACACAACCCCCCCACTCCCAGGCTGCCCCACGAGCTACTGTGTTGCACTTTTGGGATGCAGAGGCCTCTGCAGCTGCAGGAGCAGAGCTGTCTGAGCAGAGGCCTAACTGAGTAGAAGCCTTTTCCCAGGCCCCAGTTTAAAAAGTCTTATGACAAAGGAAAAATAACCCCAAACTTCCAAGTAAACTCCCGCGGCTGAAAGCTTGTCGGTAGGCCGAACAGGCACACACAGCCCCCCCACAAACACAACCCCCCCACTCCCAGGCTGCCCGACTAGCTACTGTGTTGCACTTTTGGGGTGCAGAGGCCTTTTCAGCTGCAGGAGCAGAGCAGCCTGAGCAGAGGCCTAACTGAGTAGAAGCCTTTTCCCAGGCCCCAGTTTAAAATGTCCTGAAAAAAAAAAAAATGGAAACTTCCTAGTAACCTCCCGGGGGTGAAATCTGTTTGTAGGCCGAACAGGCACACACAGCCCCTCCACAAACACAACCCCCCCACTCCCAGGCTGCCCGACGAGCTACTGTGTTGCACTTTTGGGGTGCAGAGGCCTTTTCAGCTGCAGGAGCAGAGCAGCCTGAGCAGAGGCATAAAGGAGTAGGAGCCTTCCCTGGGCCCCAGTTTAAAAAGTCTTATGACAAAGGAAAAAAAAAAACCCCAAAACTTCCTAGTAAACTCCCAGGGCTGAAAGCTGGTCGGTAGGCCGAACAGGCACACACAGCCCCCCCACAAACACAACCCCCCCACTCCCAGGCTGCCCGACTAGCTACTGTGTTGCACTTTTGGGGTGCAGAGGCCTTTTCAGCTGCAGGAGCAGAGCAGCCTGAGCAGAGGCCTAACTGAGTAGAAGCCTTTTCCCAGGCCCCAGTTTAAAAAGTCTTATGACAAAGGAAAAAAAAAACACAAACTTCCAAGTAAACTCCCGGGGCTGAAATCTCTTTGTAGGCCGAACAGGCACACACAGCCCCCCCACAAACACAACCCCCCCACTCCCAGGCTGCCCCACGAGCTACTGTGTTGCACTTTTGGTGTGCAGAGGCCTCTGCAGCTGCAGGAGCGGAGCTGGCTGAGCAGAGGCCTAACTGAGTAGAAGCCTTTTCCCAGGCCCCAGTTTAAAAAGTCTTTCGACAGAGAAAAAAACCCCGCAAACTTCCTAGTAAGCTCCTGTTGCTGAAAGCTGGTCGGTAGGCCGAACACACGTAGACACAGGCCCTCCCCCCACACAAGACCCCCACTCCCAGGTAGCCACACGAGCTGCTGCGGAGCACTTTTGGGGTGCAGAGGCCTTTTCAGCTGCAGGAGCAGAGCTGGCTGAGCAGAGGCCTAACTGAGTAGAAGCCTTTTCCCAGGCCCCAGTTTAAAAAGTCCTGAAAAAAAAAAAATAATCCAAACTTCCTAGTAAACTCCCGGGGCTGAAATCTGTTTGTAGGCCGAACAGGCACACACAGCCCCTCCACAAACACAACCCCCCCACTCCCAGGCTGCCCGACTAGCTAATGTGTTGCACTTTTGGGGTGCAGAGGCCTCTGCAGCTGCAGGAGCAGAGCTGGCTGAGCAGAGGCCTAACTGAGTAGAAGCCTTTTCCCAGGCCCCAGTTCAAAAGTCCTGAAGAAAAAAAAAAAAACCCCAAACTTCCTAGTAAACTCCCGGGGCTGTTTGTAGGCCGAACAGGCACACACACACAGGCCTTCCCCCCACACAAGACCACCACTCCCAGGTAGCCACACTAGCTGCTCCAGAGCACTTTTCGGGTGCAGAGGCCTTTTCAGCTGCAGGAGCAGAGCAGCCTGAGCAGAGGCCTAGCTGAGTAGAAGCCTTTTCCCAGGCCCCAGTTTAAAAAGTCCTGAAGAAAAAAAAAAAAAAATCAAAATATCCTAGAAAACTCCCGGGGCCGAAAGCTGGTCGGTAGGCCGAACAGGCACACACAGCCCCCCCACAAACACAACCCCCCCACTCCCAGGCTGCCCGACTAGCTACTGTGTTGCACTTTTGGGATGCAGAGGCCTCTGCAGCTGCAGGAGCAGAGCAGCCTGAGCAGAGGCCTAACTGAGTAGAAGCCTTTTCCCAGGCCCCAGTTCAAAAGTCCTGAAGAAAAAAAAAAATGGAAACTTCCTAGTAAACTCCCGGGGCTGAAATCTGTTTGTAGGCCGAACAGGCACACACACACAGGCCCTCCCCCCACACAAGACCACCACTCCCAGGTATCCACACGAGTTGCTCCGGAGCACTTTTGGGGTGCAGAGGCCTTTTCAGCTGCAGGAGCAGAGCTGGCTGAGCAGAGGCCTAACTGAGTAGAAGCCTTTTCACAGGCCCCAGTTTAAAAAGTCTTATGACAAAGGAAAAAAAACCCACAAACTTCCAAGTAAACTCCCGGGGCTGAAATCTGTTTGTAGGCCGAACAGGCACACACAGCCCCCCCACAAACACAACCCCCCCACTCCCAGGCTGCCCGACTAGCTACTGTGTTGCACTTTTGGGGTGCAGAGGCCTTTTCAGCTGCAGGAGCAGAGCAGCCTGAGCAGAGTCCTAGCTGAGTAGAAGCTTTTTCCCAGGCCCCAGTTTAAAAAGTCCTGAAGAAAAAAAAAAAAAATCAAAATATCCTAGAAAACTCCCGGGGCTGAAAGCTGGTCGGTAGGCCGAACAGGCACACACAGCCCCCCCACAAACACAACCCCCCCACTCCCAGGCTGCTCCACGAGCTACTGTGTTGCACTTTTGGGATGCAGAGGCCTTTTCAGCTGCAGGAGCAGAGCAGCCTGAGCAGAGGCCTAACTGAGTAGAAGCCTTTTCCCAGGCCCCAGTTTAAAAAGTCTTATGACAAAGGAAAAAAAACCCACAAACTTCCAAGTAAACTCCCGGAGCTGAAATCTGTTTGTAGGTCGAACAGGCACACACAGCCCCCCCACAAACACAACCCCCCCACTCCCAGGCTGCCCCACGAGCTACTGTGTTGCACCTTTGGAGTGCAGAGGCCTTTTCAGCTGCAGGAGCAGAGCAGCCTGAGCAGAGGCCTAACTGAGTAGAAGCCTTTTCCCAGGCCCCAGTTCAAAAGTCCTGAAGAAAAAAAAAAAAACCCCAAACTTCCTAGTAAACTCCCGGGGCTGAAATCTGTTTGTAGGCCGAACAGGCACACACAGCCCCTCCACAAACACAACCCCCCCACTCCCAGGCTGCCCCACGAGCTACTGTGTTGCACTTTTGGGGTGCAGAGGCCTTTTCAGCTGCAGGAGCAGAGCTGGCTGAGCAGAGGCCTAACTGAGTAGAAGCCTTTCCCCGGGCCCCAGTTTAAAAAGTCTTATGACAAAGGAAAAAAAACCCACAAACTTCCAAGTAAACTCCCGGGGCTGAAATCTGTTTGTAGGCCGAACAGGCACACACAGCCCCCCCACAAACACAACCCCCCCACTCCCAGGCTGCCCGACTAGCTACTGTGTTGCACTTTTGGGGTGCAGAGGCCTTTTCAGCTGCAGGAGCAGAGCAGCCTGAGCAGAGGCCTAACTGAGTAGAAGCCTTTTCCCAGGCCCCAGTTTAAAAAGTCTTATGACAAAGGAAAAAAAACCCACGAACTTCCAAGTAAACTCCCGGGGCTGAAATCTGTTTGTAGGCCGAACAGGCACACACAGCCCCCCCACAAACACAACCCCCCCACTCCCAGGCTGCCCGACGAGCTACTGTGGTGCACTTTTGGGGTGCAGAGGCCTTTTCAGCTGCAGGAGCAGAGCAGCCTGAGCAGAGGCATAAAGGAGTAGGAGCCTTCCCTGGGCCCCAGTTTAAAAAGTCTTATGACAAAGGAAAAAAAAAAACCCCAAAACTTCCTAGTAAACTCCCAGGGCTGAAAGCTGGTCGGTAGGCCGAACAGGCACACACAGCCCCCCCACAAACACAACCCCCCCACTCCCAGGCTGCCCGACTAGCTACTGTGTTGCACTTTTGGGGTGCAGAGGCCTTTTCAGCTGCAGGAGCAGAGCTGGCTGAGCAGAGGCCTAACTGAGTAGAAGCCTTTTCCCAGGCCCCAGTTTAAAAAGTCTTATGACAAAGGAAAAAATAAAACCTAAACTTCCTAGTAAACTCCCGGGGCTGAAAGCTGGTCGGTAGGCCGAACAGGCACACACAGCCCCCCCACAAACACAACCCCCCCACTCCCAGGCTGCCCCACGAGCTACTGTGTTGCACTTTTGGGGTGCAGAGGCCTCTGCAGCTGCAGGAGCAGAGCTGGCTGAGCAGAGGCCTAACTGAGTAGAAGCCTTTTCCCAGGCCCCAGTTCAAAAGTCCTGAAGAAAAAAAAAAAAACCCCAAACTTCCTAGTAAACTCCCGGGGCTGTTTGTAGGCCGAACAGGCACACACACACAGGCCCTCCCCCCACACAAGACCACCACTCCCAGGTATCCACACTAGCTGCTCCGGAGCACTTTTCGGGTGCAGAGGCCTTTTCAGCTGCAGGAGCAGAGCAGCCTGAGCAGAGGCCTAAAGGAGTTGGAGCCTTCCCTGGGCCCCAGTTTAAAAAGTCTTACGACAAAGGAAAAAATAAAACCTAAACTTCCTAGTAAACTCCCGGGGCTGAAAGCTGGTCGGTAGGCCGAACAGGCACACACAGCCCCACACCCCCACAAACACAACCCCCCCACTCCCAGGCTGCCCGACTAGCTACTGTGTTGCACTTTTGGGGTGCAGAGGCCTTTTCAGCTGCAGGAGCAGAGCAGCCTGAGCAGAGGCCTAACTGAGTAGAAGCCTTTTCCCAGGCCCCAGTTTAAAAAGTCTTATGACAAAGGAAAAAAAAAACCCAAACTTCCAAGTAAACTCCCGGGGCTGAAATCTGTTTGTAGGCCGAACAGGCACACACAGCCCCTCCACAAACACAACCCCCCCACTCCCAGGCTGCCCGACTAGCTACTGTGTTGCACTTTTGGGGTGCAGAGGCCTTTTCAGCTGCAGGAGCAGAGCAGCCTGAGCAGAGGCCTAAAGGAGTTGGAGCCTTCCCTGGGCCCCAGTTTAAAAAGTCTTACGACAAAGGAAAAAATAAAACCTAAACTTCCTAGTAAACTCCCGGGGCTGAAAGCTGGTCGGTAGGCCGAACAGGCACACACAGCCCCACACCCCCACAAACACAACCCCCCCCACTCCCAGGCTGCCCGACGAGCTACTCTGGTGCACTTTTGGGATGCAGAGGCCTTTTCAGCTGCAGGAGCAGAGCTGGCTGAGCAGAGGCCTAACTGAGTAGAAGCCTTTTCCCAGGCCCCAGTTCAAAAGTCCTGAAAAAAAAAAAAAAAAAACCCAAACTTCCTAGTAAACTCCCGGGGCTGTTTGTAGGCCGAACAGGCACACACACACAGGCCCTCCCCCCACACAAGACCACCACTCCCAGGTATCCACACTAGCTGCTCCGGAGCACTTTTCGGGTGCAGAGGCCTTTTCAGCTGCAGGAGCAGAGCAGCCTGAGCAGAGGCCTAAAGGAGTTGGAGCCTTCCCTGGGCCCCAGTTTAAAAAGTCTTACGACAAAGGAAAAAATAAAACCTAAACTTCCTAGTAAACTCCCGGGGCTGAAAGCTGGTCGGTAGGCCGAACAGGCACACACAGCCCCACACCCCCACAAACACAACCACCCCACTCCCAGGCTGCCCGACTAGCTACTGTGTTGCACTTTTGGGGTGCAGAGGCCTTTTCAGCTGCAGGAGCAGAGCAGCCTGAGCAGAGGCCTAACTGAGTAGAAGCCTTTTCACAGGCCCCAGTTTAAAAAGTCTTATGACAAAGGAAAAAAAAACCCACAAACTTCCAAGTAAACTCCCGGGGCTGAAATCTGTTTGTAGGCCGAACAGGCACACACAGCCCCTCCACAAACACAACCCCCCCACTCCCAGGCTGCCCCACGAGCTACTGTGTTGCACTTTTGGGATGCAGAAGCCTCTGCAGCTGCAGGAGCAGAGCTGGCTGAGCAGAGGCATAAAGGAGTAGGAGCCTTCCCTGGGCCCCAGTTTAAAAAGTCTTATGACAAAGGAAAAAAAAAAACCCCAAAACTTCCTAGTAAACTCCCAGGGCTGAAAGCTGGTCGGTAGGCCGAACAGGCACACACAGCCCCCCCACAAACACAACCCCCCCACTCCCAGGCTGCCCGACTAGCTACTGTGTTGCACTTTTGGGGTGCAGAGGCCTTTTCAGCTGCAGGAGCAGAGCAGCCTGAGCAGAGGCCTAACTGAGTAGAAGCCTTTTCCCAGGCCCCAGTTTAAAAAGTCTTATGACAAAGGAAAAAAAAACCCCAAACTTCCAAGTAAACTCCCGGGGCTGAAATCTGTTTGTAGGCCGAACAGGCACACACAGCCCCTCCACAAACACAACCCCCCCACTCCCAGGCTGCCCGACTAGCTACTGTGTTGCACTTTTCGGGTGCAGAGGCCTTTTCAGCTGCAGGAGCAGAGCAGCCTGAGCAGAGGCCTAAAGGAGTTGGAGCCTTCCCTGGGCCCCAGTTTAAAAAGTCTTACGACAAAGGAAAAAATAAAACCTAAACTTCCTAGTAAACTCCCGGGGCTGAAAGCTGGTCGGTAGGCCGAACAGGCACACACAGCCCCACACCCCCACAAACACAACCCCCCCACTCCCAGGCTGCCCGACTAGCTACTGTGTTGCACTTTTGGGGTGCAGAGGCCTTTTCAGCTGCAGGAGCAGAGCAGCCTGAGCAGAGGCCTAACTGAGTAGAAGCCTTTTCACAGGCCCCAGTTTAAAAAGTCTTATGACAAAGGAAAAAAAAACCCACAAACTTCCAAGTAAACTCCCGGGGCTGAAATCTGTTTGTAGGCCGAACAGGCACACACAGCCCCCCCACAAACACAACCCCCCCACTCCCAGGCTGCCCCACGAGCTACTGTGTTGCACTTTTGGGATGCAGAAGCCTCTGCAGCTGCAGGAGCAGAGCTGGCTGAGCAGAGGCATAAAGGAGTAGGAGCCTTCCCTGGGCCCCAGTTTAAAAAGTCTTATGACAAAGGAAAAAAAAAAACCCCAAAACTTCCTAGTAAACTCCCAGGGCTGAAAGCTGGTCGGTAGGCCGAACAGGCACACACAGCCCCCCCACAAACACAACCCCCCCACTCCCAGGCTGCCCGACTAGCTACTGTGTTGCACTTTTGGGGTGCAGAGGCCTTTTCAGCTGCAGGAGCAGAGCAGCCTGAGCAGAGGCCTAACTGAGTAGAAGCCTTTTCCCAGGCCCCAGTTTAAAAAGTCTTATGACAAAGGAAAAAAAAACCCCAAACTTCCAAGTAAACTCCCGGGGCTGAAATCTGTTTGTAGGCCGAACAGGCACACACAGCCCCTCCACAAACACAACCCCCCCACTCCCAGGCTGCCCGACTAGCTACTGTGTTGCACTTTTCGGGTGCAGAGGCCTTTTCAGCTGCAGGAGCAGAGCAGCCTGAGCAGAGGCCTAACTGAGTAGAAGCCTTTTCCCAGGCCCCAGTTTAAAAAGTCTTATGACAAAGGAAAAAAAAACCCACAAACTTCCAAGTAAACTCCCGGGGCTGAAATCTGTTTGTAGGCCGAACAGGCACACACAGCCCCCCCACAAACACAACCCCCCCACTCCCAGGCTGCCCCATGAGCTACTGTGTTGCACTTTTGGGGTGCAGAGGCCTCTGCAGCTGCAGGAGCAGAGCTGGCTGAGCAGAGGCCTAACTGAGTAGAAGCCTTTTCCCAGGCCCCAGTTTAAAAGGTCCTGAAAAAAAAAAAAAAAATGGAAACTTCCTAGTAAACTCCCGGGGCTGAAATCTGTTTGTAGGCCGAACAGGCACACACAGCCCCTCCACAAACACAACCCCCCCACTCCCAGGCTGCCCGACTAGCTACTGTGTTGCACTTTTGGGGTGCAGAGGCCTTTTCAGCTGCAGGAGCAGAGCAGCCTGAGCAGAGGCCTAAAGGAGTTGGAGCCTTCCCTGGGCCCCAGTTTAAAAAGTCTTACGACAAAGGAAAAAATAAAACCTAAACTTCCTAGTAAACTCCCGGGGCTGAAAGCTGGTCGGTAGGCCGAACAGGCACACACAGCCCCACACCCCCACAAACACAACCCCCCCACTCCCAGGCTGCCCGACTAGCTACTGTGTTGCACTTTTGGGGTGCAGAGGCCTTTTCAGCTGCAGGAGCAGAGCAGCCTGAGCAGAGGCCTAACTGAGTAGAAGCCTTTTCACAGGCCCCAGTTTAAAAAGTCTTATGACAAAGGAAAAAAAAACCCACAAACTTCCAAGTAAACTCCCGGGGCTGAAATCTGTTTGTAGGCCGAACAGGCACACACAGCCCCCCCACAAACACAACCCCCCCACTCCCAGGCTGCCCCACGAGCTACTGTGTTGCACTTTTGGGATGCAGAAGCCTCTGCAGCTGCAGGAGCAGAGCTGGCTGAGCAGAGGCATAAAGGAGTAGGAGCCTTCCCTGGGCCCCAGTTTAAAAAGTCTTATGACAAAGGAAAAAAAAAAACCCCAAAACTTCCTAGTAAACTCCCAGGGCTGAAAGCTGGTCGGTAGGCCGAACAGGCACACACAGCCCCCCCACAAACACAACCCCCCCACTCCCAGGCTGCCCGACTAGCTACTGTGTTGCACTTTTGGGGTGCAGAGGCCTTTTCAGCTGCAGGAGCAGAGCAGCCTGAGCAGAGGCCTAACTGAGTAGAAGCCTTTTCCCAGGCCCCAGTTTAAAAAGTCTTATGACAAAGGAAAAAAAAACCCCAAACTTCCAAGTAAACTCCCGGGGCTGAAATCTGTTTGTAGGCCGAACAGGCACACACAGCCCCTCCACAAACACAACCCCCCCACTCCCAGGCTGCCCGACTAGCTACTGTGTTGCACTTTTCGGGTGCAGAGGCCTTTTCAGCTGCAGGAGCAGAGCAGCCTGAGCAGAGGCCTAACTGAGTAGAAGCCTTTTCCCAGGCCCCAGTTTAAAAAGTCTTATGACAAAGGAAAAAAAACCCCACAAACTTCCAAGTAAACTCCCGGGGCTGAAATCTGTTTGTAGGCCGAACAGGCACACACAGCCCCCCCACAAACACAACCCCCCCACTCCCAGGCTGCCCCATGAGCTACTGTGTTGCACTTTTGGGGTGCAGAGGCCTCTGCAGCTGCAGGAGCAGAGCTGGCTGAGCAGAGGCCTAACTGAGTAGAAGCCTTTTCCCAGGCCCCAGTTTAAAAGGTCCTGAAAAAAAAAAAAAAAATGGAAACTTCCTAGTAAACTCCCGGGGCTGAAATCTGTTTGTAGGCCGAACAGGCACACACAGCCCCTCCACAAACACAACCCCCCCACTCCCAGGCTGCCCGACTAGCTACTGTGTTGCACTTTTGGGGTGCAGAGGCCTTTTCAGCTGCAGGAGCAGAGCAGCCTGAGCAGAGGCCTAAAGGAGTTGGAGCCTTCCCTGGGCCCCAGTTTAAAAAGTCTTACGACAAAGGAAAAAATAAAACCTAAACTTCCTAGTAAACTCCCGGGGCTGAAAGCTGGTCGGTAGGCCGAACAGGCACACACAGCCCCACACCCCCACAAACACAACCCCCCCACTCCCAGGCTGCCCGACTAGCTACTGTGTTGCACTTTTGGGGTGCAGAGGCCTTTTCAGCTGCAGGAGCAGAGCAGCCTGAGCAGAGGCCTAACTGAGTAGAAGCCTTTTCACAGGCCCCAGTTTAAAAAGTCTTATGACAAAGGAAAAAAAAACCCACAAACTTCCAAGTAAACTCCCGGGGCTGAAATCTGTTTGTAGGCCGAACAGGCACACACAGCCCCCCCACAAACACAACCCCCCCACTCCCAGGCTGCCCCACGAGCTACTGTGTTGCACTTTTGGGATGCAGAAGCCTCTGCAGCTGCAGGAGCAGAGCTGGCTGAGCAGAGGCATAAAGGAGTAGGAGCCTTCCCTGGGCCCCAGTTTAAAAAGTCTTATGACAAAGGAAAAAAAAAAACCCCAAAACTTCCTAGTAAACTCCCAGGGCTGAAAGCTGGTCGGTAGGCCGAACAGGCACACACAGCCCCCCCACAAACACAACCCCCCCACTCCCAGGCTGCCCGACTAGCTACTGTGTTGCACTTTTGGGGTGCAGAGGCCTTTTCAGCTGCAGGAGCAGAGCAGCCTGAGCAGAGGCCTAACTGAGTAGAAGCCTTTTCCCAGGCCCCAGTTTAAAAAGTCTTATGACAAAGGAAAAAAAAACCCCAAACTTCCAAGTAAACTCCCGGGGCTGAAATCTGTTTGTAGGCCGAACAGGCACACACAGCCCCTCCACAAACACAACCCCCCCACTCCCAGGCTGCCCGACTAGCTACTGTGTTGCACTTTTCGGGTGCAGAGGCCTTTTCAGCTGCAGGAGCAGAGCAGCCTGAGCAGAGGCCTAACTGAGTAGAAGCCTTTTCCCAGGCCCCAGTTTAAAAAGTCTTATGACAAAGGAAAAAAAAACCCACAAACT
Source organism: Gallinula chloropus (assembly GCF_964237585.1). Lineage (NCBI taxonomy): Eukaryota > Metazoa > Chordata > Aves > Gruiformes > Rallidae > Gallinula > Gallinula chloropus. The sequence continues at coordinate 1,577,870 of NC_140118.1, read as the reverse complement.
TCCAAGTAAACTCCCGGGGCTGAAATCTGTTTGTAGGCCGAACAGGCACACACAGCCCCCCCACAAACACAACCCCCCCACTCCCAGGCTGCCCCATGAGCTACTGTGTTGCACTTTTGGGGTGCAGAGGCCTCTGCAGCTGCAGGAGCAGAGCTGGCTGAGCAGAGGCCTAACTGAGTAGAAGCCTTTTCCCAGGCCCCAGTTTAAAAGGTCCTGAAAAAAAAAAAAAAAATGGAAACTTCCTAGTAAACTCCCGGGGCTGAAATCTGTTTGTAGGCCGAACAGGCACACACAGCCCCTCCACAAACACAACCCCCCCACTCCCAGGCTGCCCGACTAGCTACTGTGTTGCACTTTTGGGGTGCAGAGGCCTTTTCAGCTGCAGGAGCAGAGCAGCCTGAGCAGAGGCCTAAAGGAGTTGGAGCCTTCCCTGGGCCCCAGTTTAAAAAGTCTTACGACAAAGGAAAAAATAAAACCTAAACTTCCTAGTAAACTCCCGGGGCTGAAAGCTGGTCGGTAGGCCGAACAGGCACACACAGCCCCACACCCCCACAAACACAACCCCCCCCACTCCCAAGCTGCCCGACGAGCTACTCTGGTGCACTTTTGGGATGCAGAGGCCTTTTCAGCTGCAGGAGCAGAGCTGGCTGAGCAGAGGCCTAACTGAGTAGAAGCCTTTTCCCAGGCCCCAGTTCAAAAGTCCTGAAGAAAAAAAAAAAAAACCCCAAACTTCCTAGTAAACTCCCGGGGCTGTTTGTAGGCCGAACAGGCACACACACACAGGCCCTCCCCCCACACAAGACCACCACTCCCAGGTATCCACACTAGCTGCTCCGGAGCACTTTTCGGGTGCAGAGGCCTTTTCAGCTGCAGGAGCAGAGCAGCCTGAGCAGAGGCCTAAAGGAGTTGGAGCCTTCCCTGGGCCCCAGTTTAAAAAGTCTTACGACAAAGGAAAAAATAAAACCTAAACTTCCTAGTAAACTCCCGGGGCTGAAAGCTGGTCGGTAGGCCGAACAGGCACACACAGCCCCACACCCCCACAAACACAACCACCCCACTCCCAGGCTGCCCGACTAGCTACTGTGTTGCACTTTTGGGGTGCAGAGGCCTTTTCAGCTGCAGGAGCAGAGCAGCCTGAGCAGAGGCCTAACTGAGTAGAAGCCTTTTCACAGGCCCCAGTTTAAAAAGTCTTATGACAAAGGAAAAAAAAACCCACAAACTTCCAAGTAAACTCCCGGGGCTGAAATCTGTTTGTAGGCCGAACAGGCACACACAGCCCCCCCACAAACACAACCCCCCCACTCCCAGGCTGCCCCACGAGCTACTGTGTTGCACTTTTGGGATGCAGAAGCCTCTGCAGCTGCAGGAGCAGAGCTGGCTGAGCAGAGGCATAAAGGAGTAGGAGCCTTCCCTGGGCCCCAGTTTAAAAAGTCTTATGACAAAGGAAAAAAAAAAACCCCAAAACTTCCTAGTAAACTCCCAGGGCTGAAAGCTGGTCGGTAGGCCGAACAGGCACACACAGCCCCCCCACAAACACAACCCCCCCACTCCCAGGCTGCCCGACTAGCTACTGTGTTGCACTTTTGGGGTGCAGAGGCCTTTTCAGCTGCAGGAGCAGAGCAGCCTGAGCAGAGGCCTAACTGAGTAGAAGCCTTTTCCCAGGCCCCAGTTTAAAAAGTCTTATGACAAAGGAAAAAAAAACCCCAAACTTCCAAGTAAACTCCCGGGGCTGAAATCTGTTTGTAGGCCGAACAGGCACACACAGCCCCTCCACAAACACAACCCCCCCACTCCCAGGCTGCCCGACTAGCTACTGTGTTGCACTTTTGGGGTGCAGAGGCCTTTTCAGCTGCAGGAGCAGAGCAGCCTGAGCAGAGGCCTAAAGGAGTTGGAGCC
>NC_140118.1:1565974-1568474 GCF_964237585.1 Gallinula chloropus | reverse complement strand
CGAAACGGCGGGCGGGCCTGCGAGGCGCCCCAGCCGCGCCGCCCCGGCCCGCCGGCACCCCTCGCCGGCGAGCGAGGGAAAGAAGCCGGCGGCCCGGGAGGCGATTGATCGCAAAGCGACGCTCAGACAGGCGTAGCCCCGGGAGGAACCCGGGGCCGCAAGTGCGTTCGAAGTGTCGATGATCAATGTGTCCTGCAATTCACATTAATTCTCGCAGCTAGCTGCGTTCTTCATCGACGCACGAGCCGAGTGATCCACCGCCAAGAGTTGTCTGCCATTTCAGAACCGCCCCCGCAACGCGGGGCGGTCGTGGCCGGCACCGCTCCGCAGCGGAGCCCCCTTCTTTGCCGAGCGACGGCCCGCCCGCCGCCCCCACCAACGCACGCCAGGAGCGGCGAAAGCGGCGCGACGGACGGGCCTCGCGCCTCGGACGACCGGACGAGCAACGCCCAAAACAAGGGACAGGACCGGGAAAAAAATCAAAGGATTCCCAACGGCGAGCGACGGCGCGGAGCACGCGCTCCCGAAAACCCACCGACCTGCGCGGGGAAAGACGCCCGTCGCTCGCTTCGGAGGCGGCCCAGGCGCTCGGGCTCGGCCCGGCCCTCCGCGCGGAGGACGCGGGGCGCGCGCCCGGCCGCGGCACCGGCCTTGCCCGCTTTTCTCGCCTCCCTTTTTTTTCACGGCGGCCGGCTTCGCCCCTTCCTCCGGCTCGCAGCGACGCCGGCAACCCTCGGCGGCCCTCCGGCCGCCTAACCCCCCCGCGGAGGCAGGCGGCCAACCACCCGCGGAAGCCCGAAGCTCGCGGCGACCAACCGCCCGCGGCCTGACGCCGGATGGCACGCGCCGCCCCAGCAGCAAAAAAAGCCTGGGCGGACGGCGCGCCCGCCTCGGACCGCCGCCGCCCGCTTCTCGCTCGACCCCTCCCCTCCCCCTTTTTTCCAGCCACGCGACCGGGGCAAAAAGGCGGACGGCGCTAAGCTCGGGGACGGCTCCCGCTCTCCCCGCTTCCGCGCGGAGAACGGAGGAGGGACGACCCCGGCCGCGCGCGGCCACCCGCCCGCGGCGCGGGCGGGGGGGGAAAGGGCGGCGGAGAAAAGGGGGCGGGCGGGGCCCGCGGACGGGCGGCCGCCCGACAGCGGCGCGCGCCCTCCGGCCGACCGACCAAAGACGAGAGCGGTGCCGCCGCCGCTCGGCCGGGGCGCCGCCAGCGGCGGGGGGGCGGCGACCGGAGACCACCGAGCGAGAGCCAGCGCGCGCTCGCCGGGGCAGGGAGCGAAGGGTCGCCCCTTCGAGAGGACGAGCAGGGGGCCGGCCGCGGCCGGCCGGCACACCGCGGTCTCGCCGACGGAAAAAAAGCCGGACCGCGGAGAGGGGGGGGCAGCGGTCACGCCCCTCCCCGGCGCGGCACGGACGCCCTCGGGGAACGAGCGCGGAGCGGCGGCGGCCGCCTTGCCGGCCCGCGGCGCGGTGCAGGGCGCCTTCCGAGAGAAGCTCCCGTGGGCGCCCCACACCCCCCCCGCCGCGCGCGTCGAGGCACGCGCCGCCGCCGCCCGGCCGCCCCCGTCGGGTCGCGTCGAGCCGCCCGAGTCTTTAAACCTCCGCCCGGCTCCGCGGCCTTCGACCCCCGGAGCTCGCCGAGGGAGGGCCGCGGAGGCGCGGGCGCTAGGTACCTGGCCCTGAGCTTGAGGGAAACGACCCGCAAGGCCCCGCGGGGGTGCCTGCCCCGCTGCCACCCTCGGGGCAGCGTCCGCCCGCGGGGGCGCGCCCGACACCCGCCGCCACCGCCTCCGTCTTCCTTCCCGGGGACCGAGGTCTCCCTCAATTGCCCGGCGCTGCGCCCGGGAGGACCGACGGGGCTCGGGCCGCCCCGCTCGCGCGGGACGAGACCCGGCGGGGTTCGGGGAGGGGGAGAACCTCGCTACGAGCGCCGGCCCGGAACGGCCAGAGGGCCCGCGCGCGCCGCCTCCGCGCGGCCGGGAGGGGAGGGGGGGAAGACGCCCGGCTTAGGCACACACCCCCCGCCGCCCCGCCACCACCCCGGAAAGGCACTCTCGCACCCGGCTTTGCTCTCTCGCCGCTCGACGCTGCCCGACCGGGGCGCGCTCCGGCGGCGGCGGCGCTCGCAAGCTCACCGCTGTCTCCTCTTTTTTCCGCCTCCTCCCGCGCCCGAGCAGGGAAGCTCGCGCGCAGCCAGGCCCCGCGCTCAGACCGGCGAGTCGCGGCGCCCTCCTTTGCCCCCGGGGAGACCGCCCGCATCGCCCCTCGGCTCCCGCCCCGACCTCTCCCGCGGACGGGTGGTGGGGAAGGCCGCTCGAGACGGTCGGAGGGGACGGCTCCCGGAGGCGGACGCCGGACGCCGGCGCGAGTCGGCGGCGGCGAGAACCGCGGCTGCGGGGCGGCGACGGAGAGGAAAAGACGAAGAAGCGGGAGGCGGCGGCGCCGCCACCGCCGCCGCGGCCCTCGGCCGGCGGGGCGATCGGGGGGGGCGCGGAGCGAG
>NC_140118.1:1555974-1560974 GCF_964237585.1 Gallinula chloropus | reverse complement strand
GCAAGGGGCGCCAGTCAACGCCCGGGTTTACCATGATGCAACTGGAGGTAACGAAAATAAGCGACCCCTTACGGCCGCTGCCGAGGGCCTGGCCTGGTAGACCTGACGGCCGCTGCCGAAGGCGTGGTAGACCTGACGGCCTCTGCCGAGGGCCTGGTAGACCTGACGGCCGCTGCCGAGGGCGTGGTAGACCTGACGGCCGCTGCCGAAGGCGTGGTAGACCTGACGGCCTCTGCCGAGGTCCTGGTAGACCTGACGGCCGCTGCCGATGGCGTGGTAGACCTGACGGCCGCTGCCGAGGCCGTGGTAGACCTGACGGCCTCTGCCGAGGGCCTGGTAGACCTGACGGCCGCTGCCGAGGGACTGGTAGACCTGACGGCCGCTGCCGAGGGCGTGGTAGACCTGACGGCCTCTGCCGAGGGCGTGGTAGACCTGACGGCCGCTGCCGAGGGCGTGGTAGACCTGACGGCCGCTGCCGAGGGCGTGGTAGACCTGACGGCCGCTGCCGAGGGCGTGGTAGACCTGACGGCCGCTGCCGAGGGCCTGGTAGACCTGACGGCCGCTGCCGAGGGCGTGGTAGACCTGACGGCCTCTGCCGTGGGCCTGGTAGACCTGACGGCCGCTGCCGAGGGCGTGGTAGACCTGACGGCCGCTGCCGAGGGCGTGGTAGACCTGACGGCCGCTGCCGAGGTCCTGGTAGACCTGACGGCCGCTGCCGAGGGCGTGGTAGACCTGACGGCCGCTGCCGAGGTCCTGGTAGACCTGACGGCCGCTGCAGAGGGCGTGGTAGACCTGACGGCCTCTGCCGAGGGCCTGGTAGACCTGACGGAGGCTGCCGAGGGCGTGGTAGACCTGACGGCCGCTGCCGAGAGCGTGGTAGACCTGACGGCCTCTGCCGAGGGCCTGGTAGACCTGACGGCCGCTGCCGAGGGCGTGGTAGACCTGACGGCCTCTGCCGAGGGCGTGGTAGACCTGACGGCCGCTGCCGAGGGCGTGGTAGACCTGACGGCCGCTGCCGAGGGTGCGGTAGACCTGAGGTCCGCTGCCAAAAGCCTGGTAGACCTGAGGTCCGTTGCCGGGGGCCTGGTAGACCTGACGGACTGTGTCGGAGCACCTGGGTAAGGCGCCGGGCCCCCCCCGCGCGGTGCCAGGACGACGTGGTGACCGGCCGCGGACCTTCACATGCGATACTCTCTCCCCCAACACCCCGTTGTTTTCATCCACCACGTTCCCTGAACGTGAGCAAATCTGGTCCAAGGTCCACCCTGTCCAGCTGTTCGGTAGGCCGAACACACATACACAGGCCCTCCCCCCACACAAGACCACCACTCCCAGGTATCCACACCAGCTGCACCGGAGTACTTTTGGGGTGCACAGGCCTTTTCAGCTGCAGGAGCACAGCAGTCTCAGGAGAGGCCTAACTGAGTAGAAGCCTTTTCCCAGGCCCCAGTTTAAAAAGTCTTATGACAAAGGAAAAAAAACCCACAAACTTCCTAGTAAACTCCCGGGGCTGAAATCTGTTTGTAGGCCGAACAGGCACACACACACAGGCCCTCCCCCCACACAAGACCACCACTTCCAGGTATCCACACCAGCTGCTCCGGAGCACTTTTGGGGTGCAGAGGCCTTTTCAGCTGCAGGAGCAGAGCTGGCTGAGCAGAGGCCTAACTGAGTAGAAGCCTTTTCCCAGGCCCCAGTATAAAAAGTCCTGAAGAAAAAAAAAAAAAATGGAAACTTCCTAGTAACCTCCCGGGGCTGAAATCTGTTTGTAGGCCGAACAGGCACACATAGCCCCCCCACAAACACAACCCCCCCACTCCCAGGCTGCCCCACGAGCTACTGTGTTGCACTTTTGGGGTGCAGAGGCCTCTGCAGCTGCAGGAGCAGAGCTGGCTGAGCAGAGGCCTAACTGAGTAGAAGCCTTTTCCCAGGCCCCAGTTTAAAAGGTCCTGAAAAAAAAAAAAAAATGGAAACTTCCTAGTAACCTCCCGGGGCTGAAATCTGTTTGTAGGCCGAACAGGCACTCACAGCCCCTCCACAAACACAACCCCCCCACTCCCAGGCTGCCTGACGAGCTACTGTGTTGCACTTTTTGGGAAGCAGAGGCCTTTTCAGCTGCAGGAGCAGAGCAGCCTGAGCAGAGGCCTAAAGGAGTAGAAGCCTTTTCCCAGGCCCCAGTTTAAAAAGTCTTATGACAAAGGAAAAAAAACCCACGAACTTCCAAGTAAACTCCCGGGGCTGAAATCTGTTTGTAGGCCGAACAGGCACACACAGCCCCCCCACAAACACAACCCCCCCACTCCCAGGCTGCCCGACTAGCTACTGTGTTGCACCTTTGGGGTACAGAGGCCTCTGCAGCTGCAGGAGCAGAGCTGGCTGAGCAGAGGCCTAACTGAGTAGAAGCCTTTCCCCGGGCCCCAGTTTAAAAAGTCTTATGACAAAGGAAAAATAACCCCGCAAACTTCCAAGTAAACTCCCGCGGCTGAAAGCTTGTCGGTAGGCCAAACAGGCACACACAGCCCCCCCCCCCACCCCACCCCAAACACAACCCCCCCCCCCACTCCCTGGCTGCCCGACGAGCTACTGTGTTGCACTTTTGGGGTGCAGAGGCCTCTGCAGCTGCAGGAGCAGAGCTGGCTGAACAGAGGCCTAACTGAGTAGAAGCCTTTTCCCAGGCCCCAGTTTAAAAAGTCTTTCGACAGAGAAAAAAACCCCGCAAACTTCCTAGTAAGCTCCTGTTGCTGAAAGCTGGTCGGTAGGCCGAACACACGTAGACACAGGCCCTCCCCCCACACAAGACCCCCACTCCCAGGTAGCCACACGAGCTGCTCCGGAGCACTTTTGGGGTGCAGAGGCCTTTTCAGCTGCAGGAGCAGAGCTGGCTGAGCAGAGGCCTAACTGAGTAGAAGCCTTTTCCCAGGCCCCAGTTTAAAAAGTCCTGAAAAAAAAAAAATAATCCAAACTTCCTAGTAAACTCCCGGGGCTGAAATCTGTTTGTAGGCCGAACAGGCACACACAGCCCCTCCACAAACACAACCCCCCCACTCCCAGGCTGCCCGACTAGCTAATGTGTTGCACTTTTGGGGTGCAGAGGCCTCTGCAGCTGCAGGAGCAGAGCTGGCTGAGCAGAGGCCTAACTGAGTAGAAGCCTTTTCACAGGCCCCAGTTTAAAAAGCCTTATGACAAAGGAAAAAAAAACCACAAACTTCCAAGTAAACTCCCGGGGCTGAAATCTGTTTGTAGGCCGAACAGGCACACACAGCCACCCCCACAAACACAACCCCCCCACTCCCAGGCTGCTCCACGAGCTACTGTGTTGCACTTTTGGGGTGCAGAGGCCTTTTCAGCTGCAGGAGCAGAGCAGCCTGAGCAGAGGCCTAACTGAGTAGAAGCCTTTTCCCAGGCCCCAGTTTAAAAAGTCTTATGACAAAGGAAAAAAAACCCACAAACTTCCAAGTAAACTCCCGGAGCTGAAATCTGTTTGTAGGTCGAACAGGCACACACAGCCCCCCCACAAACACAACCCCCCCATTCCCAGGCTGCCCCACGAGCTACTGTGTTGCACCTTTGGGGTGCAGAGGCCTTTTCAGCTGCAGGAGCAGAGCAGCCTGAGCAGAGGCCTAAAGGAGTAGAAGCCTTTTCCCAGGCCCCAGTTTAAAAGTCCTGAAGAAAAAAAAAAAAAATCAAAACTTCCTAGTAAACTCCCGGGGCTGAAAGCTGGTCAGTAGGCCGAACAGGCACACACAGCCCCCCCACAAACACAACCCCCCCACTCCCAGGCTGCCCCACGAGCTACTGTGGTGCACTTTTGGGATGCAGAGGCCTCTGCAGCTGCAGGAGCAGAGCAGCCTGAGCAGAGGCCTAACTGAGTAGAAGCCTTTTCCCAGGCCCCAGTTTAAAAAGTCCTGAAGAAAAAAAAAAAATGGAAACTTCCTAGTAACCTCCCGGGGCTGAAATCTGTTTGTAGGCCGAACAGGCACACACAGCCCCTCCACAAACACAACCCCCCCACTCCCAGGCTGCCTGACGAGCTACTGTGTTGCACTTTTGGGGTGCAGAGGCCTTTTCAGCTGCAGGAGCAGAGCAGCCTGAGCAGAGGCCTAACTGAGTAGAAGCCTTTCCCCGGGCCCCAGTTTAAAAAGTCTTATGACAAAGGAAAAAAACCCCACAAACTTCCAAGTAAACTCCCGGGGCTGAAATCTGTTTGTAGGCCGAACAGGCACACACAGCCCCCCCACAAACACAACCCCCCCACTCCCAGGCTGCCCGACTAGCTACTGTGTTGCACTTTTGGGGTGCAGAGGCCTTTTCAGCTGCAGGAGCAGAGCAGCCTGAGCAGAGGCCTAACTGAGTAGAAGCCTTTTCCCAGGCCCCAGTTTAAAAACTCTTATGACAAAGGAAAAAAAACCCACAAACTTCCAAGTAAACTCCCGGGGCTGAAATCTGTTTGTAGGCCGAACAGGCACACACAGCCCCCCCACAAACACAACCCCCCCACTCCCAGGCTGCCCCACGAGCTACTGTGTTGCACTTTTGGGGTGCAGAGGCCTCTGCAGCTGCAGGAGCAGAGCTGGCTGAACAGAGGCCTAACTGAGTAGAAGCCTTTTCCCAGGCCCCAGTTTAAAAAGTCTTTCGACAGAGAAAAAAACCCCGCAAACTTCCTAGTAAGCTCCTGTTGCTGAAAGCTGGTCGGTAGGCCGAACACACGTAGACACAGGCCCTCCCCCCACACAAGACCCCCACTCCCAGGTAGCCACACGAGCTGCTCCGGAGCACTTTTGGGGTGCAGAGGCCTTTTCAGCTGCAGGAGCAGAGCTGGCTGAGCAGAGGCCTAACTGAGTAGAAGCCTTTTCCCAGGCCCCAGTTTAAAAAGTCCTGAAAAAAAAAAAATAATCCAAACTTCCTAGTAAACTCCCGGGGCTGAAATCTGTTTGTAGGCCGAACAGGCACACACACACAGGCCCTCCCCCCACACAAGACCACCACTCCCAGGTATCCAC
>NC_140118.1:1528474-1543474 GCF_964237585.1 Gallinula chloropus | reverse complement strand
TTTTGGGACACCTGAGGGCTCGCGGGGCCGCGCGGCCGTCACACAGCCCGGTTCCGGTAAAGAAGCCCGGGAAACCCCACGGACGGAGGGGAGCAGGGGGAGGAAACGCGGCCACCCGGAGGGGCACGCGCCCCACCGCCGCCGAGACACGGCCCCCCACCCTCTCCGGCCTCGCGGGAGACACAGGCAACACCTCGCAACGACGGGAAGCGAAGCGGAAAGGAGACCTACCCGGCCCGAGCACCGGACAACCACCCACGCGCCTCCCCCGTTACGGGGAGAACACGGGCAGAGCCGGCCCGCCGAGGGCCCTCTCCGACGCGACCCGAAAGGCCTCATCGATCAGCAGACAAGACAAGCTACGGAAGGTAGCGGGGGGCCCCGCGGCCACGGTCCTGGGACAGCAACTGCCACGCGTGCTCTACGCGCCGCGCCCTTCCCGGGAGACAGGGGCGGACAGCGGTGACACGGGGCTCTGCGCGCGAGCGGCCGCATCGGCAGGGAAACGGCAACGCCAGCCTCGGCAGCGGCAGAGCCGGCACACGCTGTGAAGCCTCCCTCACCGACGCGCCCTCGGCGCCGCATCGATCCAACTCGGGGAAAAAAAAAAGCAGCGGCCGGAGCGGGGAAGCGGCGGGTGCCGCGAGCCAACCGCTGCCGACCACCTCTCCCCCCCGTCGGGAGATCCACGGGACCACGGAAAAAAAGCCTCGCGGCAGGCGCCAGGCGGCACGGCACCCCCGGTCCCCGAGGCCGTCGGTCGAGCGCCGGCGACCGCCGCCGGCCACCGATCCGCGCTCCCCTCACAGCCCGCGAGGAACAAAAAAAGCCGGCAGACGCTGAGCAAGGGCGACCCAAGAGCCGTCTCGCTCTCAAAAGCTGCCAGAAACACCGCTCTGTCCCGTTTAAGGCCGGAGACGGCACGCCAAAGACCGGCGGGAAATGGAAGAAAAAATTTTTACAGAAGGAAAAATTTTGCCGAGGAAAAAACTTTTGCTGAAAAAAAAAATTTACTGGAGGAAAAACTTTTACGGAAAAAAAATTTTTGGAAGAAAAAAACCAGCCAAACGAAAAGCCACTTTTTTCACCGGGACCTCGGGACGCGGCGGCCACCCTCGCCCGATCGATCCCCGCGCTCTCCGCGGCCGGAGGGTGAAGGCACGGCAGGCTCCCTTCGTGTGTTCCGGCCAACCCCCCGGGCTTCCAGCGCTCTCTCGTGACGGCCTCCCCACCGCCGGCCAACCGCGGCCTTCGCCCTGCGCCCGCCACTACCCATCCGCACACGATTTCACAGCCCACCGGTAGGCAACGGCTGCCGCACTCTGCCCTCGGCCACGGCTCCCTACGAATCCCGACTCACCGGGGATGCCCCACGGAGGCTCGGATCAGCATGAGCCAACCGGGGGCGCGCGACGCCGTGCCGACAAGCAGGAGCGGTGCCGAGCCACCGTGGGTACCCCGCCGAGAAGGACGCCCTGTCTGCGGCAGACTAGCGCGGGTAGTGGCCGGTCGCTGCTCTGTGTTTGCCCTCGAGGCGAGTCACCGCTCGCACCCATAGGACGGAGATAGACGCCTCCTCCCCCGAAAAGCTCCAAGAGATTTCCATCTCAACGACGGCAAGGGGCGCCAGTCAACGCCCGGGTTTACCATGATGCAACTGGAGGTAACGAAAATAAGCGACCCCTTACGGCCGCTGCCGAGGGCCTGGCCTGGTAGACCTGACGGCCGCTGCCGAGGGACTGGTAGACCTGACGGCCGCTGCCGAAGGCGTGGTAGACCTGACGGCCTCTGCCGAGGGCCTGGTAGACCTGACGGCCGCTGCCGAGGGCGTGGTAGACCTGACGGCCGCTGCCGAGGGCGTGGTAGACCTGACGGCCTCTGCCGAGGTCCTGGTAGACCTGACGGCCGCTGCCGAGGGCGTGGTAGACCTGACGGCCGCTGCCGAGGCCGTGGTAGACCTGACGGCCTCTGCCGAGGGCCTGGTAGACCTGACGGCCGCTGCCGAGGGACTGGTAGACCTGACGGCCGCTGCCGAGGGCGTAGTAGACCTGACGGCCGGTGCCGAGGGCGTGGTAGACCTGACGGCCGCTGCCGAGGGCGTGGTAGACCTGACGGCCTCTGCCGAGGGCCTGGTAGACCTGACGGCCGCTGCCGAGGGCGTGGTAGACCTGACGGCCGCTGCCGAGGGCGTGGTGGACCTGACGGCCTCTGCCGAGGGCCTGGTAGACCTGACGGCCGCTGCCGAGGGCGTGGTAGACCTGACGGCCTCTGCCGAGGGCCTGGTAGACCTGACGGCCGCTGCCGAGGGCGTGGTAGACCTGACGGCCGCTGCCGAGGGCGTGGTAGACCTGACGGCCGCTGCCGAGGTCCTGGTAGACCTGACGGCTGCTGCAGAGGGCGTGGTAGACCTGACGGCCTCTGCCGAGGGCCTGGTAGACCTGACGGAGGCTGCCGAGGGCGTGGTAGACCTGACGGCCGCTGCCGAGGGCGTGGTAGACCTGACGGCCTCTGCCGAGGGCCTGGTAGACCTGACGGCCGCTGCCGAGGGCGTGGTAGACCTGACGGCCGCTGCCGAGGCCGTGGTAGACCTGACGGCCGCTGCCGAGGGTGCGGTAGACCTGAGGTCTGCTGCCAAAAGCCTGGTAGACCTGAGGTCCGTTGCCGGGGGCCTGGTAGACCTGACGGACTGTGTCGGAGCACCTGGGTAAGGCGCCGGGCCCGCCCCGCGCGGTGCCAGGACGACGTGGTGACCGGCCGCGGACCTTCACATGCGATACTCTCTCCCCCAACACCCCGTTGTTTTCATCCACCACGTTCCCTGAACGTGAGCAAATCTGGTCCAAGGTCCACCCTGTCCAGCTGGTCGGTAGGCCGAACACACATACACAGGCCCTCCCCCCACACAAGACCACCACTTCCATGTATCCACACCAGCTGCTCCGGAGCACTTTTGGGGTGCAGAGGCCTTTTCAGCTGCAGGAGCAGAGCTGGCTGAGCAGAGGCCTAACTGAGTAGAAGCCTTTTCCCAGGCCCCAGTATAAAAAGTCCTGAAGAAAAAAAAAAAAATGGAAACTTCCTAGTAACCTCCCGGGGCTGAAATCTGTTTGTAGGCCGAACAGGCACACACAGCCCCCCCACAAACACAACCCCCCCACTCCCAGGCTGCCCCACGAGCTACTGTGTTGCACTTTTGGGATGCAGAGGCCTCTGCAGCTGCAGGAGCAGAGCTGGCTGAGCAGAGGCCTAACTGAGTAGAAGCCTTTCCCCGGGCCCCAGTTTAAAAAGTCTTATGACAAAGGAAAAATAACCCCAAACTTCCTAGTAAACTCCCGGAACTGAAAGCTGGTCGGTAGGCCAAACAGGCACACACAGCCCCCCCACAAACACAACCCCCCCACTCCCAGGCTGCCCGACTAGCTACTGTGTTGCACTTTTGGGGTGCAGAGGCCTTTTCAGCTGCAGGAGCAGAGCTGGCTGAGCAGAGGCCTAACTGAGTAGAAGCCTTTTCCCAGGCCCCAGTTTAAAAAGTCCTGAAGAAAAAAAAAAAAAAAAACCCAAACTTCCTAGTAAACTCCCGGGGCTGAAATCTGTTTGTAGGCCGAACAGGCACACACACACAGGCCCTCCCCCCACACAAGACCCCCACTCCCAGGTATCCACACCAGCTGCTCCGGAGCACTTTTGGGGTGCAGAGGCCTTTTCAGCTGCAGGAGCAGAGCTGGCTGAGCAGAGGCCTAACTGAGTAGAAGCCTTTTCCCAGGCCCCAGTTCAAAAGTCCTGAAGAAAAAAAAAAAAACCCAAACTTCCTAGTAAACTCCCGGGGCTGAATTCTGTTTGTAGGCCGAACAGGCACACACAGCCCCCCCCACAAACACAACCCACCCACTCCCAGGCTGCCCCACGAGCTACTGTGGTGCACTTTTGGGATGCAGAGGCCTCTGCAGCTGCAGGAGCAGAGCAGCCTGAGCAGAGGCCTAACTGAGTAGAAGCCTTTTCCCAGGCCCCAGTTTAAAAAGTCCTGAAGAAAAAAAAAAAAAACCCCACAAACTTCCAAGTAAACTCCAGGAGCTGAAATCTGTTTGTAGGCCGAACAGGCACACACAGCCCCCCCCCCCAAACACAATCCCCCCACTCCCAGGCTGCTCCACGAGCTACTGTGGTGCACTTTTGGGGTGCAGAGGCCTTTTCAGCTGCAGGAGCAGAGCAGCCTGAGCAGAGGCCTAAAGGAGTTGGAGCCTTCCCTGGGCCCCAGTTTAAAAAGTCTTACGACAAAGGAAAAAATAAAACCCAAACTTCCTAGTAAACTCCCGGAACTGAAAGCTGGTCGGTAGGCCGAACAGGCACACACAGCCCCACACCCCCACAAACACAACCCCCCCACTCCCAGGCTGCCCCACGAGCTACTGTGTTGCACTTTTGGTGTGCAGAGGCCTCTGCAGCTGCAGGAGCGGAGCTGGCTGAGCAGAGGCCTAACTGAGTAGAAGCCTTTCCCCGGGCCCCAGTTTAAAAAGTCTTATGACAAAGGAAAAAAAAAAACACAAACTTCCAAGTAAACTCCCGGGGCTGAAATCTGTTTGTAGGCCGAACAGGCACACACAGCCCCCCCACAAACACAACCCACCCACTCCCAGGCTGCTCCACGAGCTACTGTGTTGCACTTTTGGGGTGCAGAGGCCTTTTCAGCTGCAGGAGCAGAGCAGCCTGAGCAGAGGCCTAACTGAGTAGAAGCCTTTTCCCAGGCCCCAGTTTAAAAGGTCCTGAAAAAAAAAAAAAATCCAAACTTCCAAGTAAACTCCCGGGGCTGAAATCTGTTTGTAGGCCGAACAGGCACACACAGCCCCCCCCCACAAACACAACCCCCCCACTCCCAGGCTGCCCGACGAGCTACTCTGGTGCACTTTTGGGATGCAGAGGCCTTTTCAGCTGCAGGAGCAGAGCAGCCTGAGCAGAGGCCTAAAGGAGTAGAAGCCTTTTCCCAGGCCCCAGTTTAAAAAGTCTTATGACAAAGGAAAAAAAACCCACGAACTTCCAAGTAAACTCCCGGGGCTGAAATCTGTTTGTAGGCCGAACAGGCACACACAGCCCCCCCACAAACACAACCCCCCCAACTCCCAGGCTGCCCCACGAGCTACTGTGTTGCACTTTTGGGGTGCAGAGGCCTTTTCAGCTGCAGGAGCAGAGCTGGCTGAGCAGAGGCCTAACTGAGTAGAAGCCTTTTCCCAGGCCCCAGTTTAAAAAGTCCTGAAGAAAAAAAAAAAAAAAAAAACCCCAAACTTCCTAGTAAACTCCCGGGGCTGAAATCTGTTTGTAGGTCGAACAGGCACACACACACAGGCCCTCCCCCCACACAAGACCACCACTCCCAGGTATCCACACGAGTTGCTCCGGAGCACTTTTGGGGTGCAGAGGCCTTTTCAGCTGCAGGAGCAGAGCTGGCTGAGCAGAGGCCTAACTGAGTAGAAGCCTTTTCACAGGCCCCAGTTTAAAAAGTCTTATGACAAAGGAAAAAAAACCCACAAACTTCCAAGTAACCTCCCGGGGCTGAAATCTGTTTGTAGGCCGAACAGGCACACACAGCCCCCCCACAAACACAACCCCCCCACTCCCAGGCTGCCCCACGAGCTACTGTGTTGCACTTTTGGGGTGCAGAGGCCTCTGCAGCTGCAGGAGCAGAGCTGGCTGAGCAGAGGCCTAACTGAGTAGAAGCCTTTTCCCAGGCCCCAGTTTAAAAGGTCCTGAAAAAAAAAAAAAAATGGAAACTTCCTAGTAACCTCCCGGGGGTGAAATCTGTTTGTAGGCCGAACAGGCACACACAGCCCCTCCACAAACACAACCCCCCCACTCCCAGGCTGCCCGACGAGCTACTGTGGTGCACTTTTGGGGTGCAGAGGCCTTTTCAGCTGCAGGAGCAGAGCAGCCTGAGCAGAGGCATAAAGGAGTAGGAGCCTTCCCTGGGCCCCAGTTTAAAAAGTCTTATGACAAAGGAAAAAAAAAAACCCCAAAACTTCCTAGTAAACTCCCAGGGCTGAAAGCTGGTCGGTAGGCCGAACAGGCACACACAGCCCCCCCACAAACACAACCCCCCCACTCCCAGGCTGCCCGACTAGCTACTGTGTTGCACTTTTGGGGTGCAGAGGCCTTTTCAGCTGCAGGAGCAGAGCAGCCTGAGCAGAGGCCTAACTGAGTAGAAGCCTTTTCCCAGGCCCCAGTTTAAAAAGTCTTATGACAAAGGAAAAATAACCCCAAACTTCCAAGTAAACTCCCGCGGCTGAAAGCTTGTCGGTAGGCCAAACAGGCACACACAGCGCCCCCCCCCCCCCCACCCCAAACACAACCCCCCCCCCCACTCCCTGGCTGCCCGACGAGCTACTGTGTTGCACTTTTGGGGTGCAGAGGCCTCTGCAGCTGCAGGAGCAGAGCTGGCTGAACAGAGGCCTAACTGAGTAGAAGCCTTTTCCCAGGCCCCAGTTTAAAAAGTCTTTCGACAGAGAAAAAAACCCCGCAAACTTCCTAGTAAGCTCCTGTTGCTGAAAGCTGGTCGGTAGGCCGAACACACGTAGACACAGGCCCTCCCCCCACACAAGACCCCCACTCCCAGGTAGCCACACGAGCCTCTCCGGAGCACTTTTGGGGTGCAGAGGCCTTTTCAGCTGCAGGAGCAGAGCTGGCTGAGCAGAGGCCTAACTGAGTAGAAGCCTTTTCCCAGCCCCCAGTTTAAAAAGTCCTGAAAAAAAAAAAAATCCAAACTTCCTAGTAAACTCCCGGGGCTGAAATCTGTTTGTAGGCCGAACAGGCACACACACACAGGCCCTCCCCCCACACAAGACCACCACTCCCAGGTATCCACACCAGCTGCTCCGGAGCACTTTTGGGGTGCAGAGGCCTTTTCAGCTGCAGGAGCAGAGCTGGCTGAGCAGAGGCCTAACTGAGTAGAAGCCTTTTCCCAGGCCCCAGTTTAAAAAGTCCTGAAAAAAAAAAAAAATCCAAACTTCCAAGTAAACTCCCGGGGCTGAAATCTGTTTGTAGGCCGAACAGGCACACACAGCCCCCCCCACAAACACAACCCCCCCACTCCCAGTCTGCCCCACGAGCTACTGTGTTGCACTTTTGGGATGCAGAGGCCTCTGCAGCTGCAGGAGCAGAGCAGCCTGAGCAGAGGCCTACCTGAGTAGAAGCCTTTTCCCAGGCCCCAGTTCAAAACTCCTGAAGAAAAAAAAAAAAACCCCAAACTTCCTAGTAAACTCCCGGGGCTGTTTGTAGGCCGAACAGGCACACACACACAGGCCCTCCCCCCACACAAGACCACCACTCCCAGGTAGCCACACTAGCTGCTCCAGAGCACTTTTGGGGTGCAGAGGCCTTTTCAGCTGCAGGAGCAGAGCAGCCTGAGCAGAGGCCTAGCTGAGTAGAAGCCTTTTCCCAGGCCCCAGTTTAAAAAGTCCTGAAGAAAAAAAAAAAAAAATCAAAATATCCTAGTAAACTCCCGGGGCTGAAAGCTGGTCGGTAGGCCGAACAGGCACACACAGCCCCCCCACAAACACAACCCACCCACTCCCAGGCTGCCCCACGAGCTACTGTGGTGCACTTTTGGGGTGCAGAGGCCTTTTCAGCTGCAGGAGCAGAGCAGCCTGAGCAGAGGCCTAACTGAGTAGAAGCCTTTTCCCAGGCCCCAGTTTAAAAAGTCTTATGACAAAGGAAAAAAAAACCACAAACTTCCAAGTAAACTCCCGGGGGTGAAATCTGTTTGTAGGCCGAACAGGCACACACAGCCCCTCCACAAACACAACCCCCCCACTCCCAGGCTGCCGCACGAGCTACTGTGTTGCACTTTTGGGATGCAGATGCCTCTGCAGCTGCAGGAGCAGAGCTGGCTGAGCAGAGGCCTAACTGAGTAGAAGCCTTTTCCCAGGCCCCAGTTTAAAAAGTCCTGAAGAAAAAAAAAAAAAAAACCCCAAACTTCGTAGTAAACTCCCGGGGCTGAAATCTGTTTGTAGGCCGAACAGGCACACACAGCCCCCCCCCACAAACACAACCCCCCCACTCCCAGGCTGCCCCACGAGCTACTGTGTTGCACTTTTGGGATGCAGAGGCCTCTGCAGCTGCAGGAGCAGAGCAGCCTGAGCAGAGGCCTAACTGAGTAGAAGCCTTTTCCCAGGCCCCAGTTCAAAAGTCCTGAAGAAAAAAAAAAAAACCCAAACTTCCTAGTAAACTCCCGGGGCTGAAATCTGTTTGTAGGCCGAACAGGCACACACACACAGGCCCTCCCCCCACACAAGACCACCACTCCCAGGTATCCACACTAGCTGCTCCGGAGCACTTTTCGGGTGCAGAGGCCTTTTCAGCTGCAGGAGCAGAGCAGCCTGAGCAGAGGCCTAAAGGAGTTGGAGCCTTCCCTGGGCCCCAGTTTAAAAAGTCTTACGACAAAGGAAAAAATAAAACCTAAACTTCCTAGTAAACTCCCGGGGCTGAAAGCTGGTCGGTAGGCCGAACAGGCACACACAGCCCCACACCCCCACAAACACAACCCACCCACTCCCAGGCTGCCCCACGAGCTACTGTGGTGCACTTTTGGGATGCAGAGGCCTCTGCAGCTGCAGGAGCAGAGCAGCCTGAGCAGAGGCCTAACTGAGTAGAAGCCTTTTCACAGGCCCCAGTTTAAAAGGTCCTGAAAAAAAAAAAAAATGGAAACTTTCTAGTAACCTCCCGGGGCTGAAATCTGTTTGTAGGCCGAACATGCACTCACAGCCCCTCCACAAACACAACCCCCCCACTCCCAGGCTGCCCGACGAGCTACTGTGTTGCACTTTTGGGGTGCAGAGGCCTTTTCAGCTGCAGGAGCAGAGCTGGCTGAGCAGAGGCCTAACTGAGTAGAAGCCTTTCCCCGGGCCCCAGTTTAAAAAGTCTTATGACAAAGGAAAAAAACCCCACAAACTTCCAAGTAAACTCCCGGGGCTGAAATCTGTTTGTAGGCCGAACAGGCACACACAGCCCACCCACAAACACAACCCCCCCACTCCCAGGCTGCCCCACGAGCTACTGTGTTGCACTTTTGGGATGCAGAGGCCTCTGCAGCTGCAGGAGCAGAGCAGCCTGAGCAGAGGCCTAACTGAGTAGAAGCCTTTTCCCAGGCCCCAGTTCAAAAGTCCTGAAGAAAAAAAAAAAATCCCCAAACTTCCTAGTAAACTCCCGGGGCTGTTTGTAGGCCGAACAGGCACACACACACAGGCCCTCCCCCCACACAAGACCACCACTCCCAGGTATCCACACCAGCTGCTCCAGAGCACTTTTCGGGTGCAGAGGCCTTTTCAGCTGCAGGAGCAGAGCAGCCTGAGCAGAGGCCTAGCTGAGTAGAAGCTTTTTCCCAGGCCCTAGTTTAAAAAGTCCTGAAGAAAAAAAAAAAAAAAATCAAAATATCCTAGTAAACTCCCGGGGCTGAAAGCTGGTCGGTAGGCCGAACAGGCACACACAGCCCCCCCACAAACACAACCCACCCACTCCCAGGCTGCCCCACGAGCTACTGTGTTGCACCTTTGGGGTGCAGAGGCCTCTGCAGCTGCAGGAGCAGAGCTGGCTGAGCAGAGGCCTAACTGAGTAGAAGCCTTTCCCCAGGCCCCAGTTTAAAAAGTCTTATGACAAAGGAAAAATAACCCCAAACTTCCAAGTAAACTCCCGCGGCTGAAAGCTTGTCGGTAGGCCAAACAGGCACACACAGCCCCCCCCCCCCCCCCCCACCCCAAACAAAACCCCCCCCCCACACCCTGGCTGCCCGACGAGCTACTGTGTTGCACTTTTGGGGTGCAGAGGCCTCTGCAGCTGCAGGAGCAGAGCTGGCTGAACAGAGGCCTAACTGAGTAGAAGCCTTTTCCCAGGCCCCAGTTTAAAAATTCTTTCGACAGAGAAAAAAACCCCGCAAACTTCCTAGTAAGCTCCTGTTGCTGAAAGCTGGTCGGTAGGCCGAACACACGTAGACACAGGCCCTCCCCCCACACAAGACCCCCCACTCCCAGGTAGCCACACGAGCCTCTCCGGAGCACTTTTGGGGTGCAGAGGCCTTTTCAGCTGCAGGAGCAGAGCTGGCTGAGCAGAGGCCTAACTGAGTAGAAGCCTTTTCCCAGCCCCCAGTTTAAAAAGTCCTGAAAAAAAAAAAAAATCCAAACTTCCTAGTAACCTCCCGGGGCTGAAATCTGTTTGTAGGCCGAACAGGCACACACAGCCCCCCCCACAAACACAACCCCCCCACTCCCAGTCTGCCCCACGAGCTACTGTGTTGCACTTTTGGGATGCAGAGGCCTCTGCAGCTGTAGGAGCAGAGCAGCCTGAGCAGAGGCCTAACTGAGTAGAAGCCTTTTCCCAGGCCCCAGTTTAAAAAGTCCTGAAAAAAAAAAAATAATCCAAACTTCCTAGTAAACTCCCGGGGCTGAAATCTGTTTGTAGCCCGAACAGGCACACACACACAGTCCCTCCCCCCACACAAGACCACCACTCCCAGGTATCCACACCAGCTGCTCCGGAGCACTTTTGGGGTGCAGAGGCCTTTTCAGCTGCAGGAGCAGAGCTGGCTGAGCAGAGGCCTAACTGAGTAGAAGCCTTTCCCCGGGCCCCAGTTTAAAAAGTCTTATGACAAAGGAAAAAAACCCCGCAAACTTCCTAGTAAGCTCCTGTTGCTGAAAGCTGGTCGGTAGGCCGAACACACGTAGACACAGGCCCTCCCCCCACACAAGACCCCCACTCCCAGGTAGCCACACGAGCTGCTCCGGAGCACTTTTCGGGTGCAGAGGCCTTTTCAGCTGCAGGAGCAGAGCTGGCTGAGCAGAGGCCTAACTGAGTAGAAGCCTTTCCCCGGGCCCCAGTTTAAAAAGTCTTATGACAAAGGAAAAAAACCCCACAAACTTCCAAGTAAACTCCCGGGGCTGAAATCTGTTTGTAGGCCGAACAGGCACACACAGCCCCCCCACAAACACAACCCCCCCACTCCCAGGCTGCCCCACGAGCTACTGTGTTGCACTTTTGGGATGCAGAGGCCTCTGCAGCTGCAGGAGCAGAGCAGCCTGAGCAGAGGCCTAACTGAGTAGAAGCCTTTTCCCCGGGCCCCAGTTCAAAAGTCCTGAAGAAAAAAAAAAAAACCCAAACTTCCTAGTAAACTCCCGGGGCTGAAATCTGTTTGTAGGCCGAACAGGCACACACACACAGGCCCTCCCCCCACACAAGACCACCACTCCCAGGTATCCACACTAGCTGCTCCGGAGCACTTTTCGGGTGCAGAGGCCTTTTCAGCTGCAGGAGCAGAGCAGCCTGAGCAGAGGCCTAAAGGAGTTGGAGCCTTCCCTGGGCCCCAGTTTAAAAAGTCTTACGACAAAGGAAAAAATAAAACCTAAACTTCCTAGTAAACTCCCGGGGCTGAAAGCTGGTCGGTAGGTCGAACAGGCACACACAGCCCCACACACCCCCACAAACACAACCCCCCCACTCCCAGTCTGCCCGACTAGCTACTGTGTTGCACTTTTGGGGTGCAGAGGCCTTTTCAGCTGCAGGAGCAGAGCAGCCTGAGCAGAGGCCTAACTGAGTAGAAGCCTTTCCCCGGGCCCCAGTTTAAAAAGTCTTATGACAAATGAAAAAAACCCCACAAACTTCCAAGTAAACTCCCGGGGCTGAAATCTGTTTGTAGGCCGAACAGGCACACACAGCCCCCCCACAAACACAACCCCCCCACTCCCAGGCTGCCCGACGAGCTACTGTGTTGCACTTTTGGGGTGCAGAGGCCTTTTCAGCTGCAGGAGCAGAGCTGGCTGAGCAGCGGCATAAAGGAGTAAGAGCCTTCCCTGGGCCCCAGTTTAAAAAGTCTTATGACAAAGGAAAAAAAAAAACCCCAAAACTTCCTAGTAAACTCCCAGGGCTGAAAGCTGGTCGGTAGGCCGAACAGGCACACACAGCCCCACACCCCCACAAACACAACCACCCCACTCCCAGGCTGCCCGACTAGCTACTGTGTTGCACTTTTGGGGTGCAGAGGCCTTTTCAGCTGCAGGAGCAGAGCAGCCTGAGCAGAGGCCTAACTGAGTAGAAGCCTTTTCACAGGCCCCAGTTTAAAAAGTCTTATGACAAAGGAAAAAAAAACCCACAAACTTCCAAGTAAACTCCCGGGGCTGAAATCTGTTTGTAGGCCGAACAGGCACACACAGCCCCCCCACAAACACAACCCCCCCACTCCCAGGCTGCCCCACGAGCTACTGTGTTGCACTTTTGGGATGCAGAAGCCTCTGCAGCTGCAGGAGCAGAGCTGGCTGAGCAGAGGCCTAACTGAGTAGAAGCCTTTTCCCAGGCCCCAGTTTAAAAAGTCCTGAAAAAAAAAAATAATCCAAACTTCCTAGTAAACTCCCGGGGCTGAAATCTGTTTGTAGGCCGAACAGGCACACACAGCCCCTCCACAAACACAACCCCCCCACTCCCAGGTAGCCACACGAGCCTCTCCGGTGCACTTTTGGGGTGCAGAGGCCTTTTCAGCTGCAGGAGCAGAGCTGGCTGAGCAGAGGCCTAACTGAGTAGAAGCCTTTCCCCGGGCCCCAGTTTAAAAAGTCTTATGACAAAGGAAAAAAAACCCACAAACTTCCAAGTAAACTCCCGGGGCTGAAATCTGTTTGTAGGCCGAACAGGCACTCACAGCCCCTCCACAAACACAACCCCCCCACTCCCAGGCTGCCTGACGAGCTACTGTGTTGCACTTTTTGGGAAGCAGAGGCCTTTTCAGCTGCAGGAGCAGAGCAGCCTGAGCAGAGGCCTAAAGGAGTAGAAGCCTTTTCCCAGGCCCCAGTTTAAAAAGTCTTATGACAAAGGAAAAAAAACCCACGAACTTCCAAGTAAACTCCCGGGGCTGAAATCTGTTTGTAGGCCGAACAGGCACACACAGCCCCCCCACAAACACAACACCCCCAACTCCCAGGCTGCCCCACGAGCTACTGTGTTGCACTTTTGGGGTGCAGAGGCCTTTTCAGCTGCAGGAGCAGAGCTGGCTGAGCAGAGGCCTAACTGAGTAGAAGCCTTTTCACAGGCCCCAGTTTAAAAAGTCTTATGACAAAGGAAAAAAAACCCACAAACTTCCAAGTAAACTCCCGGGGCTGAAATCTGTTTGTAGGCCGAACAGGCACACACAGCCCCCCCACAAACACAACCCCCCCACTCCCAGGCTGCCCCACGAGCTACTGTGTTGCACTTTTGGGGTGCAGAGGCCTCTGCAGCTGCAGGAGCAGAGCTGGCTGAGCAGAGGCCTAACTGAGTAGAAGCCTTTTCACAGGCCCAAGTTTAAAAAGTCCTGAAAAAAAAAAAAAATGGAAACTTCCTAGTAACCTCCCGGGGGTGAAATCTGTTTGTAGGCCGAACAGGCACACACAGCCCCTCCACAAACACAACCCCCCCACTCCCAGGCTGCCCGACGAGCTACTGTGGTCCACTTTTCGGGTGCAGAGGCCTTTTCAGCTGCAGGAGCAGAGCAGCCTGAGCAGAGGCATAAAGGAGTAGGAGCCTTCCCTGGGCCCCAGTTTAAAAAGTCTTATGACAAAGGAAAAAAAAAAACCCCAAAACTTCCTAGTAAACTCCCAGGGCTGAAAGCTGGTCGGTAGGCCGAACAGGCACACACAGCCCCCCCACAAACACAACCCCCCCACTCCCAGGCTGCCCGACTAGCTACTGTGTTGCACTTTTGGGGTGCAGAGGCCTTTTCAGCTGCAGGAGCAGAGCTGGCTGAGCAGAGGCCTAACTGAGTAGAAGCCTTTTCCCAGGCCCCAGTTTAAAAAGTCTTATGACAAAGGAAAAAAAAAACACAAACTTCCAAGTAAACTCCCGGGGCTGAAATCTGTTTGTAGGCCGAACAGGCACACACAGCCCCCCCACAAACACAACCCCCCCACTCCCAGGCTGCCCCACGAGCTACTGTGTTGCACCTTTGGGGTGCAGAGGCCTCTGCAGCTGCAGGAGCAGAGCTGGCTGAGCAGAGGCCTAACTGAGTAGAAGCCTTTCCCCGGGCCCCAGTTTAAAAAGTCTTATGACAAAGGAAAAATAACCCCAAACTTCCAAGTAAACTCCCGGGGCTGAAATCTGTTTGTAGGCCGAACAGGCACTCACAGCCCCTCCACAAACACAACCCCCCCACTCCCAGGCTGCCTGACGAGCTACTGTGTTGCACTTTTTGGGAAGCAGAGGCCTTTTCAGCTGCAGGAGCAGAGCAGCCTGAGCAGAGGCCTAAAGGAGTAGAAGCCTTTTCCCAGGCCCCAGTTTAAAAAGTCTTATGACAAAGGAAAAAAAACCCACGAACTTCCAAGTAAACTCCCGGGGCTGAAATCTGTTTGTAGGCCGAACAGGCACACACAGCCCCCCCACAAACACAACACCCCCAACTCCCAGGCTGCCCCACGAGCTACTGTGTTGCACTTTTGGGGTGCAGAGGCCTTTTCAGCTGCAGGAGCAGAGCTGGCTGAGCAGAGGCCTAACTGAGTAGAAGCCTTTTCACAGGCCCCAGTTTAAAAAGTCTTATGACAAAGGAAAAAAAACCCACAAACTTCCAAGTAAACTCCCGGGGCTGAAATCTGTTTGTAGGCCGAACAGGCACACACAGCCCCCCCACAAACACAACCCCCCCACTCCCAGGCTGCCCCACGAGCTACTGTGTTGCACTTTTGGGGTGCAGAGGCCTCTGCAGCTGCAGGAGCAGAGCTGGCTGAGCAGAGGCCTAACTGAGTAGAAGCCTTTCCCCGGGCCCCAGTTTAAAAAGTCTTATGACAAAGGAAAAATAACCCCAAACTTCCAAGTAAACTCCCGCGGCTGAAATCTTGTCGGTAGGCCAAACAGTCACACACAGCCCCCCCCCCCCCCCCCCCACCCCAAACACAACCCCCCCACCCACTCCCTGGCTGCCCGACGAGCTACTGTGTTGCACTTTTGGGGTGCAGAGGCCTCTGCAGCTGCAGGAGCAGAGCTGGCTGAACAGAGGCCTAACTGAGTAGAAGCCTT
>NC_140118.1:1505974-1515974 GCF_964237585.1 Gallinula chloropus | reverse complement strand
AAAGCCCCCGCAGACGCGCGCACGCTCCGCGCGCGGCGTCGGCCGGCCGGCCGGGGCTGAGCCGCCCCCGAAGCCGGCCCGGCTGCGAGGCGGGGGGAGAAGCGGGACTCGCACCCTCTCTCTTCACCACCCCCAGAGCCTCCCGCAGCCACGGCAGCACCGGACGTGCTAGAGGAGACGGCGACCCGTCGAGGCAGGCGCGACCTCGAGACCGAAAAGCCCTCGTGTGTCGGGGCAGCTCGCTCCGCAGCGGGCGGCGGTAGGGCACGACAAGCCAACGGGAAGACAACGGCGGCAGCAGCGGACGGACCTCGCCAGCTTTTCCCAGCCCCGTTTTGATCACGGCTCGGCCTCACCACCGCCCGAGCGCTGCTCGCGGCTGGCACCCGCGGGCAACCCGGCCCGAGGCCGGCACCGGCACCTCGCGTCTTTTGGGACACCTGAGGGCTCGCGGGGCCGCGCGGCCGTCACACAGCCCGGTTCCGGTAAAGAAGCCCGGGAAACCCCACGGACGGAGGGGAGCAGGGGGAGGAAACGCGGCCACCCGGAGGGGCACGCGCCCCACCGCCGCCGAGACACGGCCCCCCACCCTCTCCGGCCTCGCGGGAGACACAGGCAACACCTCGCAACGACGGGAAGCGAAGCGGAAAGGAGACCTACCCGGCCCGAGCACCGGACAACCACCCACGCGCCTCCCCCGTTACGGGGAGAACACGGGCAGAGCCGGCCCGCCGAGGGCCCTCTCCGACGCGACCCGAAAGGCCTCATCGATCAGCAGACAAGACAAGCTACGGAAGGTAGCGGGGGGCCCCGCGGCCACGGTCCTGGGACAGCGACTGCCACGCGTGCTCTACGCGCCGCGCCCTTCCCGGGAGACAGGGGCGGACAGCGGTGACACGGGGCTCTGCGCGCGAGCGGCCGCATCGGCAGGGAAACGGCAATGCCAGCCTCGGCAGCGGCAGAGCCGGCACACGCTGTGAAGCCTCCCTCACCGACGCGCCCTCGGCGCCGCATCGATCCAACTCGGGGAAAAAAAAAAGCAGCGGCCGGAGCGGGGAAGCGGCGGGTGCCGCGAGCCAACCGCTGCCGACCACCTCTCCCCCCCCGTCGGGAGATCCACGGGACCACGGAAAAAAAGCCTCGCGGCAGGCGCCAGGCGGCACGGCACCCCCGGTCCCCGAGGCCGTCGGTCGAGCGCCGGCGACCGCCGCCGGCCACCGATCCGCGCTCCCCTCACAGCCCGCGAGGAACAAAAAAAGCCGGCAGACGCTGAGCAAGGGCGACCCAAGAGCCGTCTCGCTCTCAAAAGCTGCCAGAAACACCGCTCTGTCCCGTTTAAGGCCGGAGACGGCACGCCAAAGACGGGCGGGAAATGGAAGAAAAAATTCTTACCGAAGGAAAAATTTTGCCGAGGAAAAAACTTTTGCTGAAAAAAAAAATTTACTGGAGGAAAAACTTTTACGGAAAAAAAATTTTTGGAAGAAAAAAACCAGCCAAACGAAAAGCCACTTTTTTCACCGGGACCTCGGGACGCGGCGGCCACCCTCGCCCGATCGATCCCCGCGCTCTCCGCGGCCGGAGGGTGAAGGCACGGCAGGCTCCCTTCGTGTGTTCCGGCCAACCCCCCGGGCTTCCAGCGCTCTCTCGTGACGGGCTCCCCACCGCGGCCTTCGCCCTGCGCCCGCCACTACCCATCCGCACACGATTTCACAGCCCACCGGTAGGCAACGGCTGCCGCACTCTGCCCTCGGCCACGGCTCCCTACGAGTCCCGACTCACCGGGGATGCCCCACGGAGGCTCGGATCAGCATGAGCCAACCGGGGGCGCGCGACGCCGTGCCGACAAGCAGGAGCGGTGCCGAGCCACCGTGGGTACCCCGCCGAGAAGGACGCCCTGTCTGCGGCAGACTAGCGCGGGTAGTGGCCGGTCGCTGCTCTGTGTTTGCCCTCGAGGCGAGTCACCGCTCGCACCCATAGGACGGAGATAGACGCCTCCTCCCCCGAAAAGCTCCAAGAGATTTCCATCTCAACGACGGCAAGGGGCGCCAGTCAACGCCCGGGTTTACCATGATGCAACTGGAGGTAACGAAAATAAGCGACCCCTTACGGCCGCTGCCGAGGGCCTGGCCTGGTAGACCTGACGGCCGCTGCCGAAGGCGTGGTAGACCTGACGGCCTCTGCCGAGGGCCTGGTAGACCTGACGGCCGCTGCCGAGGGCGTGGTAGACCTGACGGCCGCTGCCGAAGGCGTGGTAGACCTGACGGCCTCTGCCGAGGTCCTGGTAGACCTGACGGCCGCTGCCGATGGCGTGGTAGACCTGACGGCCGCTGCCGAGGCCGTGGTAGACCTGACGGCCTCTGCCGAGGGCCTGGTAGACCTGACGGCCGCTGCCGAGGGACTGGTAGACCTGACGGCCGCTGCCGAGGGCGTGGTAGACCTGACGGCCTCTGCCGAGGGCGTGGTAGACCTGACGGCCGCTGCCGAGGGCGTGGTAGACCTGACGGCCGCTGCCGAGGGCGTGGTAGACCTGACGGCCGCTGCCGAGGGCGTGGTAGACCTGACGGCCGCTGCCGAGGGCCTGGTAGACCTGACGGCCGCTGCCGAGGGCGTGGTAGACCTGACGGCCTCTGCCGTGGGCCTGGTAGACCTGACGGCCGCTGCCGAGGGCGTGGTAGACCTGACGGCCGCTGCCGAGGGCGTGGTAGACCTGACGGCCGCTGCCGAGGTCCTGGTAGACCTGACGGCCGCTGCCGAGGGCGTGGTAGACCTGACGGCCGCTGCCGAGGTCCTGGTAGACCTGACGGCCGCTGCAGAGGGCGTGGTAGACCTGACGGCCTCTGCCGAGGGCCTGGTAGACCTGACGGAGGCTGCCGAGGGCGTGGTAGACCTGACGGCCGCTGCCGAGAGCGTGGTAGACCTGACGGCCTCTGCCGAGGGCCTGGTAGACCTGACGGCCGCTGCCGAGGGCGTGGTAGACCTGACGGCCTCTGCCGAGGGCGTGGTAGACCTGACGGCCGCTGCCGAGGGCGTGGTAGACCTGACGGCCGCTGCCGAGGGCGTGGTAGACCTGACGGCCGCTGCCGAGGGTGCGGTAGACCTGAGGTCTGCTGCCAAAAGCCTGGTAGACCTGAGGTCCGTTGCAGGGGGCCTGGTAGACCTGACGGACTGTGTCGGAGCACCTGGGTAAGGCGCCGGGCCCCCCCCGCGCGGTGCCAGGACGACGTGGTGACCGGCCGCGGACCTTCACATGCGATACTCTCTCCCCCAACACCCCGTTGTTTTCATCCACCACGTTCCCTGAACGTGAGCAAATCTGGTCCAAGGTCCACCCTGTCCAGCTGGTCGGTAGGCCGAACACACATACACAGGCCCTCCCCCCACACAAGACCACCACTCCCAGGTATCCACACCAGCTGCACCGGAGTACTTTTGGGGTGCACAGGCCTTTTCAGCTGCAGGAGCACAGCAGTCTCAGGAGAGGCCTAACTGAGTAGAAGCCTTTTCCCAGGCCCCAGTTTCAAAAGTCTTATGACAAAGGAAAAAAAACCCACAAACTTCCTAGTAAACTCCTGGGGCTGAAATCTGTTTGTAGGACGAACAGGCACACACACACAGGCCCTCCCCCCACACAAGACCACCACTTCCAGGTATCCACACCAGCTGCTCCGGAGCACTTTTGGGGTGCAGAGGCCTTTTCAGCTGCAGGAGCAGAGCTGGCTGAGCAGAGGCCTAACTGAGTAGAAGCCTTTTCCCAGGCCCCAGTTTAAAAAGTCCTGAAGAAAAAAAAAAAAAAAAAACCCCAAACTTCCTAGTAAACTCCCGGGGCTGAAATCTGTTTGTAGGCCGAACAGGCACACACAGCCCCCCCCCCCCCCCCCCCCACCCCAAACACAACCCCCCCACCCACTCCCTGGCTGCCCGACGAGCTACTGTGTTGCACTTTTGGGGTGCAGAGGACTCTGCAGCTGCAGGAGCAGAGCTGGCTGAACAGAGGCCTAACTGAGTAGAAGCCTTTTCCCAGGCCCCAGTTTAAAAAGTCTTTCGACAGAGAAAAAAACCCCGCAAACTTCCTAGTAAGCTCCTGTTGCTGAAAGCTGGTCGGTAGGCCGAACACACGTAGACACAGGCCCTCCCCCCACACAAGACCCCCACTCCCAGGTAGCCACACGAGCCTCTCCGGAGCACTTTTGGGGTGCAGAGGCCTTTTCAGCTGCAGGAGCAGAGCTGGCTGAGCAGAGGCCTAACTGAGTAGAAGCCTTTTCCCAGCCCCCAGTTTAAAAAGTCCTGAAAAAAAAAAAAAATCCAAACTTCCTAGTAAACTCCCGGGGCTGAAATCTGTTTGTAGGCCGAACAGGCACACACAGTCCCCCCCACAAACACAACCCCCCCACTCCCAGTCTGCCCCACGAGCTACTGTGTTGCACTTTTGGGATGCAGAGGCCTCTGCAGCTGCAGGAGCAGAGCAGCCTGAGCAGAGGCCTAACTGAGTAGAAGCCTTTTCCCAGGCCCCAGTTCAAAAGTCCTGAAGAAAAAAAAAAATGGAAACTTCCTAGTAACCTCCCGGGGCTGAAATCTGTTTGTAGGCCGAACAGGCACACACAGCCCCTCCACAAACACAACCCCCCCACTCCCAGGCTGCCCGACTAGCTACTGTGTTGCACTTTTGGGGTGCAGAGGCCTTTTCAGCTGCAGGAGCAGAGCAGCCTGAGCAGAGGCCTAACTGAGTAGAAGCCTTTTCCCAGGCCCCAGTTCAAAAGTCCTGAAGATAAAAAAAAAAAACCCAAACTTCCTAGTAAACTCCCGGGGCTGAGATCTGTTTGTAGGCCGAACAGGCACACACACACAGGCCCTCCCCCCACACAAGACCACCACTCCCAGGTATCCACACTAGCTGCTCCGGAGCACTTTTCGGGTGCAGAGGCCTTTTCAGCTGCAGGAGCAGAGCAGCCTGAGCAGAGGCCTAAAGGAGTTGGAGCCTTCCCTGGGCCCCAGTTTAAAAAGTCTTACGACAAAGGAAAAAATAAAACCTAAACTTCCTAGTAAACTCCCGGGGCTGAAAGCTGGTCGGTAGGCCGAACAGGCACACACAGCCCCACACACCCCCACAAACACAACCCCCCCACTCCCAGGCTGCCCGACTAGCTACTGTGTTGCACTTTTGGGGTGCAGAGGCCTTTTCAGCTGCAGGAGCAGAGCAGCCTGAGCAGAGGCCTAACTGAGTAGAAGCCTTTCCCCGGGCCCCAGTTTAAAAAGTCTTATGACAAAGGAAAAAAACCCCACAAACTTCCAAGTAAACTCCCGGGGCTGAAATCTGTTTGTAGGCCGAACAGGCACACACAGCCCCCCCACAAACACAACCCCCCCACTCCCAGGCTGCCCCACGAGATACTGTGTTGCACTTTTGGGATGCAGAGGCCTCTGCAGCTGCAGGAGCAGAGCTGGCTGAGCAGAGGCCTAACTGAGTAGAAGCCTTTTCCCAGGCCCCAGTTCAAAAGTCCTGAAGAAAAAAAAAAAAACCCCAAACTTCCTAGTAACCTCCCGGGGGTGAAATCTGTTTGTAGGCCGAACAGGCACACACAGCCCCTCCACAAACACAACCCCCCCACTCCCAGGCTGCCCGACGAGCTACTGTGTTGCACTTTTGGGGTGCAGAGGCCTTTTCAGCTACAGGAGCAGAGCAGCCTGAGCAGAGGCATAAAGGAGTAGGAGCCTTCCCTGGGCCCCAGTTTAAAAAGTCTTATGACAAAGGAAAAAAAAAAACCCCAAAACTTCCTAGTAAACTCCCAGGGCTGAAAGCTGGTCGGTAGGCCGAACAGGCACACACAGCCCCCCCACAAACACAACCCCCCCACTCCCAGGCTGCCCGACTAGCTACTGTGTTGCACTTTTGGGGTGCAGAGGCCTTTTCAGCTGCAGGAGCAGAGCTGGCTGAGCAGAGGCCTAACTGAGTAGAAGCCTTTTCCCAGGCCCCAGTTTAAAAAGTCTTATGACAAAGGAAAAAAAAAACACAAACTTCCAAGTAAACTCCCCGGGGCTGAAATCTGTTTGTAGGCCGAACAGGCACACACAGCCCCCCCACAAACACAACCCCCCCACTCCCAGGCTGCCCCACGAGCTACTGTGTTGCACTTTTGGGGTGCAGAGGCCTCTGCAGCTGCAGGAGCAGAGCTGGCTGAGCAGAGGCCTAACTGAGTAGAAGCCTTTTCCCAGGCCCCAGTTTAAAAGGTCCTGGAAAAAAAAAAAAAAATGGAAACTTCCTAGTAACCTCCCGGGGCTGAAATCTGTTTGTAGGCCGAACAGGCACACACAGCCCCTCCACAAACACAACCCCCCCACTCCCAGGCTGCCCCACGAGCTACTGTGTTGCACTTTTGGGGTGCAGAGGCCTTTTCAGCTGCAGGAGCAGAGCTGGCTGAGCAGAGGCCTAACTGAGTAGAAGCCTTTTCCCAGGCCCCAGTTCAAAAGTCCTGAAGAAAAAAAAAAAAACCCCAAACTTCCTAGTAAACTCCCGGGGCGGAAATCTGTTTGTAGGCCGAACAGGCACACACAGCCCCTCCACAAACACAACCCCCCCACTCCCAGGCTGCCCGACTAGCTACTGTGTTGCACTTTTGGGGTGCAGAGGCCTTTTCAGCTGCAGGAGCAGAGCAGCCTGAGCAGAGGCCTAACTGAGTAGAAGCCTTTTCACAGGCCCCAGTTTAAAAAGTCTTATGACAAAGGAAAAAAAAAACCACAAACTTCCAAGTAAACTCCCGGGGCTGAAATCTGTTTGTAGGCCGAACAGGCACACACAGCCCCCCCCACAAACACAACCCCCCCACTCCCAGGCTGCCCAACGAGCTACTGTGTTGCACTTTTGGGATGCAGAAGCCTCTGCAGCTGCAGGAGCAGAGCTGGCTGAGCAGAGGCCTAACTGAGTAGAAGCCTTTTCCCAGGCCCCAGTTTAAAAAGTCCTGAAGAAAAAAAAAAAAAATCAAAACTTCCTAGTAAACTCCCGGGGCTGAAATCTGTTTGTAGGCCGAACAGGCACACACAGCCCCCCCCCCCAAACACAACCCCCCCACTCCCAGGCTGCCCGACGAGCTACTGTGGTGCACTTTTGGGGTGCAGAGGCCTTTTCAGCTGCAGGAGCAGAGCAGCCTGAGCAGAGGCATAAAGGAGTAGGAGCCTTCCCTGGGCCCCAGTTTAAAAAGTCTTATGACAAAGGAAAAAAAAAAACCCCAAAACATCCTAGTAAACTCCCGGGGCTGAAAGCTGGTCGGTAGGCCGAACAGGCACACACAGCCCCTCCACAAACACACCACCCCCACTCCCAGGCTGCCGCAAGAGCTACTGTGTTGCACTTTTGGGGTGCAGAGGCCTTTTCAGCTGCAGGAGCAGAGCTGGCTGAGCAGAGGCCTAACTGAGTAGAAGCCTTTTCCCAGGCCCCAGTTTAAAAAGTCTTATGACAAAGGAAAAAAAACCCACAAACTTCCAAGTAAACTCCCGGGGCTGAAATCTGTTTGTAGGCCGAACAGGCACACACAGCCCCCCCCACAAACACAACCCCCCCACTCCCAGGCTGCCCGACTAGCTACTGTGTTGCACTTTTGGGGTGCAGAGGCCTCTGCAGCTGCAGGAGCAGAGCTGGCTGAGCAGAGGCCTAACTGAGTAGAAGCCTTTTCACAGGCCCCAGTTTAAAAGGTCCTGAAAAAAAAAAAAAAATGGAAAATTCCTAGTAACCTCCCGGGGCTGAAATCTGTTTGTAGGCCGAACAGGCACACACAGCCCCTCCACAAACACAACCCCCGCACTCCCAGGCTGCCCGACGAGCTACTGTGTTGCACTTTTGGGGTGCAGAGGCCTTTTCAGCTGCAGGAGCAGAGCTGGCTGAGCAGAGGCCTAACTGAGTAGAAGCCTTTTCCCAGGCCCCAGTTTAAAAGGTCCTGAAAAAAAAAAAAAAAATGGAAACTTCCTAGTAACCTCCCGGGGATGAAATCTGTTTGTAGGCCGAACAGGCACACACACACAGGCCCTCCCCCCACACAAGACCACCACTCCCAGGTATCCACACTAGCTGGTCCGGAGCACTTTTGGGGTGCAGAGGCCTTTTCAGCTGCAGGAGCAGAGCTGGCTGAGCAGAGGCCTAACTGAGTAGAAGCCTTTTCCCAGGCCCCAGTTCAAAAGTCCTGAAGAAAAAAAAAAAACCCCAAACTTCCTAGGAAACTCCCGGGGCTGAAAGCTGGTC
This sequence comes from Gallinula chloropus, assembly GCF_964237585.1. Lineage (NCBI taxonomy): Eukaryota > Metazoa > Chordata > Aves > Gruiformes > Rallidae > Gallinula > Gallinula chloropus. The sequence goes on along the minus strand of NC_140118.1, from coordinate 1,507,747 downwards.
GGTAGGCCGAACAGGCACACACAGCCCCCCCACAAACACAACCCCCCCACTCCCAGGCTGCCCGACTAACTACTGTGTTGCACTTTTGGGGTGCAGAGGCCTTTTCAGCTGCAGGAGCAGAGCTGGCTGAGCAGAGGCCTAACTGAGTAGAAGCCTTTTCACAGGCCCCAGTTTAAAAAGTCTTATGACAAAGGAAAAAAAAACCACAAAATTCCAAGTAAACTCCCGGGGCTGAAATCTGTTTGTAGGCCGAACAGGCACACACAGCCCCCCCACAAACACAACCCACCCACTCCCAGGCTGCCCCACGAGCTACTGTGGTGCACATTTGGGATGCAGAAGCCTCTGCAGCTGCAGGAGCAGAGCTGTCTGAGCAGAGGCCTAACTGAGTAGAAGCCTTTTCCCAGGCCCCAGTTTAAAAAGTCCTGAAGAAAAAAAAAAAACCAACCCCAAACTTCCTAGTAAACTCCCGGGGCTGAAATCTGTTTGTAGGCCGAACAGGCACACACAGCCCCCCCCCACAAACACAACCCCCCCACTCCCAGGCTGCCCGACGAGCTACTGTGGTGCACTTTTGGGGTGCAGAGGCCTTTTCAGCTGCAGGAGCAGAGCAGCCTGAGCAGAGGCATAAAGGAGTAGGAGCCTTCCCTGGGCCCCAGTTTAAAAAGTCTTATGACAAAGGAAAAAAAAAAACACCAAAACTTCCTAGTAAACTCCCAGGGCTGAAAGCTGGTCGGTAGGCCGAACAGGCACACACAGCCCCCCCCCCAAACACAACCCACCCACTCCCAGGCTGCCCCACGAGCTACTGTGGTGCACTTTTGGGGTGCAGAGGCCTTTTCAGCTGCAGGAGCAGAGCAGCCTGAGCAGAGGCCTAACTGAGTAGAAGCCTTTTCACAGGCCCCAGTTTAAAAAGTCTTATGACAAAGGAAAAAAAAACCACAAACTTCCAAGTAAACTCCCGGGGCTGAAATCTGTTTGTAGGCCGAACAGGCACACACAGCCCCTCCACAAACACAACCCCCCCACTCCCAGGCTGCCCCACGAGCTACTGTGTTGCACTTTTGGGGTGCAGAGGCCTCTGCAGCTGCAGGAGCAGAGCAGCCTGAGCAGAGGCCTAAAGGAGTAGGAGCCTTTTCCCAGGCCCCACTGTAAAAAATCCTGAAGAAACAAAAAAAAATCCAAACTTCCTAGTAAACTCCCGGGGCTGAAATCTGTTTGTAGGCTGAACAGGCACACACACACAGGCCCTCCCCACACACAAGACCACCACTCCCAGGTATCCACACGAGCTGCTCCGGAGCACTTTTGGGGTGCAGAGGCCTTTTCAGCTGCAGGAGCAGAGCTGTCTGAGCAGAGGCCTAACTGAGTAGAAGCCTTTTCCCAGGCCCCAGTTTAAAAGGTCCTGAAAAAGAAAAAAAATGGAAACTTCCTAGTAACCTCCCGGGGCTGAAATCTGTTTGTAGGCCGAACAGGCACACACAGCCCCTCCACAAACACAACCCCCCCACTCCCAGGCTGCCCGACTAGCTACTGTGTTGCACTTTTGGGGTGCAGAGGCCTTTTCAGCTGCAGGAGCAGAGCTGGCTGAGCAGAGGCCTAACTGAGTAGAAGCCTTTTCCCAGGCCCCAGTTTAAAAAGTCTTATGACAAAGGAAAAAAAAAACACAAACTTCCAAGTAAACTCCCGGGGCTGAAATCTGTTTGTAGGCCGAACAGGCACACACAGCCCCCCCACAAACACAACCCACCCACTCCCACGCTGCCCCATGAG
>NC_140118.1:1480974-1493474 GCF_964237585.1 Gallinula chloropus | reverse complement strand
AGCCGGCCCGCCGAGGGCCCTCTCCGACGCGACCCGAAAGGCCTCATCGATCAGCAGACAAGACAAGCTACGGAAGGTAGCGGGGGGCCCCGCGGCCACGGTCCTGGGACAGCAACTGCCACGCGTGCTCTACGCGCCGCGCCCTTCCCGGGAGACAGGGGCGGACAGCGGTGACACGGGGCTCTGCGCGCGAGCGGCCGCATCGGCAGGGAAACGGCAATGCCAGCCTCGGCAGCGGCAGAGCCGGCACACGCTGTGAAGCCTCCCTCACCGACGCGCCCTCGGCGCCGCATCGATCCAACTCGGGGAAAAACAAAAGCAGCGGCCGGAGCGGGGAACCGGCGGGTGCCGCGAGCCAACCGCTGACGACCACCTCTCCCCCCCGTCGGGAGATCCACGGGACCACGGAAAAAAAGCCTCGCGGCAGGCGCCAGGCGGCACGGCACCCCCGGTCCCCGAGGCCGTCGGTCGAGCGCCGGCGACCGCCGCCGGCCACCGATCCGCGCTCCCCTCACAGCCCGCGAGGAACAAAAAAAGCCGGCAGACGCTGAGCAAGGGCGACCCACGAACCGTCTCGCTCTCAAAAGCTGCCAGAAACACCGCTCTGTCCCGTTTAAGGCCGGAGACGGCACGCCAAAGACCGGCGGGAAATGGAAGAAAAAATTTTTACTGAAGGAAAAATTTTACTGGAGAAAAAACTTTACGAACAAAAAATTTTACCGAAGGAAAAATTTTGCCGAGGAAAAAACTTTTGCTGAAAAAAAAAATTTACTGGAGGAAAAACTTTTACGGAAAAAAAATTTTTGAAAGAAAAAAACCAGCCAAACGAAAAGCCACTTTTTTCACCGGGACCTCGGGACGCGGCGGCCACCCTCGCCCGATCGATCCCCGCGCTCTCCGCGGCCGGAGGGTGAAGGCACGGCAGGCTCCCTTCGTGTGTTCCGGCCAACCCCCCGGGCTTCCAGCGCTCTCTCGTGACGGCCTCCCCACCGCCGGCCAACCGCGGCCTTCGCCCTGCGCCCGCCACTACCCATCCGCACACGATTTCACAGCCCACCGGTAGGCAACGGCTGCCGCACTCTGCCCTCGGCCACGGCTCCCTACGAATCCCGACTCACCGGGGATGCCCCACGGAGGCTCGGATCAGCATGAGCCAACCGGGGGCGCGCGACGCCGTGCCGACAAGCAGGAGCGGTGCCGAGCCACCGTGGGTACCCCGCCGAGAAGGACGCCCTGTCTGCGGCAGACTAGCGCGGGTAGTGGCCGGTCGCTGCTCTGTGTTTGCCCTCGAGGCGAGTCACCGCTCGCACCCATAGGACGGAGATAGACGCCTCCTCCCCCGAAAAGCTCCAAGAGATTTCCATCTCAACGACGGCAAGGGGCGCCAGTCAACGCCCGGGTTTACCATGATGCAACTGGAGGTAACGAAAATAAGCGACCCCTTACGGCCGCTGCCGAGGGCCTGGCCTGGTAGACCTGACGGCCGCTGCCGAGGGCGTGGTAGACCTGACGGCCGCTGCCGAAGGCGTGGTAGACCTGACGGCCTCTGCCGAGGGCCTGGTAGACCTGACGGCCGCTGCCGAGGGCGTGGTAGACCTGACGGCCGCTGCCGAAGGCGTGGTAGACCTGACGGCCTCTGCCGAGGTCCTGGTAGACCTGACGGCCGCTGCCGAGGCCGTGGTAGACCTGACGGCCGCTGCCGAGGCCGTGGTAGACCTGACGGCCGCTGCCGAGGGCCTGGTAGACCTGACGGCCACTGCCGAGGGACTGGTAGACCTGACGGCCGCTGCCGAGGGCGTGGTAGACCTGACGGCCTCTGCCGAGGTCCTGGTAGACCTGACGGCCGCTGCCGAGGGCGTGGTAGACCTGACGGCCTCTGCCGAGGGCCTGGTAGACCTGACGGCCGCTGCCGAGGGCGTGGTAGACCTGACGGCCGCTGCCGAGGCCGTGGTAGACCTGACGGCCGCTGCCGAGGGCGTGGTAGACCTGACGGCCTCTGCCGAGGGCCTGGTAGACCTGACGGCCGCTGCCGAGGGCGTGGTAGACGTGACGGCCGCTGCCGAGGGCGTGGTAGACCTGACGGCCGCTGCCGAGGGCGTGGTAGACCTGACGGCCGCTGCCGAGGGCCTGGTAGACCTGACGGCCGCTGCCGAGGGCGTGGTAGACCTGACGGCAGCTGCCGAGGGCCTGGTAGACCTGACGGCCTCTGCCGAGGGCCTGGTAGACCTGACGGAGGCTGCCGAGGGCGTGGTAGACCTGACGGCCGATGCCGAGAGCGTGGTAGACCTGACGGCCTCTGCCGAGGGCCTGGTAGACCTGACGGCCGCTGCCGAGGGCGTGGTAGACCTGACGGCCGCTGCCGAGGGCGTGGTAGACCTGACGGCCTCTGCCGAGGGTGCGGTAGACCTGAGGTCTGCTGCCAAAAGCCTGGTAGACCTGAGGTCCGTTGCAGGGGGCCTGGTAGACCTGACGGACTGTGTCGGAGCACCTGGGTAAGACGCCGGGCCCCCCCCGCGCGGTGCCAGGACGACGTGGTGACCGGCCGCGGACCTTCACATGCGATACTCTCTCCCCCAACACCCCGTTGTTTTCATCCACCACGTTCCCTGAACGTGAGCAAATCTGGTCCAAGGTCCACCCTGTCCAGCTGGTCGGTAGGCCGAACACACATACACAGGCCCTCCCCCCACACAAGACCACCACTCCCAGGTATCCACACCAGCTGCACCGGAGTACTTTTGGGGTGCACAGGCCTTTTCAGCTGCAGGAGCACAGCAGTCTCAGGAGAGGCCTAACTGAGTAGAAGCCTTTTCCCAGGCCCCAGTTTAAAAAGTCTTATGACAAAGGAAAAAAAACCCACAAACTTCCTAGTAAACTCCTGGGGCTGAAATCTGTTTGTAGGACGAACAGGCACACACACACAGGCCCTCCCCCCACACAAGACCACCACTTCCAGGTATCCACACCAGCTGCTCCGGAGCACTTTTGGGGTGCAGAGGCCTTTTCAGCTGCAGGAGCAGAGCTGGCTGAGCAGAGGCCTAACTGAGTAGAAGCCTTTTCCCAGGCCCCAGTATAAAAAGTCCTGAAGAAAAAAAAAAAAAAAAAACCCCAAACTTCCTAGTAAACTCCCGGGGCTGAAATCTGTTTGTAGGCCGAACAGGCACACACAGCCTCCCCACAAACACAACCCCCCCACTCCCAGGCTGCCCCACGAGCTACTGTGTTGCACCTTTGGGGTGCAGAGGCCTCTGCAGCTGCAGGAGCAGAGCTGGCTGAGCAGAGGCCTAACTGAGTAGAAGCCTTTCCCTGGGCCCCAGTTTAAAAAGTCTTATGACAAAGGAAAAATAACCCCAAACTTCCAAGTAAACTCCCGGGGCTGAAAGCTTGTCGGTAGGCCAAACAGGCACACACAGCCCCCCCCCCCCCCCCCCCCCACCCCAAACACAACCCCCCCACCCACTCCCTGGCTGCCCGACGAGCTACTGTGTTGCACTTTTGGGGTGCAGAGGCCTCTGCAGCTGCAGGAGCAGAGCTGGCTGAACAGAGGCCTAACTGAGTAGAAGCCTTTTCCCAGGCCCCAGTTTAAAAAGTCTTTCGACAGAGAAAAAAACCCCGCAAACTTCCTAGTAAGCTCCTGTTGCTGAAAGCTGGTCAGTAGGCCGAACACACGTAGACACAGGCCCTCCCCCCACACAAGACCCCCACTCCCAGGTAGCCACACGAGCCTCTCCGGAGCACTTTTGGGGTGCAGAGGCCTTTTCAGCTGCAGGAGCAGAGCTGGCTGAGCAGAGGCCTAACTGAGTAGAAGCCTTTTCCCAGCCCCCAGTTTAAAAAGTCCTGAAAAAAAAAAAAAATCCAAACTTCCTAGTAAACTCCCGGGGCTGAAATCTGTTTGTAGGCCGAACAGGCACACACAGCCCCCCCCACAAACACAACCCCCCCACTCCCAGTCTGCCCCACGAGCTACTGTGTTGCACTTTTGGGATGCAGAGGCCTCTGCAGCTGCAGGAGCAGAGCAGCCTGAGCAGAGGCCTAACTGAGTAGAATCCTTTTCCCAGGCCCCAGTTTAAAAAGTCTTTCGACAGAGAAAAAAACCCCGCAAACTTCCTAGTAAGCTCCTGTTGCTGAAAGCTGGTCGGTAGGCCGAACACACGTAGACACAGGCCCTCCCCCCACACAAGACCCCCACTCCCAGGTAGCCACACGAGCTGCTCCGGAGCACTTTTCGGGTGCAGAGGCCTTTTCAGCTGCAGGAGCAGAGCAGCCTGAGCAGAGGCCTAACTGAGTAGAAGCCTTTCCCCGGGCCCCAGTTTAAAAAGTCTTATGACAAAGGAAAAAAACCCCACAAACTTCCAAGTAAACTCCCGGGGCTGAAATCTGTTTGTAGGCCGAACAGGCACACACAGCCCCCCCACAAACACAACCCCCCCACTCCCAGGCTGCCCCACGAGCTACTGTGTTGCACTTTTGGGATGCAGAGGCCTCTGCAGCTGCAGGAGCAGAGCTGGCTGAGCAGAGGCCTACCTGAGTAGAAGCCTTTTCCCAGGCCCCAGTTCAAAACTCCTGAAGAAAAAAAAAAAAACCCCAAACTTCCTAGTAAACTCCCGGGGCTGTTTGTAGGCCGAACAGGCACACACACACAGGCCCTCCCCCCACACAAGACCACCACTCCCAGGTAGCCACACTAGCTGCTCCAGAGCACTTTTCGGGTGCAGAGGCCTTTTCAGCTGCAGGAGCAGAGCAGCCTGAGCAGAGGCCTAGCTGAGTAGAAGCCTTTTCCCAGGCCCCAGTTTAAAAAGTCCTGAAGAAAAAACAAAAAAAATCAAAATATCCTAGTAAACTCCCGGGGCTGAAAGCTGGTCGGTAGGCCGAACAGGCACACACAGCCCCCCCACAAACACAACCCACCCACTCCCAGGCTGCCCCACGAGCTACTGTGGTGCACTTTTGGGGTGCAGAGGCCTTTTCAGCTGCAGGAGCAGAGCAGCCTGAGCAGAGGCCTAACTGAGTAGAAGCCTTTTCCCAGGCCCCAGTTTAAAAAGTCTTATGACAAAGGAAAAAAAAACCACAAACTTCCAAGTAAACTCCCGGGGGTGAAATCTGTTTGTAGGCCGAACAGGCACACACAGCCCCTCCACAAACACAACCCCCCCACTCCCAGGCTGCCGCACGAGCTACTGTGTTGCACTTTTGGGATGCAGATGCCTCTGCAGCTGCAGGAGCAGAGCTGGCTGAGCAGAGGCCTAACTGAGTAGAAGCCTTTTCCCAGGCCCCAGTTTAAAAAGTCCTGAAGAAAAAAAAAAAAAAAACCCCAAACTTCGTAGTAAACTCCCGGGGCTGAAATCTGTTTGTAGGCCGAACAGGCACACACACACAGGCCCTCCCCCCACACAAGACCCCCACTCCCAGGTATCCACACCAGCTGCTCCGGAGCACTTTTGGGGTGCAGAGGCCTTTTCAGCTGCAGGAGCAGAGCTGGCTGAGCAGAGGCCTAACTGAGTAGAAGCCTTTTCCCAGCCCCCAGTTCAAAAGTCCTGAAGAAAAAAAAAAAAACCCAAACTTCCTAGTAAACTCCCGGGGCTGAATTCTGTTTGTAGGCCGAACAGGCACACACAGCCCCCCCCACAAACACAACCCCCCCACTCCCAGGCTGCCCCACGAGCTACTGTGGTGCACTTTTGGGATGCAGAGGCCTCTGCAGCTGCAGGAGCAGAGCAGCCTGAGCAGAGGCCTAACTGAGTAGAAGCCTTTTCCCAGGCCCCAGTTTAAAAAGTCCTGAAGAAAAAAAAAAAAAAACCCACAAACTTCCAAGTAAACTCCAGGAGCTGAAATCTGTTTGTAGGCCGAACAGGCACACACAGCCCCCCCCCCCAAACACAATCCCCCCACTCCCAGGCTGCTCCACGAGCTACTGTGGTGCACTTTTGGGGTGCAGAGGCCTTTTCAGCTGCAGGAGCAGAGCAGCCTGAGCAGAGGCCTAAAGGAGTTGGAGCCTTCCCTGGGCCCCAGTTTAAAAAGTCTTACGACAAAGGAAAAAATAAAACCCAAACTTCCTAGTAAACTCCCGGAACTGAAAGCTGGTCGGTAGGCCGAACAGGCACACACAGCCCCACACCCCCACAAACACAACCCCCCCACTCCCAGGCTGCCCCACGAGCTACTGTGTTGCACTTTTGGTGTGCAGAGGCCTCTGCAGCTGCAGGAGCGGAGCTGGCTGAGCAGAGGCCTAACTGAGTAGAAGCCTTTTCCCAGGCCCCAGTTTAAAAAGTCCTGAAGAAAAAAAAAAAAAAAAAACCCAAACTTCCTAGTAAACTCCCGGGGCTGAAATCTGTTTGTAGGCCGAACAGGCACACACACACAGGCCCTCCCCCCACACAAGACCCCCACTCCCAGGTATCCACACCAGCTGCTCCGGAGCACTTTTGGGGTGCAGAGGCCTTTTCAGCTGCAGGAGCAGAGCTGGCTGAGCAGAGGCCTAACTGAGTAGAAGCCTTTTCCCAGGCCCCAGTTCAAAAGTCCTGAAGAAAAAAAAAAAAACCCAAACTTCCTAGTAAACTCCCGGGGCTGAATTCTGTTTGTAGGCCGAACAGGCACACACAGCCCCCCCCACAAACACAACCCACCCACTCCCAGGCTGCCCCACGAGCTACTGTGGTGCACTTTTGGGATGCAGAGGCCTCTGCAGCTGCAGGAGCAGAGCAGCCTGAGCAGAGGCCTAACTGAGTAGAAGCCTTTTCCCAGGCCCCAGTTTAAAAAGTCCTGAAGAAAAAAAAAAAAAACCCACAAACTTCCAAGTAAACTCCAGGAGCTGAAATCTGTTTGTAGGCCGAACAGGCACACACAGCCCCCCCCCCCAAACACAATCCCCCCACTCCCAGGCTGCTCCACGAGCTACTGTGGTGCACTTTTGGGGTGCAGAGGCCTTTTCAGCTGCAGGAGCAGAGCAGCCTGAGCAGAGGCCTAAAGGAGTTGGAGCCTTCCCTGGGCCCCAGTTTAAAAAGTCTTACGACAAAGGAAAAAATAAAACCCAAACTTCCTAGTAAACTCCCGGAACTGAAAGCTGGTCGGTAGGCCGAACAGGCACACACAGCCCCACACCCCCACAAACACAACCCCCCCACTCCCAGGCTGCCCCACGAGCTACTGTGTTGCACTTTTGGGATGCAGAGGCCTCTGCAGCTGCAGGAGCAGAGCTGGCTGAGCAGAGGCCTAACTGAGTAGAAGCCTTTCCCCGGGCCCCAGTTTAAAAAGTCTTATGACAAAGGAAAAAAAAAAACACAAACTTCCAAGTAAACTCCCGGGGCTGAAATCTGTTTGTAGGCCGAACAGGCACACACAGCCCCCCCACAAACACAACCCACCCACTCCCAGGCTGCTCCACGAGCTACTGTGTTGCACTTTTGGGGTGCAGAGGCCTTTTCAGCTGCAGGAGCAGAGCAGCCTGAGCAGAGGCCTAACTGAGTAGAAGCCTTTTCCCAGGCCCCAGTTTAAAAGGTCCTGAAAAAAAAAAAAAATCCAAACTTCCAAGTAAACTCCCGGGGCTGAAATCTGTTTGTAGGCCGAACAGGCACACACAGCCCCCCCCCACAAACACAACCCCCCCACTCCCAGGCTGCCCCACGAGCTACTGTGTTGCACTTTTGGGGTGCAGAGGCCTCTGCAGCTGCAGGAGCAGAGCTGGCTGAGCAGAGGCCTAACTGAGTAGAAGCCTTTTCCCAGGCCCCAGTTTAAAAGGTCCTGAAAAAAAAAAAAAAATGGAAACTTCCTAGTAACCTCCCGGGGGTGAAATCTGTTTGTAGGCCGAACAGGCACACACAGCCCCTCCACAAACACAACCCCCCCACTCCCAGGCTGCCCGACGAGCTACTGTGGTGCACTTTTGGGGTGCAGAGGCCTTTTCAGCTGCAGGAGCAGAGCAGCCTGAGCAGAGGCATAAAGGAGTAGGAGCCTTCCCTGGGCCCCAGTTTAAAAAGTCTTATGACAAAGGAAAAAAACCCCACAAACTTCCAAGTAAACTCCCGGGGCTGAAATCTGTTTGTAGGCCGAACAGGCACACACAGCCCCCCCACAAACACAACCCCCCCACTCCCAGGCTGCCCCACGAGCTACTGTGTTGCACTTTTGGGATGCAGAGGCCTCTGCAGCTGCAGGAGCAGAGCTGGCTGAGCAGAGGCCTACCTGAGTAGAAGCCTTTTCCCAGGCCCCAGTTCAAAACTCCTGAAGAAAAAAAAAAAAACCCCAAACTTCCTAGTAAACTCCCGGGGCTGTTTGTAGGCCGAACAGGCACACACACACAGGCCCTCCCCCCACACAAGACCACCACTCCCAGGTAGCCACACTAGCTGCTCCAGAGCACTTTTCGGGTGCAGAGGCCTTTTCAGCTGCAGGAGCAGAGCAGCCTGAGCAGAGGCCTAGCTGAGTAGAAGCCTTTTCCCAGGCCCCAGTTTAAAAAGTCCTGAAGAAAAAAAAAAAAAAATCAAAATATCCTAGTAAACTCCCGGGGCTGAAAGCTGGTCGGTAGGCCGAACAGGCACACACAGCCCCCCCACAAACACAACCCACCCACTCCCAGGCTGCCCCACGAGCTACTGTGGTGCACTTTTGGGGTGCAGAGGCCTTTTCAGCTGCAGGAGCAGAGCAGCCTGAGCAGAGGCCTAACTGAGTAGAAGCCTTTTCCCAGGCCCCAGTTTAAAAAGTCTTATGACAAAGGAAAAAAAAACCACAAACTTCCAAGTAAACTCCCGGGGGTGAAATCTGTTTGTAGGCCGAACAGGCACACACAGCCCCTCCACAAACACAACCCCCCCACTCCCAGGCTGCCGCACGAGCTACTGTGTTGCACTTTTGGGATGCAGATGCCTCTGCAGCTGCAGGAGCAGAGCTGGCTGAGCAGAGGCCTAACTGAGTAGAAGCCTTTTCCCAGGCCCCAGTTTAAAAAGTCCTGAAGAAAAAAAAAAAAAAAACCCCAAACTTCGTAGTAAACTCCCGGGGCTGAAATCTGTTTGTAGGCCGAACAGGCACACACACACAGGCCCTCCCCCCACACAAGACCCCCACTCCCAGGTATCCACACCAGCTGCTCCGGAGCACTTTTGGGGTGCAGAGGCCTTTTCAGCTGCAGGAGCAGAGCTGGCTGAGCAGAGGCCTAACTGAGTAGAAGCCTTTTCCCAGCCCCCAGTTCAAAAGTCCTGAAGAAAAAAAAAAAAACCCAAACTTCCTAGTAAACTCCCGGGGCTGAATTCTGTTTGTAGGCCGAACAGGCACACACAGCCCCCCCCACAAACACAACCCACCCACTCCCAGGCTGCCCCACGAGCTACTGTGGTGCACTTTTGGGATGCAGAGGCCTCTGCAGCTGCAGGAGCAGAGCAGCCTGAGCAGAGGCCTAACTGAGTAGAAGCCTTTTCCCAGGCCCCAGTTTAAAAAGTCCTGAAGAAAAAAAAAAAAAAACCCACAAACTTCCAAGTAAACTCCAGGAGCTGAAATCTGTTTGTAGGCCGAACAGGCACACACAGCCCCCCCCCCCAAACACAATCCCCCCACTCCCAGGCTGCTCCACGAGCTACTGTGGTGCACTTTTGGGGTGCAGAGGCCTTTTCAGCTGCAGGAGCAGAGCAGCCTGAGCAGAGGCCTAAAGGAGTTGGAGCCTTCCCTGGGCCCCAGTTTAAAAAGTCTTACGACAAAGGAAAAAATAAAACCCAAACTTCCTAGTAAACTCCCGGAACTGAAAGCTGGTCGGTAGGCCGAACAGGCACACACAGCCCCACACCCCCACAAACACAACCCCCCCACTCCCAGGCTGCCCCACGAGCTACTGTGTTGCACTTTTGGTGTGCAGAGGCCTCTGCAGCTGCAGGAGCGGAGCTGGCTGAGCAGAGGCCTAACTGAGTAGAAGCCTTTTCCCAGGCCCCAGTTTAAAAAGTCCTGAAGAAAAAAAAAAAAAAAAAACCCAAACTTCCTAGTAAACTCCCGGGGCTGAAATCTGTTTGTAGGCCGAACAGGCACACACACACAGGCCCTCCCCCCACACAAGACCCCCACTCCCAGGTATCCACACCAGCTGCTCCGGAGCACTTTTGGGGTGCAGAGGCCTTTTCAGCTGCAGGAGCAGAGCTGGCTGAGCAGAGGCCTAACTGAGTAGAAGCCTTTTCCCAGGCCCCAGTTCAAAAGTCCTGAAGAAAAAAAAAAAAACCCAAACTTCCTAGTAAACTCCCGGGGCTGAATTCTGTTTGTAGGCCGAACAGGCACACACAGCCCCCCCCACAAACACAACCCACCCACTCCCAGGCTGCCCCACGAGCTACTGTGGTGCACTTTTGGGATGCAGAGGCCTCTGCAGCTGCAGGAGCAGAGCAGCCTGAGCAGAGGCCTAACTGAGTAGAAGCCTTTTCCCAGGCCCCAGTTTAAAAAGTCCTGAAGAAAAAAAAAAAAAACCCACAAACTTCCAAGTAAACTCCAGGAGCTGAAATCTGTTTGTAGGCCGAACAGGCACACACAGCCCCCCCCCCCAAACACAATCCCCCCACTCCCAGGCTGCTCCACGAGCTACTGTGGTGCACTTTTGGGGTGCAGAGGCCTTTTCAGCTGCAGGAGCAGAGCAGCCTGAGCAGAGGCCTAAAGGAGTTGGAGCCTTCCCTGGGCCCCAGTTTAAAAAGTCTTACGACAAAGGAAAAAATAAAACCCAAACTTCCTAGTAAACTCCCGGAACTGAAAGCTGGTCGGTAGGCCGAACAGGCACACACAGCCCCACACCCCCACAAACACAACCCCCCCACTCCCAGGCTGCCCCACGAGCTACTGTGTTGCACTTTTGGGATGCAGAGGCCTCTGCAGCTGCAGGAGCAGAGCTGGCTGAGCAGAGGCCTAACTGAGTAGAAGCCTTTCCCCGGGCCCCAGTTTAAAAAGTCTTATGACAAAGGAAAAAAAAAAACACAAACTTCCAAGTAAACTCCCGGGGCTGAAATCTGTTTGTAGGCCGAACAGGCACACACAGCCCCCCCACAAACACAACCCACCCACTCCCAGGCTGCTCCACGAGCTACTGTGTTGCACTTTTGGGGTGCAGAGGCCTTTTCAGCTGCAGGAGCAGAGCAGCCTGAGCAGAGGCCTAACTGAGTAGAAGCCTTTTCCCAGGCCCCAGTTTAAAAGGTCCTGAAAAAAAAAAAAAATCCAAACTTCCAAGTAAACTCCCGGGGCTGAAATCTGTTTGTAGGCCGAACAGGCACACACAGCCCCCCCCCACAAACACAACCCCCCCACTCCCAGGCTGCCCCACGAGCTACTGTGTTGCACTTTTGGGGTGCAGAGGCCTCTGCAGCTGCAGGAGCAGAGCTGGCTGAGCAGAGGCCTAACTGAGTAGAAGCCTTTTCCCAGGCCCCAGTTTAAAAGGTCCTGAAAAAAAAAAAAAAATGGAAACTTCCTAGTAACCTCCCGGGGGTGAAATCTGTTTGTAGGCCGAACAGGCACACACAGCCCCTCCACAAACACAACCCCCCCACTCCCAGGCTGCCCGACGAGCTACTGTGGTGCACTTTTGGGGTGCAGAGGCCTTTTCAGCTGCAGGAGCAGAGCAGCCTGAGCAGAGGCATAAAGGAGTAGGAGCCTTCCCTGGGCCCCAGTTTAAAAAGTCTTATGACAAAGGAAAAAAAAAAAACCCAAAACTTCCTAGTAAACTCCCAGGGCTGAAAGCTGGTCGGTAGGCCGAACAGGCACACACAGCCCCCCCACAAACACAACCCCCCCACTCCCAGGCTGCCCCACGAGCTACTGTGTTGCACTTTTGGGATGCAGAGGCCTCTGCAGCTGCAGGAGCAGAGCAGCCTGAGCAGAGGCCTACCTGAGTAGAAGCCTTTTCCCAGGCCCCAGTTCAAAACTCCTGAAGAAAAAAAAAAAAAACCCAAACTTCCTAGTAAACTCCCGGGGCTGTTTGTAGGCCGAACAGGCACACACACACAGGCCCTCCCCCCACACAAGACCACCACTCCCAGGTAGCCACACTAGCTGCTCCAGAGCACTTTTCGGGTGCAGAGGCCTTTTCAGCTGCAGGAGCAGAGCAGCCTGAGCAGAGGCCTAGCTGAGTAGAAGCCTTTTCCCAGGCCCCAGTTTAAAAAGTCCTGAAGAAAAAAAAAAAAAAATCAAAATATCCTAGTAAACTCCCGGGGCTGAAAGCTGGTCGGTAGGCCGAACAGGCACACACAGCCCCCCCACAAACACAACCCACCCACTCCCAGGCTGCCCCACGAGCTACTGTGGTGCACTTTTGGGGTGCAGAGGCCTTTTCAGCTGCAGGAGCAGAGCAGCCTGAGCAGAGGCCTAACTGAGTAGAAGCCTTTTCCCAGGCCCCAGTTTAAAAAGTCTTATGACAAAGGAAAAAAAAACCACAAACTTCCAAGTAAACTCCCGGGGGTGAAATCTGTTTGTAGGCCGAACAGGCACACACAGCCCCTCCACAAACACAACCCCCCCACTCCCAGGCTGCCCCACGAGCTACTGTGTTGCAC
>NC_140118.1:1455974-1468474 GCF_964237585.1 Gallinula chloropus | reverse complement strand
AATGCCAGCCTCGGCAGCGGCAGAGCCGGCACACGCTGTGAAGCCTCCCTCACCGACGCGCCCTCGGCGCCGCATCGATCCAACTCGGGGAAAAACAAAAGCAGCGGCCGGAGCGGGGAACCGGCGGGTGCCGCGAGCCAACCGCTGACGACCACCTCTCCCCCCCGTCGGGAGATCCACGGGACCACGGAAAAAAAGCCTCGCGGCAGGCGCCAGGCGGCACGGCACCCCCGGTCCCCGAGGCCGTCGGTCGAGCGCCGGCGACCGCCGCCGGCCACCGATCCGCGCTCCCCTCACAGCCCGCGAGGAACAAAAAAAGCCGGCAGACGCTGAGCAAGGGCGACCCACGAACCGTCTCGCTCTCAAAAGCTGCCAGAAACACCGCTCTGTCCCGTTTAAGGCCGGAGACGGCACGCCAAAGACCGGCGGGAAATGGAAGAAAAAATTTTTACTGAAGGAAAAATTTTACTGGAGAAAAAACTTTACGAACAAAAAATTTTACCGAAGGAAAAATTTTGCCGAGGAAAAAACTTTTGCTGAAAAAAAAAATTTACTGGAGGAAAAACTTTTACGGAAAAAAAATTTTTGAAAGAAAAAAACCAGCCAAACGAAAAGCCACTTTTTTCACCGGGACCTCGGGACGCGGCGGCCACCCTCGCCCGATCGATCCCCGCGCTCTCCGCGGCCGGAGGGTGAAGGCACGGCAGGCTCCCTTCGTGTGTTCCGGCCAACCCCCCGGGCTTCCAGCGCTCTCTCGTGACGGCCTCCCCACCGCCGGCCAACCGCGGCCTTCGCCCTGCGCCCGCCACTACCCATCCGCACACGATTTCACAGCCCACCGGTAGGCAACGGCTGCCGCACTCTGCCCTCGGCCACGGCTCCCTACGAATCCCGACTCACCGGGGATGCCCCACGGAGGCTCGGATCAGCATGAGCCAACCGGGGGCGCGCGACGCCGTGCCGACAAGCAGGAGCGGTGCCGAGCCACCGTGGGTACCCCGCCGAGAAGGACGCCCTGTCTGCGGCAGACTAGCGCGGGTAGTGGCCGGTCGCTGCTCTGTGTTTGCCCTCGAGGCGAGTCACCGCTCGCACCCATAGGACGGAGATAGACGCCTCCTCCCCCGAAAAGCTCCAAGAGATTTCCATCTCAACGACGGCAAGGGGCGCCAGTCAACGCCCGGGTTTACCATGATGCAACTGGAGGTAACGAAAATAAGCGACCCCTTACGGCCGCTGCCGAGGGCCTGGCCTGGTAGACCTGACGGCCGCTGCCGAGGGCGTGGTAGACCTGACGGCCGCTGCCGAAGGCGTGGTAGACCTGACGGCCTCTGCCGAGGGCCTGGTAGACCTGACGGCCGCTGCCGAGGGCGTGGTAGACCTGACGGCCGCTGCCGAAGGCGTGGTAGACCTGACGGCCTCTGCCGAGGTCCTGGTAGACCTGACGGCCGCTGCCGAGGCCGTGGTAGACCTGACGGCCGCTGCCGAGGCCGTGGTAGACCTGACGGCCGCTGCCGAGGGCCTGGTAGACCTGACGGCCACTGCCGAGGGACTGGTAGACCTGACGGCCGCTGCCGAGGGCGTGGTAGACCTGACGGCCTCTGCCGAGGTCCTGGTAGACCTGACGGCCGCTGCCGAGGGCGTGGTAGACCTGACGGCCTCTGCCGAGGGCCTGGTAGACCTGACGGCCGCTGCCGAGGGCGTGGTAGACCTGACGGCCGCTGCCGAGGCCGTGGTAGACCTGACGGCCGCTGCCGAGGGCGTGGTAGACCTGACGGCCTCTGCCGAGGGCCTGGTAGACCTGACGGCCGCTGCCGAGGGCGTGGTAGACGTGACGGCCGCTGCCGAGGGCGTGGTAGACCTGACGGCCGCTGCCGAGGGCGTGGTAGACCTGACGGCCGCTGCCGAGGGCCTGGTAGACCTGACGGCCGCTGCCGAGGGCGTGGTAGACCTGACGGCAGCTGCCGAGGGCCTGGTAGACCTGACGGCCTCTGCCGAGGGCCTGGTAGACCTGACGGAGGCTGCCGAGGGCGTGGTAGACCTGACGGCCGATGCCGAGAGCGTGGTAGACCTGACGGCCTCTGCCGAGGGCCTGGTAGACCTGACGGCCGCTGCCGAGGGCGTGGTAGACCTGACGGCCGCTGCCGAGGGCGTGGTAGACCTGACGGCCTCTGCCGAGGGTGCGGTAGACCTGAGGTCTGCTGCCAAAAGCCTGGTAGACCTGAGGTCCGTTGCAGGGGGCCTGGTAGACCTGACGGACTGTGTCGGAGCACCTGGGTAAGACGCCGGGCCCCCCCCGCGCGGTGCCAGGACGACGTGGTGACCGGCCGCGGACCTTCACATGCGATACTCTCTCCCCCAACACCCCGTTGTTTTCATCCACCACGTTCCCTGAACGTGAGCAAATCTGGTCCAAGGTCCACCCTGTCCAGCTGGTCGGTAGGCCGAACACACATACACAGGCCCTCCCCCCACACAAGACCACCACTCCCAGGTATCCACACCAGCTGCACCGGAGTACTTTTGGGGTGCACAGGCCTTTTCAGCTGCAGGAGCACAGCAGTCTCAGGAGAGGCCTAACTGAGTAGAAGCCTTTTCCCAGGCCCCAGTTTAAAAAGTCTTATGACAAAGGAAAAAAAACCCACAAACTTCCTAGTAAACTCCTGGGGCTGAAATCTGTTTGTAGGACGAACAGGCACACACACACAGGCCCTCCCCCCACACAAGACCACCACTTCCAGGTATCCACACCAGCTGCTCCGGAGCACTTTTGGGGTGCAGAGGCCTTTTCAGCTGCAGGAGCAGAGCTGGCTGAGCAGAGGCCTAACTGAGTAGAAGCCTTTTCCCAGGCCCCAGTATAAAAAGTCCTGAAGAAAAAAAAAAAAAAAAAACCCCAAACTTCCTAGTAAACTCCCGGGGCTGAAATCTGTTTGTAGGCCGAACAGGCACACACAGCCTCCCCACAAACACAACCCCCCCACTCCCAGGCTGCCCCACGAGCTACTGTGTTGCACCTTTGGGGTGCAGAGGCCTCTGCAGCTGCAGGAGCAGAGCTGGCTGAGCAGAGGCCTAACTGAGTAGAAGCCTTTCCCTGGGCCCCAGTTTAAAAAGTCTTATGACAAAGGAAAAATAACCCCAAACTTCCAAGTAAACTCCCGGGGCTGAAAGCTTGTCGGTAGGCCAAACAGGCACACACAGCCCCCCCCCCCCCCCCCCCCCACCCCAAACACAACCCCCCCACCCACTCCCTGGCTGCCCGACGAGCTACTGTGTTGCACTTTTGGGGTGCAGAGGCCTCTGCAGCTGCAGGAGCAGAGCTGGCTGAACAGAGGCCTAACTGAGTAGAAGCCTTTTCCCAGGCCCCAGTTTAAAAAGTCTTTCGACAGAGAAAAAAACCCCGCAAACTTCCTAGTAAGCTCCTGTTGCTGAAAGCTGGTCAGTAGGCCGAACACACGTAGACACAGGCCCTCCCCCCACACAAGACCCCCACTCCCAGGTAGCCACACGAGCCTCTCCGGAGCACTTTTGGGGTGCAGAGGCCTTTTCAGCTGCAGGAGCAGAGCTGGCTGAGCAGAGGCCTAACTGAGTAGAAGCCTTTTCCCAGCCCCCAGTTTAAAAAGTCCTGAAAAAAAAAAAAAATCCAAACTTCCTAGTAAACTCCCGGGGCTGAAATCTGTTTGTAGGCCGAACAGGCACACACAGCCCCCCCCACAAACACAACCCCCCCACTCCCAGTCTGCCCCACGAGCTACTGTGTTGCACTTTTGGGATGCAGAGGCCTCTGCAGCTGCAGGAGCAGAGCAGCCTGAGCAGAGGCCTAACTGAGTAGAATCCTTTTCCCAGGCCCCAGTTTAAAAAGTCTTTCGACAGAGAAAAAAACCCCGCAAACTTCCTAGTAAGCTCCTGTTGCTGAAAGCTGGTCGGTAGGCCGAACACACGTAGACACAGGCCCTCCCCCCACACAAGACCCCCACTCCCAGGTAGCCACACGAGCTGCTCCGGAGCACTTTTCGGGTGCAGAGGCCTTTTCAGCTGCAGGAGCAGAGCAGCCTGAGCAGAGGCCTAACTGAGTAGAAGCCTTTCCCCGGGCCCCAGTTTAAAAAGTCTTATGACAAAGGAAAAAAACCCCACAAACTTCCAAGTAAACTCCCGGGGCTGAAATCTGTTTGTAGGCCGAACAGGCACACACAGCCCCCCCACAAACACAACCCCCCCACTCCCAGGCTGCCCCACGAGCTACTGTGTTGCACTTTTGGGATGCAGAGGCCTCTGCAGCTGCAGGAGCAGAGCTGGCTGAGCAGAGGCCTACCTGAGTAGAAGCCTTTTCCCAGGCCCCAGTTCAAAACTCCTGAAGAAAAAAAAAAAAACCCCAAACTTCCTAGTAAACTCCCGGGGCTGTTTGTAGGCCGAACAGGCACACACACACAGGCCCTCCCCCCACACAAGACCACCACTCCCAGGTAGCCACACTAGCTGCTCCAGAGCACTTTTCGGGTGCAGAGGCCTTTTCAGCTGCAGGAGCAGAGCAGCCTGAGCAGAGGCCTAGCTGAGTAGAAGCCTTTTCCCAGGCCCCAGTTTAAAAAGTCCTGAAGAAAAAACAAAAAAAATCAAAATATCCTAGTAAACTCCCGGGGCTGAAAGCTGGTCGGTAGGCCGAACAGGCACACACAGCCCCCCCACAAACACAACCCACCCACTCCCAGGCTGCCCCACGAGCTACTGTGGTGCACTTTTGGGGTGCAGAGGCCTTTTCAGCTGCAGGAGCAGAGCAGCCTGAGCAGAGGCCTAACTGAGTAGAAGCCTTTTCCCAGGCCCCAGTTTAAAAAGTCTTATGACAAAGGAAAAAAAAACCACAAACTTCCAAGTAAACTCCCGGGGGTGAAATCTGTTTGTAGGCCGAACAGGCACACACAGCCCCTCCACAAACACAACCCCCCCACTCCCAGGCTGCCGCACGAGCTACTGTGTTGCACTTTTGGGATGCAGATGCCTCTGCAGCTGCAGGAGCAGAGCTGGCTGAGCAGAGGCCTAACTGAGTAGAAGCCTTTTCCCAGGCCCCAGTTTAAAAAGTCCTGAAGAAAAAAAAAAAAAAAACCCCAAACTTCGTAGTAAACTCCCGGGGCTGAAATCTGTTTGTAGGCCGAACAGGCACACACACACAGGCCCTCCCCCCACACAAGACCCCCACTCCCAGGTATCCACACCAGCTGCTCCGGAGCACTTTTGGGGTGCAGAGGCCTTTTCAGCTGCAGGAGCAGAGCTGGCTGAGCAGAGGCCTAACTGAGTAGAAGCCTTTTCCCAGCCCCCAGTTCAAAAGTCCTGAAGAAAAAAAAAAAAACCCAAACTTCCTAGTAAACTCCCGGGGCTGAATTCTGTTTGTAGGCCGAACAGGCACACACAGCCCCCCCCACAAACACAACCCCCCCACTCCCAGGCTGCCCCACGAGCTACTGTGGTGCACTTTTGGGATGCAGAGGCCTCTGCAGCTGCAGGAGCAGAGCAGCCTGAGCAGAGGCCTAACTGAGTAGAAGCCTTTTCCCAGGCCCCAGTTTAAAAAGTCCTGAAGAAAAAAAAAAAAAAACCCACAAACTTCCAAGTAAACTCCAGGAGCTGAAATCTGTTTGTAGGCCGAACAGGCACACACAGCCCCCCCCCCCAAACACAATCCCCCCACTCCCAGGCTGCTCCACGAGCTACTGTGGTGCACTTTTGGGGTGCAGAGGCCTTTTCAGCTGCAGGAGCAGAGCAGCCTGAGCAGAGGCCTAAAGGAGTTGGAGCCTTCCCTGGGCCCCAGTTTAAAAAGTCTTACGACAAAGGAAAAAATAAAACCCAAACTTCCTAGTAAACTCCCGGAACTGAAAGCTGGTCGGTAGGCCGAACAGGCACACACAGCCCCACACCCCCACAAACACAACCCCCCCACTCCCAGGCTGCCCCACGAGCTACTGTGTTGCACTTTTGGTGTGCAGAGGCCTCTGCAGCTGCAGGAGCGGAGCTGGCTGAGCAGAGGCCTAACTGAGTAGAAGCCTTTTCCCAGGCCCCAGTTTAAAAAGTCCTGAAGAAAAAAAAAAAAAAAAAACCCAAACTTCCTAGTAAACTCCCGGGGCTGAAATCTGTTTGTAGGCCGAACAGGCACACACACACAGGCCCTCCCCCCACACAAGACCCCCACTCCCAGGTATCCACACCAGCTGCTCCGGAGCACTTTTGGGGTGCAGAGGCCTTTTCAGCTGCAGGAGCAGAGCTGGCTGAGCAGAGGCCTAACTGAGTAGAAGCCTTTTCCCAGGCCCCAGTTCAAAAGTCCTGAAGAAAAAAAAAAAAACCCAAACTTCCTAGTAAACTCCCGGGGCTGAATTCTGTTTGTAGGCCGAACAGGCACACACAGCCCCCCCCACAAACACAACCCACCCACTCCCAGGCTGCCCCACGAGCTACTGTGGTGCACTTTTGGGATGCAGAGGCCTCTGCAGCTGCAGGAGCAGAGCAGCCTGAGCAGAGGCCTAACTGAGTAGAAGCCTTTTCCCAGGCCCCAGTTTAAAAAGTCCTGAAGAAAAAAAAAAAAAACCCACAAACTTCCAAGTAAACTCCAGGAGCTGAAATCTGTTTGTAGGCCGAACAGGCACACACAGCCCCCCCCCCCAAACACAATCCCCCCACTCCCAGGCTGCTCCACGAGCTACTGTGGTGCACTTTTGGGGTGCAGAGGCCTTTTCAGCTGCAGGAGCAGAGCAGCCTGAGCAGAGGCCTAAAGGAGTTGGAGCCTTCCCTGGGCCCCAGTTTAAAAAGTCTTACGACAAAGGAAAAAATAAAACCCAAACTTCCTAGTAAACTCCCGGAACTGAAAGCTGGTCGGTAGGCCGAACAGGCACACACAGCCCCACACCCCCACAAACACAACCCCCCCACTCCCAGGCTGCCCCACGAGCTACTGTGTTGCACTTTTGGGATGCAGAGGCCTCTGCAGCTGCAGGAGCAGAGCTGGCTGAGCAGAGGCCTAACTGAGTAGAAGCCTTTCCCCGGGCCCCAGTTTAAAAAGTCTTATGACAAAGGAAAAAAAAAAACACAAACTTCCAAGTAAACTCCCGGGGCTGAAATCTGTTTGTAGGCCGAACAGGCACACACAGCCCCCCCACAAACACAACCCACCCACTCCCAGGCTGCTCCACGAGCTACTGTGTTGCACTTTTGGGGTGCAGAGGCCTTTTCAGCTGCAGGAGCAGAGCAGCCTGAGCAGAGGCCTAACTGAGTAGAAGCCTTTTCCCAGGCCCCAGTTTAAAAGGTCCTGAAAAAAAAAAAAAATCCAAACTTCCAAGTAAACTCCCGGGGCTGAAATCTGTTTGTAGGCCGAACAGGCACACACAGCCCCCCCCCACAAACACAACCCCCCCACTCCCAGGCTGCCCCACGAGCTACTGTGTTGCACTTTTGGGGTGCAGAGGCCTCTGCAGCTGCAGGAGCAGAGCTGGCTGAGCAGAGGCCTAACTGAGTAGAAGCCTTTTCCCAGGCCCCAGTTTAAAAGGTCCTGAAAAAAAAAAAAAAATGGAAACTTCCTAGTAACCTCCCGGGGGTGAAATCTGTTTGTAGGCCGAACAGGCACACACAGCCCCTCCACAAACACAACCCCCCCACTCCCAGGCTGCCCGACGAGCTACTGTGGTGCACTTTTGGGGTGCAGAGGCCTTTTCAGCTGCAGGAGCAGAGCAGCCTGAGCAGAGGCATAAAGGAGTAGGAGCCTTCCCTGGGCCCCAGTTTAAAAAGTCTTATGACAAAGGAAAAAAACCCCACAAACTTCCAAGTAAACTCCCGGGGCTGAAATCTGTTTGTAGGCCGAACAGGCACACACAGCCCCCCCACAAACACAACCCCCCCACTCCCAGGCTGCCCCACGAGCTACTGTGTTGCACTTTTGGGATGCAGAGGCCTCTGCAGCTGCAGGAGCAGAGCTGGCTGAGCAGAGGCCTACCTGAGTAGAAGCCTTTTCCCAGGCCCCAGTTCAAAACTCCTGAAGAAAAAAAAAAAAACCCCAAACTTCCTAGTAAACTCCCGGGGCTGTTTGTAGGCCGAACAGGCACACACACACAGGCCCTCCCCCCACACAAGACCACCACTCCCAGGTAGCCACACTAGCTGCTCCAGAGCACTTTTCGGGTGCAGAGGCCTTTTCAGCTGCAGGAGCAGAGCAGCCTGAGCAGAGGCCTAGCTGAGTAGAAGCCTTTTCCCAGGCCCCAGTTTAAAAAGTCCTGAAGAAAAAAAAAAAAAAATCAAAATATCCTAGTAAACTCCCGGGGCTGAAAGCTGGTCGGTAGGCCGAACAGGCACACACAGCCCCCCCACAAACACAACCCACCCACTCCCAGGCTGCCCCACGAGCTACTGTGGTGCACTTTTGGGGTGCAGAGGCCTTTTCAGCTGCAGGAGCAGAGCAGCCTGAGCAGAGGCCTAACTGAGTAGAAGCCTTTTCCCAGGCCCCAGTTTAAAAAGTCTTATGACAAAGGAAAAAAAAACCACAAACTTCCAAGTAAACTCCCGGGGGTGAAATCTGTTTGTAGGCCGAACAGGCACACACAGCCCCTCCACAAACACAACCCCCCCACTCCCAGGCTGCCGCACGAGCTACTGTGTTGCACTTTTGGGATGCAGATGCCTCTGCAGCTGCAGGAGCAGAGCTGGCTGAGCAGAGGCCTAACTGAGTAGAAGCCTTTTCCCAGGCCCCAGTTTAAAAAGTCCTGAAGAAAAAAAAAAAAAAAACCCCAAACTTCGTAGTAAACTCCCGGGGCTGAAATCTGTTTGTAGGCCGAACAGGCACACACACACAGGCCCTCCCCCCACACAAGACCCCCACTCCCAGGTATCCACACCAGCTGCTCCGGAGCACTTTTGGGGTGCAGAGGCCTTTTCAGCTGCAGGAGCAGAGCTGGCTGAGCAGAGGCCTAACTGAGTAGAAGCCTTTTCCCAGCCCCCAGTTCAAAAGTCCTGAAGAAAAAAAAAAAAACCCAAACTTCCTAGTAAACTCCCGGGGCTGAATTCTGTTTGTAGGCCGAACAGGCACACACAGCCCCCCCCACAAACACAACCCACCCACTCCCAGGCTGCCCCACGAGCTACTGTGGTGCACTTTTGGGATGCAGAGGCCTCTGCAGCTGCAGGAGCAGAGCAGCCTGAGCAGAGGCCTAACTGAGTAGAAGCCTTTTCCCAGGCCCCAGTTTAAAAAGTCCTGAAGAAAAAAAAAAAAAAACCCACAAACTTCCAAGTAAACTCCAGGAGCTGAAATCTGTTTGTAGGCCGAACAGGCACACACAGCCCCCCCCCCCAAACACAATCCCCCCACTCCCAGGCTGCTCCACGAGCTACTGTGGTGCACTTTTGGGGTGCAGAGGCCTTTTCAGCTGCAGGAGCAGAGCAGCCTGAGCAGAGGCCTAAAGGAGTTGGAGCCTTCCCTGGGCCCCAGTTTAAAAAGTCTTACGACAAAGGAAAAAATAAAACCCAAACTTCCTAGTAAACTCCCGGAACTGAAAGCTGGTCGGTAGGCCGAACAGGCACACACAGCCCCACACCCCCACAAACACAACCCCCCCACTCCCAGGCTGCCCCACGAGCTACTGTGTTGCACTTTTGGTGTGCAGAGGCCTCTGCAGCTGCAGGAGCGGAGCTGGCTGAGCAGAGGCCTAACTGAGTAGAAGCCTTTTCCCAGGCCCCAGTTTAAAAAGTCCTGAAGAAAAAAAAAAAAAAAAAACCCAAACTTCCTAGTAAACTCCCGGGGCTGAAATCTGTTTGTAGGCCGAACAGGCACACACACACAGGCCCTCCCCCCACACAAGACCCCCACTCCCAGGTATCCACACCAGCTGCTCCGGAGCACTTTTGGGGTGCAGAGGCCTTTTCAGCTGCAGGAGCAGAGCTGGCTGAGCAGAGGCCTAACTGAGTAGAAGCCTTTTCCCAGGCCCCAGTTCAAAAGTCCTGAAGAAAAAAAAAAAAACCCAAACTTCCTAGTAAACTCCCGGGGCTGAATTCTGTTTGTAGGCCGAACAGGCACACACAGCCCCCCCCACAAACACAACCCACCCACTCCCAGGCTGCCCCACGAGCTACTGTGGTGCACTTTTGGGATGCAGAGGCCTCTGCAGCTGCAGGAGCAGAGCAGCCTGAGCAGAGGCCTAACTGAGTAGAAGCCTTTTCCCAGGCCCCAGTTTAAAAAGTCCTGAAGAAAAAAAAAAAAAACCCACAAACTTCCAAGTAAACTCCAGGAGCTGAAATCTGTTTGTAGGCCGAACAGGCACACACAGCCCCCCCCCCCAAACACAATCCCCCCACTCCCAGGCTGCTCCACGAGCTACTGTGGTGCACTTTTGGGGTGCAGAGGCCTTTTCAGCTGCAGGAGCAGAGCAGCCTGAGCAGAGGCCTAAAGGAGTTGGAGCCTTCCCTGGGCCCCAGTTTAAAAAGTCTTACGACAAAGGAAAAAATAAAACCCAAACTTCCTAGTAAACTCCCGGAACTGAAAGCTGGTCGGTAGGCCGAACAGGCACACACAGCCCCACACCCCCACAAACACAACCCCCCCACTCCCAGGCTGCCCCACGAGCTACTGTGTTGCACTTTTGGGATGCAGAGGCCTCTGCAGCTGCAGGAGCAGAGCTGGCTGAGCAGAGGCCTAACTGAGTAGAAGCCTTTCCCCGGGCCCCAGTTTAAAAAGTCTTATGACAAAGGAAAAAAAAAAACACAAACTTCCAAGTAAACTCCCGGGGCTGAAATCTGTTTGTAGGCCGAACAGGCACACACAGCCCCCCCACAAACACAACCCACCCACTCCCAGGCTGCTCCACGAGCTACTGTGTTGCACTTTTGGGGTGCAGAGGCCTTTTCAGCTGCAGGAGCAGAGCAGCCTGAGCAGAGGCCTAACTGAGTAGAAGCCTTTTCCCAGGCCCCAGTTTAAAAGGTCCTGAAAAAAAAAAAAAATCCAAACTTCCAAGTAAACTCCCGGGGCTGAAATCTGTTTGTAGGCCGAACAGGCACACACAGCCCCCCCCCACAAACACAACCCCCCCACTCCCAGGCTGCCCCACGAGCTACTGTGTTGCACTTTTGGGGTGCAGAGGCCTCTGCAGCTGCAGGAGCAGAGCTGGCTGAGCAGAGGCCTAACTGAGTAGAAGCCTTTTCCCAGGCCCCAGTTTAAAAGGTCCTGAAAAAAAAAAAAAAATGGAAACTTCCTAGTAACCTCCCGGGGGTGAAATCTGTTTGTAGGCCGAACAGGCACACACAGCCCCTCCACAAACACAACCCCCCCACTCCCAGGCTGCCCGACGAGCTACTGTGGTGCACTTTTGGGGTGCAGAGGCCTTTTCAGCTGCAGGAGCAGAGCAGCCTGAGCAGAGGCATAAAGGAGTAGGAGCCTTCCCTGGGCCCCAGTTTAAAAAGTCTTATGACAAAGGAAAAAAAAAAAACCCAAAACTTCCTAGTAAACTCCCAGGGCTGAAAGCTGGTCGGTAGGCCGAACAGGCACACACAGCCCCCCCACAAACACAACCCCCCCACTCCCAGGCTGCCCCACGAGCTACTGTGTTGCACTTTTGGGATGCAGAGGCCTCTGCAGCTGCAGGAGCAGAGCAGCCTGAGCAGAGGCCTACCTGAGTAGAAGCCTTTTCCCAGGCCCCAGTTCAAAACTCCTGAAGAAAAAAAAAAAAAACCCAAACTTCCTAGTAAACTCCCGGGGCTGTTTGTAGGCCGAACAGGCACACACACACAGGCCCTCCCCCCACACAAGACCACCACTCCCAGGTAGCCACACTAGCTGCTCCAGAGCACTTTTCGGGTGCAGAGGCCTTTTCAGCTGCAGGAGCAGAGCAGCCTGAGCAGAGGCCTAGCTGAGTAGAAGCCTTTTCCCAGGCCCCAGTTTAAAAAGTCCTGAAGAAAAAAAAAAAAAAATCAAAATATCCTAGTAAACTCCCGGGGCTGAAAGCTGGTCGGTAGGCCGAACAGGCACACACAGCCCCCCCACAAACACAACCCACCCACTCCCAGGCTGCCCCACGAGCTACTGTGGTGCACTTTTGGGGTGCAGAGGCCTTTTCAGCTGCAGGAGCAGAGCAGCCTGAGCAGAGGCCTAACTGAGTAGAAGCCTTTTCCCAGGCCCCAGTTTAAAAAGTCTTATGACAAAGGAAAAAAAAACCACAAACTTCCAAGTAAACTCCAGGAGCTGAAATCTGTTTGTAGGCCGAACAGGCACACACAGCCCCCCCCCCCAAACACAATCCCCCCACTCCCAGGCTGCTCCACGAGCTACTGTGGTGCACTTTTGGGGTGCAGAGGCCTTTTCAGCTGCAGGAGCAGAGCAGCCTGAGCAGAGGCCTAAAGGAGTTGGAGCCTTCCCTGGGCCCCAGTTTAAAAAGTCTTACGACAAAGGAAAAAATAAAACCCAAACTTCCTAGTAAACTCCCGGAACTGAAAGCTGGTCGGTAGGCCGAACAGGCACACACAGCCCCACACCCCCACAAACACAACCCCCCCAC
>NC_140118.1:1445974-1448474 GCF_964237585.1 Gallinula chloropus | reverse complement strand
CGCCTTCTCGCCGCGCTCCCCCGGCGAGACGAGCTCCGGCCCAGCGGGCGGCTCCGGGAGCGGGGAGCTTCGGAGCGCTCCCCGAGTCTCCGTTTAGGGGGACGAAGGCCGCGCGCCGAAACGGCGGGCGGGCCTGCGAGGCGCCCCAGCCGCGCCGCCCCGGCCCGCCGGCACCCCTCGCCGGCGAGCGAGGGAAAGAAGCCGGCGGCCCGGGAGGCGATTGATCGCAAAGCGACGCTCAGACAGGCGTAGCCCCGGGAGGAACCCGGGGCCGCAAGTGCGTTCGAAGTGTCGATGATCAATGTGTCCTGCAATTCACATTAATTCTCGCAGCTAGCTGCGTTCTTCATCGACGCACGAGCCGAGTGATCCACCGCCAAGAGTTGTCTGCCATTTCAGAACCGCCCCCGCAACGCGGGGCGGTCGTGGCCGGCACCGCTCCGCAGCGGAGCCCCCTTCTTTGCCGAGCGACGGCCCGCCCGCCGCCCCCACCAACGCACGCCAGGAGCGGCGAAAGCGGCGCGACGGACGGGCCTCGCGCCTCGGACGACCGGACGAGCAACGCCCAAAACAAGGGACAGGACCGGGAAAAAAATCAAAGGATTCCCAACGGCGAGCGACGGCGCGGAGCACGCGCTCCCGAAAACCCACCGACCTGCGCGGGGAAAGACGCCCGTCGCTCGCTTCGGAGGCGGCCCAGGCGCTCGGGCTCGGCCCGGCCCTCCGCGCGGAGGACGCGGGGCGCGCGCCCGGCCGCGGCACCGGCCTTGCCCGCTTTTCTCGCCTCCCTTTTTTTTCACGGCGGCCGGCTTCGCCCCTTCCTCCGGCTCGCAGCGACGCCGGCAACCCTCGGCGGCCCTCCGGCCGCCTAACCCCCCCGCGGAGGCAGGCGGCCAACCACCCGCGGAAGCCCGAAGCTCGCGGCGACCAACCGCCCGCGGCCTGACGCCGGATGGCACGCGCCGCCCCAGCAGCAAAAAAAGCCTGGGCGGACGGCGCGCCCGCCTCGGACCGCCGCCGCCCGCTTCTCGCTCGACCCCTCCCCCTCCCCCTTTTTTCCAGCCACGCGACCGGGGCAAAAAGGCGGACGGCGCTAAGCTCGGGGACGGCTCCCGCTCTCCCCGCTTCCGCGCGGAGAACGGAGGAGGGACGACCCCGGCCGCGCGCGGCCACCCGCCCGCGGCGCGGGCGGGGGGGGAAAGGGCGGCGGAGAAAAGGGGGCGGGCGGGGCCCGCGGACGGGCGGCCACCCGACAGCGGCGCGCGCCCTCCGGCCGACCGACCAAAGACGAGAGCGGTGCCGCCGCCGCTCGGCCGGGGCGCCGCCAGCGGCGGGGGGGCGGCGACCGGAGACCACCGAGCGAGAGCCAGCGCGCGCTCGCCGGGGCAGGGAGCGAAGGGTCGCCCCTTCGAGAGGACGAGCAGGCGGCCGGCCGCGGCCGGCCGGCACACCGCGGTCTCGCCGACGGAAAAAAAGCCGGACCGCGGAGAGGGGGGGGCAGCGGTCACGCCCCTCCCCGGCGCGGCACGGACGCCCTCGGGGAACGAGCGCGGAGCGGCGGCGGCCGCCTTGCCGGCCCGCGGCGCGGTGCAGGGCGCCTTCCGAGAGAAGCTCCCGTGGGCGCCCCACACCCCCCACGCCGCGCGCGTCGACGCACGCGCCGCCGCCGCCCGGCCGCCCCCGTCGGGTCGCGTCGAGCCGCCCGAGTCTTTAAACCTCCGCCCGGCTCCGCGGCCTTCGACCCCCGGAGCTCGCCGAGGGAGGGCCGCGGAGGCGCGGGCGCTAGGTACCTGGCCCTGAGCTTGAGGGAAACGACCCGCAAGGCCCCGCGGGGGTGCCTGCCCCGCTGCCACCCTCGGGGCAGCGTCCGCCCGCGGGGGCGCGCCCGACACCCGCCGCCACCGCCTCCGTCTTCCTTCCCGGGGACCGAGGTCTCCCTCAATAGCCCGGCGCTGCGCCCGGGAGGACCGACGGGGCTCGGGCCGCCCCGCTCGCGCGGGACGAGACCCGGCGGGGTTCGGGGAGGGGGAGAACCTCGCTACGAGCGCCGGCCCGGAACGGCCAGAGGGCCCGCGCGCGCCGCCTCCGCGCGGCCGGGAGGGAAGGAGGGGAAGACGCCCGGCTTAGGCACACACCCCCCGCCGCCCCGCCACCACCCCGGAAAGGCACTCTCGCACCCGGCTTTGCTCTCTCGCCGCTCGACCCTGCCCGACCGGGGCGCGCTCCGGCGGCGGCGGCGCTCGCAAGCTCACCGCTGTCTCCCTCTTTTTTCCGCCTCCTCCCGCGCCCGAGCAGGGAAGCTCGCGCGCAGCCAGGCCCCGCGCTCAGACCGGCGAGTCGCGGCGCCCTCCTTTGCCCCCGGGGAGACCGCCCGCATCGCCCCTCGGCTCCCGCCCCGACCTCTCCCGCGGACGGGTGGTGGGGAAGGCCGCTCGAGACGGTCGGAGGGGACGGCTCCCGGAGGCGGACGCCGGACGCCGGCGCGAGTCGGCGGCGGCGA
>NC_140118.1:1418474-1440974 GCF_964237585.1 Gallinula chloropus | reverse complement strand
GTAGTGGCCGGTCGCTGCTCTGTGTTTGCCCTCGAGGCGAGTCACCGCTCGCACCCATAGGACGGAGATAGACGCCTCCTCCCCCGAAAAGCTCCAAGAGATTTCCATCTCAACGACGGCAAGGGGCGCCAGTCAACGCCCGGGTTTACCATGATGCAACTGGAGGTAACGAAAATAAGCGACCCCTTACGGCCGCTGCCGAGGGCCTGGCCTGGTAGACCTGACGGCCGCTGCCGAGGGACTGGTAGACCTGACGGCCGCTGCCGAAGGCGTGGTAGACCTGACGGCCTCTGCCGAGGGCCTGGTAGACCTGACGGCCGCTGCCGAGGGCGTGGTAGACCTGACGGCCGCTGCCGAAGGCGTGGTAGACCTGACGGCCTCTGCCGAGGTCCTGGTAGACCTGACGGCCGCTGCCGAGGGCGTGGTAGACCTGACGGCCGCTGTCGAGGCCGTGGTAGACCTGACGGCCTCTGCCGAGGGCCTGGTAGACCTGACGGCCGCTGCCGAGGGACTGGTAGACCTGACGGCCGCTGCCGAGGCCGTGGTAGACCTGACGGCCTCTGCCGAGGGCCTGGTAGACCTGACGGCCGCTGCCGAGGGACTGGTAGACCTGACGGCCGCTGCCGAGGGCGTGGTAGACCTGACGGCCTCTGCCGAGGGCCTGGTAGACCTGACGGCCGCTGCCGAGGGCGTGGTAGACCTGACGGCCTCTGCCGAGGGCCTGGTAGACCTGACGGCCGCTGCCGAGGGACTGGTAGACCTGACGGCCGCTGCCGAGGGCGTGGTAGACCTGACGGCCGCTGCCGAGGTCCTGGTAGACCTGACGGCTGCTGCAGAGGGCGTGGTAGACCTGACGGCCTCTGCCGAGGGCCTGGTAGACCTGACGGAGGCTGCCGAGGGCGTGGTAGACCTGACGGCCGCTGCCGAGGGCGTGGTAGACCTGACGGCCTCTGCCGAGGGCCTGGTAGACCTGACGGCCGCTGCCGAGGGCGTGGTAGACCTGACGGCCGCTGCCGAGGCCGTGGTAGACCTGACGGCCGCTGCCGAGGGCGTGGTAGACCTGAGGTCTGCTGCCAAAAGCCTGGTAGACCTGAGGTCCGTTGCCGGGGGCCTGGTAGACCTGACGGACTGTGTCGGAGCACCTGGGTAAGGCGCCGGGCCCGCCCCGCGCGGTGCCAGGACGACGTGGTGACCGGCCGCGGACCTTCACATGCGATACTCTCTCCCCCAACACCCCGTTGTTTTCATCCACCACGTTCCCTGAACGTGAGCAAATCTGGTCCAAGGTCCACCCTGTCCAGCTGGTCGGTAGGCCGAACACACATACACAGGCCCTCCCCCCACACAAGACCACCACTCCCAGGTATCCACACGAGCTGCACAGGAGTACTTTTGGGGTGCACAGGCCTTTTCAGCTGCAGGAGCACAGCAGTCTCAGGAGAGGCCTAACTGAGTAGAAGCCTTTTCCCAGGCCCCAGTTTAAAAAGTCTTATGACAAAGGAAAAAAAACCCACAAACTTCCTAGTAAACTCCCGGGGCTGAAATCTGTTTGTAGGCCGAACAGGCACACACACACAGGCCCTCCCCCCACACAAGACCCCCACTCCCAGGTATCCACACCAGCTGCTCCGGAGCACTTTTGGGGTGCAGAGGCCTTTTCAGCTGCAGGAGCAGAGCTGGCTGAGCAGAGGCCTAACTGAGTAGAAGCCTTTTCCCAGGCCCCAGTTCAAAAGTCCTGAAGAAAAAAAAAAAAACCCAAACTTCCTAGTAAACTCCCGGGGCTGAATTCTGTTTGTAGGCCGAACAGGCACACACAGCCCCCCCCACAAACACAACCCACCCACTCCCAGGCTGCCCCACGAGCTACTGTGGTGCACTTTTGGGATGCAGAGGCCTCTGCAGCTGCAGGAGCAGAGCAGCCTGAGCAGAGGCCTAACTGAGTAGAAGCCTTTTCCCAGGCCCCAGTTTAAAAAGTCCTGAAGAAAAAAAAAAAAAAACCCACAAACTTCCAAGTAAACTCCAGGAGCTGAAATCTGTTTGTAGGCCGAACAGGCACACACAGCCCCCCCCCCCAAACACAATCCCCCCACTCCCAGGCTGCTCCACGAGCTACTGTGGTGCACTTTTGGGGTGCAGAGGCCTTTTCAGCTGCAGGAGCAGAGCAGCCTGAGCAGAGGCCTAAAGGAGTTGGAGCCTTCCCTGGGCCCCAGTTTAAAAAGTCTTACGACAAAGGAAAAAATAAAACCCAAACTTCCTAGTAAACTCCCGGAACTGAAAGCTGGTCGGTAGGCCGAACAGGCACACACAGCCCCACACCCCCACAAACACAACCCCCCCACTCCCAGGCTGCCCCACGAGCTACTGTGTTGCACTTTTGGGATGCAGAGGCCTCTGCAGCTGCAGGAGCAGAGCTGGCTGAGCAGAGGCCTAACTGAGTAGAAGCCTTTCCCCGGGCCCCAGTTTAAAAAGTCTTATGACAAAGGAAAAAAAAAAACACAAACTTCCAAGTAAACTCCCGGGGCTGAAATCTGTTTGTAGGCCGAACAGGCACACACAGCCCCTCCACAAACACAACCCCCCCACTCCCAGGCTGCCCGACGAGCTACTGTGGTGCACTTTTGGGGTGCAGAGGCCTTTTCAGCTGCAGGAGCAGAGCAGCCTGAGCAGAGGCATAAAGGAGTAGGAGCCTTCCCTGGGCCCCAGTTTAAAAAGTCTTATGACAAAGGAAAAAAAAAAACCCCAAAACTTCCTAGTAAACTCCCAGGGCTGAAAGCTGGTCGGTAGGCCGAACAGGCACACACAGCCCCCCCACAAACACAACCCCCCCACTCCCAGGCTGCCCGACTAGCTACTGTGTTGCACTTTTGGGGTGCAGAGGCCTTTTCAGCTGCAGGAGCAGAGCAGCCTGAGCAGAGGCCTAACTGAGTAGAAGCCTTTTCCCAGGCCCCAGTTTAAAAAGTCTTATGACAAAGGAAAAATAACCCCAAACTTCCAAGTAAACTCCCGCGGCTGAAAGCTTGTCGGTAGGCCAAACAGGCACACACAGCGCCCCCACCCCCCCCACCCCAAACACAACCCCCCCCCCCCACTCCCTGGCTGCCCGACGAGCTACTGTGTTGCACTTTTGGGGTGCAGAGGCCTCTGCAGCTGCAGGAGCAGAGCTGGCTGAACAGAGGCCTAACTGAGTAGAAGCCTTTTCCCAGGCCCCAGTTTAAAAAGTCTTTCGACAGAGAAAAAAACCCCGCAAACTTCCTAGTAAGCTCCTGTTGCTGAAAGCTGGTCGGTAGGCCGAACACACGTAGACACAGGCCCTCCCCCCACACAAGACCCCCACTCCCAGGTAGCCACACGAGCCTCTCCGGAGCACTTTTGGGGTGCAGAGGCCTTTTCAGCTGCAGGAGCAGAGCTGGCTGAGCAGAGGCCTAACTGAGTAGAAGCCTTTTCCCAGCCCCCAGTTTAAAAAGTCCTGAAAAAAAAAAAAAATCCAAACTTCCTAGTAAACTCCCGGGGCTGAAATCTGTTTGTAGGCCGAACAGGCACACACAGCCCCCGCCACAAACACAACCCCCCCACTCCCAGTCTGCCCCACGAGCTACTGTGTTGCACTTTTGGGATGCAGAGGCCTCTGCAGCTGCAGGAGCAGAGCAGCCTGAGCAGAGGCCTAACTGAGTAGAAGCCTTTTCACAGCCCCCAGTTTAAAAAGTCTTTCGACAGAGAAAAAAACCCCGCAAACTTCCTAGTAAGCTCCTGTTGCTGAAAGCTGGTCGGTAGGCCGAACACACGTAGACACAGGCCCTCCCCCCACACAAGACCCCCACTCCCAGGTAGCCACACGAGCTGCTCCGGAGCACTTTTCGGGTGCAGAGGCCTTTTCAGCTGCAGGAGCAGAGCAGCCTGAGCAGAGGCCTAACTGAGTAGAAGCCTTTCCCCGGGCCCCAGTTTAAAAAGTCTTATGACAAAGGAAAAAAACCCCACAAACTTCCAAGTAAACTCCCGGGGCTGAAATCTGTTTGTAGGCCGAACAGGCACACACAGCCCCCCCACAAACACAACCCCCCCACTCCCAGGCTGCCCCACGAGCTACTGTGTTGCACTTTTGGGATGCAGAGGCCTCTGCAGCTGCAGGAGCAGAGCTGGCTGAGCAGAGGCCTAACTGAGTAGAAGCCTTTCCCCGGGCCCCAGTTTAAAAAGTCTTATGACAAAGGAAAAATAACCCCAAACTTCCTAGTAAACTCCCGGAACTGAAAGCTGGTCGGTAGGCCAAACAGGCACACACAGCCCCCCCACAAACACAACCCCCCCACTCCCAGGCTGCCCGACTAGCTACTGTGTTGCACTTTTGGGGTGCAGAGGCCTTTTCAGCTGCAGGAGCAGAGCAGCCTGAGCAGAGGCCTAACTGAGTAGAAGCCTTTTCCCAGGCCCCAGTTTAAAAAGTCTTATGACAAAGGAAAAAAAACCCACAAACTTCCAAGTAAACTCCCGGGGCTGAAATCTGTTTGTAGGCCGAACAGGCACACACAGACCCTCCACAAACACAACCCCCCCACTCCCAGGCTGCCTGACGAGCTACTGTGTTGCACTTTTTGGGAAGCAGAGGCCTTTTCAGCTGCAGGAGCAGAGCAGCCTGAGCAGAGGCCTAAAGGAGTAGAAGCCTTTTCCCAGGCCCCAGTTTAAAAAGTCTTATGACAAAGGAAAAAAAACCCACGAACTTCCAAGTAAACTCCCGGGGCTGAAATCTGTTTGTAGGCCGAACAGGCACACACAGCCCCCCCACAAACACAACCCCCCCAACTCCCAGGCTGCCCCACGAGCTACTGTGTTGCACTTTTGGGGTGCAGAGGCCTTTTCAGCTGCAGGAGCAGAGCTGGCTGAGCAGAGGCATAAAGGAGTAGGAGCCTTCCCTGGGCCCCAGTTTAAAAAGTCTTATGACAAAGGAAAAAAAAAAACCCCAAAACTTCCTAGTAAACTCCCAGGGCTGAAAGCTGGTCGGTAGGCCGAACAGGCACACACAGCCCCCCCACAAACACAACCCCCCCACTCCCAGGCTGCCCGACTAGCTACTGTGTTGCACTTTTGGGGTGCAGAGGCCTTTTCAGCTGCAGGAGCAGAGCTGGCTGAGCAGAGGCCTAACTGAGTAGAAGCCTTTTCCCAGGCCCCAGTTTAAAAAGTTTTATGACAAAGGAAAAAAAAACCACAAACTTCCAAGTAAACTCCCGGGGCTGAAATCTGTTTGTAGGCCGAACAGGCACACACAGCCCCCCCCCCCAAACACAATCCCCCCACTCCCAGGCTGCTCCACGAGCTACTGTGGTGCACTTTTGGGGTGCAGAGGCCTTTTCAGCTGCAGGAGCAGAGCAGCCTGAGCAGAGGCCTAAAGGAGTTGGAGCCTTCCCTGGGCCCCAGTTTAAAAAGTCTTACGACAAAGGAAAAAATAAAACCCAAACTTCCTAGTAAACTCCCGGAACTGAAAGCTGGTCGGTAGGCCGAACAGGCACACACAGCCCCACACCCCCACAAACACAACCCCCCCACTCCCAGGCTGCCCCACGAGCTACTGTGTTGCACTTTTGGGATGCAGAGGCCTCTGCAGCTGCAGGAGCAGAGCTGGCTGAGCAGAGGCCTAACTGAGTAGAAGCCTTTCCCCGGGCCCCAGTTTAAAAAGTCTTATGACAAAGGAAAAAAAAAAACACAAACTTCCAAGTAAACTCCCGGGGCTGAAATCTGTTTGTAGGCCGAACAGGCACACACAGCCCCCCCACAAACACAACCCACCCACTCCCAGGCTGCTCCACGAGCTACTGTGTTGCACTTTTGGGGTGCAGAGGCCTTTTCAGCTGCAGGAGCAGAGCAGCCTGAGCAGAGGCCTAACTGAGTAGAAGCCTTTTCCCAGGCCCCAGTTTAAAAGGTCCTGAAAAAAAAAAAAAATCCAAACTTCCAAGTAAACTCCCGGGGCTGAAATCTGTTTGTAGGCCGAACAGGCACACACAGCCCCCCCCCACAAACACAACCCCCCCACTCCCAGGCTGCCCCACGAGCTACTGTGTTGCACTTTTGGGGTGCAGAGGCCTCTGCAGCTGCAGGAGCAGAGCTGGCTGAGCAGAGGCCTAACTGAGTAGAAGCCTTTTCCCAGCCCCCAGTTTAAAAAGTCCTGAAAAAAAAAAAAAAATGGAAACTTCCTAGTAACCTCCCGGGGGTGAAATCTGTTTGTAGGCCGAACAGGCACACACAGCCCCTCCACAAACACAACCCCCCCACTCCCAGGCTGCCCGACGAGCTACTGTGGTGCACTTTTGGGGTGCAGAGGCCTTTTCAGCTGCAGGAGCAGAGCAGCCTGAGCAGAGGCATAAAGGAGTAGGAGCCTTCCCTGGGCCCCAGTTTAAAAAGTCTTATGACAAAGGAAAAAAAAAAACCCCAAAACTTCCTAGTAAACTCCCAGGGCTGAAAGCTGGTCGGTAGGCCGAACAGGCACACACAGCCCCCCCACAAACACAACCCCCCCACTCCCAGGCTGCCCGACTAGCTACTGTGTTGCACTTTTGGGGTGCAGAGGCCTTTTCAGCTGCAGGAGCAGAGCAGCCTGAGCAGAGGCCTAACTGAGTAGAAGCCTTTTCCCAGGCCCCAGTTTAAAAAGTCTTATGACAAAGGAAAAATAACCCCAAACTTCCAAGTAAACTCCCGCGGCTGAAAGCTTGTCGGTAGGCCAAACAGGCACACACAGCGCCCCCACCCCCCCCACCCCAAACACAACCCCCCCCCCACTCCCTGGCTGCCCGACGAGCTACTGTGTTGCACTTTTGGGGTGCAGAGGCCTCTGCAGCTGCAGGAGCAGAGCTGGCTGAACAGAGGCCTAACTGAGTAGAAGCCTTTTCCCAGGCCCCAGTTTAAAAAGTCTTTCGACAGAGAAAAAAACCCCGCAAACTTCCTAGTAAGCTCCTGTTGCTGAAAGCTGGTCGGTAGGCCGAACACACGTAGACACAGGCCCTCCCCCCACACAAGACCCCCACTCCCAGGTAGCCACACGAGCCTCTCCGGAGCACTTTTGGGGTGCAGAGGCCTTTTCAGCTGCAGGAGCAGAGCTGGCTGAGCAGAGGCCTAACTGAGTAGAAGCCTTTTCCCAGCCCCCAGTTTAAAAAGTCCTGAAAAAAAAAAATAATCCAAACTTCCTAGTAAACTCCCGGGGCTGAAATCTGTTTGTAGGCCGAACAGGCACACACACACAGTCCCTCCCCCCACACAAGACCACCACTCCCAGGTATCCACACCAGCTGCTCCGGAGCACTTTTGGGGTGCAGAGGCCTTTTCAGCTGCAGGAGCAGAGCTGGCTGAGCAGAGGCCTAACTGAGTAGAAGCCTTTTCCCAGCCCCCAGTTTAAAAAGTCCTGAAAAAAAAAAAAAATCCAAACTTCCTAGTAAACTCCCGGGGCTGAAATCTGTTTGTAGGCCGAACAGGCACACACAGCCCCCGCCACAAACACAACCCCCCCACTCCCAGTCTGCCCCACGAGCTACTGTGTTGCACTTTTGGGATGCAGAGGCCTCTGCAGCTGCAGGAGCAGAGCAGCCTGAGCAGAGGCCTAACTGAGTAGAAGCCTTTTCCCAGGCCCCAGTTTAAAAAGTCTTTCGACAGAGAAAAAAACCCCGCAAACTTCCTAGTAAGCTCCTGTTGCTGAAAGCTGGTCGGTAGGCCGAACACACGTAGACACAGGCCCTCCCCCCACACAAGACCCCCACTCCCAGGTAGCCACACGAGCTGCTCCGGAGCACTTTTCGGGTGCAGAGGCCTTTTCAGCTGCAGGAGCAGAGCAGCCTGAGCAGAGGCCTAACTGAGTAGAAGCCTTTCCCCGGGCCCCAGTTTAAAAAGTCTTATGACAAAGGAAAAAAACCCCACAAACTTCCAAGTAAACTCCCGGGGCTGAAATCTGTTTGTAGGCCGAACAGGCACACACAGCCCCCCCACAAACACAACCCCCCCACTCCCAGGCTGCCCCACGAGCTACTGTGTTGCACTTTTGGGATGCAGAGGCCTCTGCAGCTGCAGGAGCAGAGCTGGCTGAGCAGAGGCCTAACTGAGTAGAAGCCTTTCCCCGGGCCCCAGTTTAAAAAGTCTTATGACAAAGGAAAAATAACCCCAAACTTCCTAGTAAACTCCCGGAACTGAAAGCTGGTCGGTAGGCCAAACAGGCACACACAGCCCCCCCACAAACACAACCCCCCCACTCCCAGGCTGCCCGACTAGCTACTGTGTTGCACTTTTGGGGTGCAGAGGCCTTTTCAGCTGCAGGAGCAGAGCAGCCTGAGCAGAGGCCTAACTGAGTAGAAGCCTTTTCCCAGGCCCCAGTTTAAAAAGTCTTATGACAAAGGAAAAAAAACCCACAAACTTCCAAGTAAACTCCCGGGGCTGAAATCTGTTTGTAGGCCGAACAGGCACACACAGACCCTCCACAAACACAACCCCCCCACTCCCAGGCTGCCTGACGAGCTACTGTGTTGCACTTTTTGGGAAGCAGAGGCCTTTTCAGCTGCAGGAGCAGAGCAGCCTGAGCAGAGGCCTAAAGGAGTAGAAGCATTTTCCCAGGCCCCAGTTTAAAAAGTCTTATGACAAAGGAAAAAAAACCCACGAACTTCCAAGTAAACTCCCGGGGCTGAAATCTGTTTGTAGGCCGAACAGGCACACACACACAGGCCCTCCCCCCACACAAGACCCCCACTCCCAGGTATCCACACCAGCTGCTCCGGAGCACTTTTGGGGTGCAGAGGCCTTTTCAGCTGCAGGAGCAGAGCTGGCTGAGCAGAGGCCTAACTGAGTAGAAGCCTTTTCCCAGGCCCCAGTTCAAAAGTCCTGAAGAAAAAAAAAAAAACCCAAACTTCCTAGTAAACTCCCGGGGCTGAATTCTGTTTGTAGGCCGAACAGGCACACACAGCCCCCCCCCACAAACACAACCCACCCACTCCCAGGCTGCCCCACGAGCTACTGTGGTGCACTTTTGGGATGCAGAGGCCTCTGCAGCTGCAGGAGCAGAGCAGCCTGAGCAGAGGCCTAACTGAGTAGAAGCCTTTTCCCAGGCCCCAGTTTAAAAAGTCCTGAAGAAAAAAAAAAAAAAACCCACAAACTTCCAAGTAAACTCCAGGAGCTGAAATCTGTTTGTAGGCCGAACAGGCACACACAGCCCCCCCCCCCAAACACAATCCCCCCACTCCCAGGCTGCTCCACGAGCTACTGTGGTGCACTTTTGGGGTGCAGAGGCCTTTTCAGCTGCAGGAGCAGAGCAGCCTGAGCAGAGGCCTAAAGGAGTTGGAGCCTTCCCTGGGCCCCAGTTTAAAAAGTCTTACGACAAAGGAAAAAATAAAACCCAAACTTCCAAGTAAACTCCCGGGGCTGAAATCTGTTTGTAGGCCGAACAGGCACACACAGCCCCCCCACAAACACAACCCACCCACTCCCAGGCTGCTCCACGAGCTACTGTGTTGCACTTTTGGGGTGCAGAGGCCTTTTCAGCTGCAGGAGCAGAGCAGCCTGAGCAGAGGCCTAACTGAGTAGAAGCCTTTTCCCAGGCCCCAGTTTAAAAGGTCCTGAAAAAAAAAAAAAATCCAAACTTCCAAGTAAACTCCCGGGGCTGAAATCTGTTTGTAGGCCGAACAGGCACACACAGCCCCCCCCCACAAACACAACCCCCCCACTCCCAGGCTGCCCCACGAGCTACTGTGTTGCACTTTTGGGGTGCAGAGGCCTCTGCAGCTGCAGGAGCAGAGCTGGCTGAGCAGAGGCCTAACTGAGTAGAAGCCTTTTCCCAGGCCCCAGTTTAAAAGGTCCTGAAAAAAAAAAAAAAATGGAAACTTCCTAGTAACCTCCCGGGGGTGAAATCTGTTTGTAGGCCGAACAGGCACACACAGCCCCTCCACAAACACAACCCCCCCACTCCCAGGCTGCCCGACGAGCTACTGTGGTGCACTTTTGGGGTGCAGAGGCCTTTTCAGCTGCAGGAGCAGAGCAGCCTGAGCAGAGGCATAAAGGAGTAGGAGCCTTCCCTGGGCCCCAGTTTAAAAAGTCTTATGACAAAGGAAAAAAAAAAACCCCAAAACTTCCTAGTAAACTCCCAGGGCTGAAAGCTGGTCGGTAGGCCGAACAGGCACACACAGCCCCCCCACAAACACAACCCCCCCACTCCCAGGCTGCCCGACTAGCTACTGTGTTGCACTTTTGGGGTGCAGAGGCCTTTTCAGCTGCAGGAGCAGAGCTGGCTGAGCAGAGGCCTAACTGAGTAGAAGCCTTTTCCCAGCCCCCAGTTTAAAAAGTCCTGAAAAAAAAAAAAAATCCAAACTTCCTAGTAAACTCCCGGGGCTGAAATCTGTTTGTAGGCCGAACAGGCACACACAGCCCCCCCCACAAACACAACCCCCCCACTCCCAGTCTGCCCCACGAGCTACTGTGTTGCACTTTTGGGATGCAGAGGCCTCTGCAGCTGCAGGAGCAGAGCAGCCTGAGCAGAGGCCTAACTGAGTAGAAGCCTTTTCCCAGGCCCCAGTTTAAAAAGTCTTTCGACAGAGAAAAAAACCCCGCAAACTTCCTAGTAAGCTCCTGTTGCTGAAAGCTGGTCGGTAGGCCGAACACACGTAGACACAGGCCCTCCCCCCACACAAGACCCCCACTCCCAGGTAGCCACACGAGCTGCTCCGGAGCACTTTTCGGGTGCAGAGGCCTTTTCAGCTGCAGGAGCAGAGCAGCCTGAGCAGAGGCCTAACTGAGTAGAAGCCTTTCCCCGGGCCCCAGTTTAAAAAGTCTTATGACAAAGGAAAAAAACCCCACAAACTTCCAAGTAAACTCCCGGGGCTGAAATCTGTTTGTAGGCCGAACAGGCACACACAGCCCCCCCACAAACACAACCCCCCCACTCCCAGGCTGCCCCACGAGCTACTGTGTTGCACTTTTGGGATGCAGAGGCCTCTGCAGCTGCAGGAGCAGAGCTGGCTGAGCAGAGGCCTAACTGAGTAGAAGCCTTTCCCCGGGCCCCAGTTTAAAAAGTCTTATGACAAAGGAAAAATAACCCCAAACTTCCTAGTAAACTCCCGGAACTGAAAGCTGGTCGGTAGGCCAAACAGGCACACACAGCCCCCCCACAAACACAACCCCCCCACTCCCAGGCTGCCCGACTAGCTACTGTGTTGCACTTTTGGGGTGCAGAGGCCTTTTCAGCTGCAGGAGCAGAGCAGCCTGAGCAGAGGCCTAACTGAGTAGAAGCCTTTTCCCAGGCCCCAGTTTAAAAAGTCTTATGACAAAGGAAAAAAAACCCACAAACTTCCAAGTAAACTCCCGGGGCTGAAATCTGTTTGTAGGCCGAACAGGCACACACAGACCCTCCACAAACACAACCCCCCCACTCCCAGGCTGCCTGACGAGCTACTGTGTTGCACTTTTTGGGAAGCAGAGGCCTTTTCAGCTGCAGGAGCAGAGCAGCCTGAGCAGAGGCCTAAAGGAGTAGAAGCATTTTCCCAGGCCCCAGTTTAAAAAGTCTTATGACAAAGGAAAAAAAACCCACGAACTTCCAAGTAAACTCCCGGGGCTGAAATCTGTTTGTAGGCCGAACAGGCACACACAGCCCCCCCACAAACACAACCCCCCCAACTCCCAGGCTGCCCCACGAGCTACTGTGTTGCACTTTTGGGGTGCAGAGGCCTTTTCAGCTGCAGGAGCAGAGCTGGCTGAGCAGAGGCATAAAGGAGTAGGAGCCTTCCCTGGGCCCCAGTTTAAAAAGTCTTATGACAAAGGAAAAAAAAAAACCCCAAAACTTCCTAGTAAACTCCCAGGGCTGAAAGCTGGTCGGTAGGCCGAACAGGCACACACAGCCCCCCCACAAACACAACCCCCCCACTCCCAGGCTGCCCGACTAGCTACTGTGTTGCACTTTTGGGGTGCAGAGGCCTTTTCAGCTGCAGGAGCAGAGCTGGCTGAGCAGAGGCCTAACTGAGTAGAAGCCTTTTCCCAGGCCCCAGTTTAAAAAGTTTTATGACAAAGGAAAAAAAAACCACAAACTTCCAAGTAAACTCCCGGGGCTGAAATCTGTTTGTAGGCCGAACAGGCACACACAGCCCCCCCCCCCAAACACAATCCCCCCACTCCCAGGCTGCTCCACGAGCTACTGTGTTGCACTTTTGGGGTGCAGAGGCCTTTTCAGCTGCAGGAGCAGAGCAGCCTGAGCAGAGGCCTAAAGGAGTTGGAGCCTTCCCTGGGCCCCAGTTTAAAAAGTCTTACGACAAAGGAAAAAATAAAACCCAAACTTCCTAGTAAACTCCCGGAACTGAAAGCTGGTCGGTAGGCCGAACAGGCACACACAGCCCCACACCCCCACAAACACAACCCCCCCACTCCCAGGCTGCCCCACGAGCTACTGTGTTGCACTTTTGGGATGCAGAGGCCTCTGCAGCTGCAGGAGCAGAGCTGGCTGAGCAGAGGCCTAACTGAGTAGAAGCCTTTCCCCGGGCCCCAGTTTAAAAAGTCTTATGACAAAGGAAAAAAAAAAACACAAACTTCCAAGTAAACTCCCGGGGCTGAAATCTGTTTGTAGGCCGAACAGGCACACACAGCCCCCCCACAAACACAACCCACCCACTCCCAGGCTGCTCCACGAGCTACTGTGTTGCACTTTTGGGGTGCAGAGGCCTTTTCAGCTGCAGGAGCAGAGCAGCCTGAGCAGAGGCCTAACTGAGTAGAAGCCTTTTCCCAGGCCCCAGTTTAAAAGGTCCTGAAAAAAAAAAAAAATCCAAACTTCCAAGTAAACTCCCGGGGCTGAAATCTGTTTGTAGGCCGAACAGGCACACACAGCCCCCCCCCACAAACACAACCCCCCCACTCCCAGGCTGCCCCACGAGCTACTGTGTTGCACTTTTGGGGTGCAGAGGCCTCTGCAGCTGCAGGAGCAGAGCTGGCTGAGCAGAGGCCTAACTGAGTAGAAGCCTTTTCCCAGGCCCCAGTTTAAAAGGTCCTGAAAAAAAAAAAAAAATGGAAACTTCCTAGTAACCTCCCGGGGGTGAAATCTGTTTGTAGGCCGAACAGGCACACACAGCCCCTCCACAAACACAACCCCCCCACTCCCAGGCTGCCCGACGAGCTACTGTGGTGCACTTTTGGGGTGCAGAGGCCTTTTCAGCTGCAGGAGCAGAGCAGCCTGAGCAGAGGCATAAAGGAGTAGGAGCCTTCCCTGGGCCCCAGTTTAAAAAGTCTTATGACAAAGGAAAAAAAAAAACCCCAAAACTTCCTAGTAAACTCCCAGGGCTGAAAGCTGGTCGGTAGGCCGAACAGGCACACACAGCCCCCCCACAAACACAACCCCCCCACTCCCAGGCTGCCCGACTAGCTACTGTGTTGCACTTTTGGGGTGCAGAGGCCTTTTCAGCTGCAGGAGCAGAGCAGCCTGAGCAGAGGCCTAACTGAGTAGAAGCCTTTTCCCAGGCCCCAGTTTAAAAAGTCTTATGACAAAGGAAAAATAACCCCAAACTTCCAAGTAAACTCCCGCGGCTGAAAGCTTGTCGGTAGGCCAAACAGGCACACACAGCGCCCCCACCCCCCCCACCCCAAACACAACCCCCCCCCCCACTCCCTGGCTGCCCGACGAGCTACTGTGTTGCACTTTTGGGGTGCAGAGGCCTCTGCAGCTGCAGGAGCAGAGCTGGCTGAACAGAGGCCTAACTGAGTAGAAGCCTTTTCCCAGGCCCCAGTTTAAAAAGTCTTTCGACAGAGAAAAAAACCCCGCAAACTTCCTAGTAAGCTCCTGTTGCTGAAAGCTGGTCGGTAGGCCGAACACACGTAGACACAGGCCCTCCCCCCACACAAGACCCCCACTCCCAGGTAGCCACACGAGCCTCTCCGGAGCACTTTTGGGGTGCAGAGGCCTTTTCAGCTGCAGGAGCAGAGCTGGCTGAGCAGAGGCCTAACTGAGTAGAAGCCTTTTCCCAGCCCCCAGTTTAAAAAGTCCTGAAAAAAAAAAATAATCCAAACTTCCTAGTAAACTCCCGGGGCTGAAATCTGTTTGTAGGCCGAACAGGCACACACACACAGTCCCTCCCCCCACACAAGACCACCACTCCCAGGTATCCACACCAGCTGCTCCGGAGCACTTTTGGGGTGCAGAGGCCTTTTCAGCTGCAGGAGCAGAGCTGGCTGAGCAGAGGCCTAACTGAGTAGAAGCCTTTTCCCAGCCCCCAGTTTAAAAAGTCCTGAAAAAAAAAAAAAATCCAAACTTCCTAGTAAACTCCCGGGGCTGAAATCTGTTTGTAGGCCGAACAGGCACACACAGCCCCCGC
Organism: Gallinula chloropus; assembly: GCF_964237585.1. Taxonomy (NCBI): domain Eukaryota; kingdom Metazoa; phylum Chordata; class Aves; order Gruiformes; family Rallidae; genus Gallinula; species Gallinula chloropus. The sequence continues at coordinate 1,426,680 of NC_140118.1, read as the reverse complement.
CACAAACACAACCCCCCCACTCCCAGTCTGCCCCACGAGCTACTGTGTTGCACTTTTGGGATGCAGAGGCCTCTGCAGCTGCAGGAGCAGAGCAGCCTGAGCAGAGGCCTAACTGAGTAGAAGCCTTTTCCCAGGCCCCAGTTTAAAAAGTCTTTCGACAGAGAAAAAAACCCCGCAAACTTCCTAGTAAGCTCCTGTTGCTGAAAGCTGGTCGGTAGGCCGAACACACGTAGACACAGGCCCTCCCCCCACACAAGACCCCCACTCCCAGGTAGCCACACGAGCTGCTCCGGAGCACTTTTCGGGTGCAGAGGCCTTTTCAGCTGCAGGAGCAGAGCAGCCTGAGCAGAGGCCTAACTGAGTAGAAGCCTTTCCCCGGGCCCCAGTTTAAAAAGTCTTATGACAAAGGAAAAAAACCCCACAAACTTCCAAGTAAACTCCCGGGGCTGAAATCTGTTTGTAGGCCGAACAGGCACACACAGCCCCCCCACAAACACAACCCCCCCACTCCCAGGCTGCCCCACGAGCTACTGTGTTGCACTTTTGGGATGCAGAGGCCTCTGCAGCTGCAGGAGCAGAGCTGGCTGAGCAGAGGCCTAACTGAGTAGAAGCCTTTCCCCGGGCCCCAGTTTAAAAAGTCTTATGACAAAGGAAAAATAACCCCAAACTTCCTAGTAAACTCCCGGAACTGAAAGCTGGTCGGTAGGCCAAACAGGCACACACAGCCCCCCCACAAACACAACCCCCCCACTCCCAGGCTGCCCGACTAGCTACTGTGTTGCACTTTTGGGGTGCAGAGGCCTTTTCAGCTGCAGGAGCAGAGCAGCCTGAGCAGAGGCCTAACTGAGTAGAAGCCTTTTCCCAGGCCCCAGTTTAAAAAGTCTTATGACAAAGGAAAAAAAACCCACAAACTTCCAAGTAAACTCCCGGGGCTGAAATCTGTTTGTAGGCCGAACAGGCACACACAGACCCTCCACAAACACAACCCCCCCACTCCCAGGCTGCCTGACGAGCTACTGTGTTGCACTTTTTGGGAAGCAGAGGCCTTTTCAGCTGCAGGAGCAGAGCAGCCTGAGCAGAGGCCTAAAGGAGTAGAAGCCTTTTCCCAGGCCCCAGTTTAAAAAGTCTTATGACAAAGGAAAAAAAACCCACGAACTTCCAAGTAAACTCCCGGGGCTGAAATCTGTTTGTAGGCCGAACAGGCACACACAGCCCCCCCACAAACACAACCCCCCCAACTCCCAGGCTGCCCCACGAGCTACTGTGTTGCACTTTTGGGGTGCAGAGGCCTTTTCAGCTGCAGGAGCAGAGCTGGCTGAGCAGAGGCATAAAGGAGTAGGAGCCTTCCCTGGGCCCCAGTTTAAAAAGTCTTATGACAAAGGAAAAAAAAAAACCCCAAAACTTCCTAGTAAACTCCCAGGGCTGAAAGCTGGTCGGTAGGCCGAACAGGCACACACAGCCCCCCCACAAACACAACCCCCCCACTCCCAGGCTGCCCGACTAGCTACTGTGTTGCACTTTTGGGGTGCAGAGGCCTTTTCAGCTGCAGGAGCAGAGCTGGCTGAGCAGAGGCCTAACTGAGTAGAAGCCTTTTCCCAGGCCCCAGTTTAAAAAGTTTTATGACAAAGGAAAAAAAACCCACAAACTTCCAAGTAAACTCCCGGGGCTGAAATCTGTTTGTAGGCCGAACAGGCACACACAGCCCCCCCACAAACACAACCCCCCCACTCCCAGGCTGCCCCACGAGCTACTGTGTTGCACTTTTGGTGTGCAGAGGCCTCTGCAGCTGCAGGAGCGGAGCTGGCTGAGCAGAGGCCTAACTGAGTAGAAGCCTTTTCCCAGGCCCCAGTTTAAAAAGTCCTGAAGAAAAAAAAAAAAAAAAACCCCAAACTTCCTAGTAAACTCCCGGGGCTGAAATCTGTTTGTAGGCCGAACAGGCACACACACACAGGCCCTCCCCCCACACAAGACCCCCACTCCCAGGTATCCACACCAGCTGCTCCGGAGCACTTTTGGGGTGCAGAGGCCTTTTCAGCTGCAGGAGCAGAGCTGGCTGAGCAGAGGCCTAACTGAGTAGAAGCCTTTTCACAGGCCCCAGTTTAAAAAGTCCTGAAGAAAAAAAAAAAAACCCAAACTTCCTAGTAAACTCCCGGGGCTGAATTCTGTTTGTAGGCCGAACAGGCACACACAGCCCCCCCCACAAACACAACCCACCCACTCCCAGGCTGCCCCACGAGCTACTGTGGTGCACTTTTGGGATGCAGAGGCCTCTGCAGCTGCAGGAGCAGAGCAGCCTGAGCAGAGGCCTAACTGAGTAGAAGCCTTTTCCCAGGCCCCAGTTTAAAAAGTCCTGAAGAAAAAAAAAAAAAAACCCACAAACTTCCAAGTAAACTCCAGGAGCTGAAATCTGTTTGTAGGCCGAACAGGCACACACAGCCCCCCCCCCCAAACACAATCCCCCCACTCCCAGGCTGCTCCACGAGCTACTGTGGTGCACTTTTGGGGTGCAGAGGCCTTTTCAGCTGCAGGAGCAGAGCAGCCTGAGCAGAGGCCTAAAGGAGTTGGAGCCTTCCCTGGGCCCCAGTTTAAAAAGTCTTACGACAAAGGAAAAAATAAAACCCAAACTTCCAAGTAAACTCCCGGGGCTGAAATCTGTTTGTAGGCCGAACAGGCACACACAGCCCCCCCACAAACACAACCCACCCACTCCCAGGCTGCTCCACGAGCTACTGTGTTGCACTTTTGGGGTGCAGAGGCCTTTTCAGCTGCAGGAGCAGAGCAGCCTGAGCAGAGGCCTAACTGAGTAGAAGCCTTTTCCCAGGCCCCAGTTTAAAAGGTCCTGAAAAAAAAAAAAAATCCAAACTTCCAAGTAAACTCCCGGGGCTGAAATCTGTTTGTAGGCCGAACAGGCACACACAGCCCCCCCCCACAAACACAACCCCCCCACTCCCAGGCTGCCCCACGAGCTACTGTGTTGCACTTTTGGGGTGCAGAGGCCTCTGCAGCTGCAGGAGCAGAGCTGGCTGAGCAGAGGCCTAACTGAGTAGAAGCCTTTTCCCAGGCCCCAGTTTAAAAGGTCCTGAAAAAAAAAAAAAAATGGAAACTTCCTAGTAACCTCCCGGGGGTGAAATCTGTTTGTAGGCCGAACAGGCACACACAGCCCCTCCACAAACACAACCCCCCCACTCCCAGGCTGCCCGACGAGCTACTGTGGTGCACTTTTGGGGTGCAGAGGCCTTTTCAGCTGCAGGAGCAGAGCAGCCTGAGCAGAGGCATAAAGGAGTAGGAGCCTTCCCTGGGCCCCAGTTTAAAAAGTCTTATGACAAAGGAAAAAAAAAAACCCCAAAACTTCCTAGTAAACTCCCAGGGCTGAAAGCTGGTCGGTAGGCCGAACAGGCACACACAGCCCCCCCACAAACACAACCCCCCCACTCCCAGGCTGCCCGACTAGCTACTGTGTTGCACTTTTGGGGTGCAGAGGCCTTTTCAGCTGCAGGAGCAGAGCTGGCTGAGGAGAGGCCTAACTGAGTAGAAGCCTTTTCCCAGCCCCCAGTTTAAAAAGTCCTGAAAAAAAAAAAAAATCCAAACTTCCTAGTAAACTCCCGGGGCTGAAATCTGTTTGTAGGCCGAACAGGCACACACAGCCCCCCCCACAAACACAACCCCCCCACTCCCAGTCTGCCCCACGAGCTACTGTGTTGCACTTTTGGGATGCAGAGGCCTCTGCAGCTGCAGGAGCAGAGCAGCCTGAGCAGAGGCCTAACTGAGTAGAAGCCTTTTCCCAGGCCCCAGTTTAAAAAGTCTTTCGACAGAGAAAAAAACCCCGCAAACTTCCTAGTAAGCTCCTGTTGCTGAAAGCTGGTCGGTAGGCCGAACACACGTAGACACAGGCCCTCCCCCCACACAAGACCCCCACTCCCAGGTAGCCACACGAGCTGCTCCGGAGCACTTTTCGGGTGCAGAGGCCTTTTCAGCTGCAGGAGCAGAGCAGCCTGAGCAGAGGCCTAACTGAGTAGAAGCCTTTCCCCGGGCCCCAGTTTAAAAAGTCTTATGACAAAGGAAAAAAACCCCACAAACTTCCAAGTAAACTCCCGGGGCTGAAATCTGTTTGTAGGCCGAACAGGCACACACAGCCCCCCCACAAACACAACCCCCCCACTCCCAGGCTGCCCCACGAGCTACTGTGTTGCACTTTTGGGATGCAGAGGCCTCTGCAGCTGCAGGAGCAGAGCTGGCTGAGCAGAGGCCTAACTGAGTAGAAGCCTTTCCCCGGGCCCCAGTTTAAAAAGTCTTATGACAAAGGAAAAATAACCCCAAACTTCCTAGTAAACTCCCGGAACTGAAAGCTGGTCGGTAGGCCAAACAGGCACACACAGCCCCCCCACAAACACAACCCCCCCACTCCCAGGCTGCCCGACTAGCTACTGTGTTGCACTTTTGGGGTGCAGAGGCCTTTTCAGCTGCAGGAGCAGAGCAGCCTGAGCAGAGGCCTAACTGAGTAGAAGCCTTTTCCCAGGCCCCAGTTTAAAAAGTCTTATGACAAAGGAAAAAAAACCCACAAACTTCCAAGTAAACTCCCGGGGCTGAAATCTGTTTGTAGGCCGAACAGGCACACACAGACCCTCCACAAACACAACCCCCCCACTCCCAGGCTGCCTGACGAGCTACTGTGTTGCACTTTTTGGGAAGCAGAGGCCTTTTCAGCTGCAGGAGCAGAGCAGCCTGAGCAGAGGCCTAAAGGAGTAGAAGCATTTTCCCAGGCCCCAGTTTAAAAAGTCTTATGACAAAGGAAAAAAAACCCACGAACTTCCAAGTAAACTCCCGGGGCTGAAATCTGTTTGTAGGCCGAACAGGCACACACAGCCCCCCCACAAACACAACCCCCCCAACTCCCAGGCTGCCCCACGAGCTACTGTGTTGCACTTTTGGGGTGCAGAGGCCTTTTCAGCTGCAGGAGCAGAGCTGGCTGAGCAGAGGCATAAAGGAGTAGGAGCCTTCCCTGGGCCCCAGTTTAAAAAGTCTTATGACAAAGGAAAAAAAAAAACCCCAAAACTTCCTAGTAAACTCCCAGGGCTGAAAGCTGGTCGGTAGGCCGAACAGGCACACACAGCCCCCCCACAAACACAACCCCCCCACTCCCAGGCTGCCCGACTAGCTACTGTGTTGCACTTTTGGGGTGCAGAGGCCTTTTCAGCTGCAGGAGCAGAGCTGGCTGAGCAGAGGCCTAACTGAGTAGAAGCCTTTTCCCAGGCCCCAGTTTAAAAAGTCTTATGACAAAGGAAAAAAAAACCACAAACTTCCAAGTAAACTCCCGGGGCTGAAATCTGTTTGTAGGCCGAACAGGCACACACAGCCCCCCCACAAACACAACCCCCCCACTCCCAGGCTGCCCCACGAGCTACTGTGTTGCACTTTTGGGGTGCAGAGGCCTCTGCAGCTGCAGGAGCAGAGCTGGCTGAGCAGAGGCCTAACTGAGTAGAAGCCTTTTCCCGGGCCCCAGTTTAAAAAGTCTTATGACAAAGGAAAAATAACCCCAAACTTCCAAGTAAACTCCCGCGGCTGAAAGCTTGTCGGTAGGCCGAACACACGTAGACACAGGCCCTCCCCCCACACAAGACCCCCACTCCCAGGTAGCCACACGAGCCTCTCCGGAGCACTTTTGGGGTGCAGAGGCCTTTTCAGCTGCAGGAGCAGAGCTGGCTGAGCAGAGGCCTAACTGAGTAGAAGCCTTTTCCCAGGCCCCAGTTTAAAAAGTCCTGAAAAAAAAAAAAAATCCAAACTTCCTAGTAAACTCCCGGGGCTGAAATCTGTTTGTAGGCCGAACAGGCACACACAGTCCCCCCCACAAACACAACCCCCCCACTCCCAGTCTGCCCCACGAGCTACTGTGGTGCACTTTTGGGATGCAGAGGCCTCTGCAGCTGCAGGAGCAGAGCAGCCTGAGCAGAGGCCTAACTGAGTAGAAGCCTTTTCCCAGGCCCCAGTTCAAAAGTCCTGAAGAAAAAAAAAAAAACCCCAAACTTCCTAGTAAACTCCCGGGGCTGTTTGTAGGCCGAACAGGCACACACACACAGGCCCTCCCCCCACACAAGACCACCACTCCCAGGTATCCACACTAGCTGCTCCAGAGCACTTTTCGGGTGCAGAGGCCTTTTCAGCTGCAGGAGCAGAGCAGCCTGAGCAGAGGCCTAGCTGAGTAGAAGCTTTTTCCCAGGCCCCAGTTTAAAAAGTCCTGAAGAAAAAAAAAAAAAAATCAAAATATCCTAGTAAACTCCCGGGGCTGAAAGCTGGTCGGTAGGCCGAACAGGCACACACAGCCCCCCCAGAAACACAACCCACCCACTCCCAGGCTGCCCCACGAGCTACTGTGGTGCACTTTTGGGATGCAGAGGCCTCTGCAGCTGCAGGAGCAGAGCAGCCTGAGCAGAGGCCTAACTGAGTAGAAGCCTTTTCCCAGGCCCCAGTTCAAAAGTCCTGAAGAAAAAAAAAAAAACCCCAAACTTCCTAGTAAACTCCCGGGGCTGTTCGTAGGCCGAACAGGCACACACACACAGGCCCTCCCCCCACACAAGACCACCACTCCCAGGTATCCACACTAGCTGCTCCAGAGCACTTTTCGGGTGCAGAGGCCTTTTCAGCTGCAGGAGCAGAGCAGCCTGAGCAGAGGCCTAGCTGAGTAGAAGCTTTTTCCCAGGCCCCAGTTTAAAAAGTCCTGAAGAAAAAAAAAAAAAAATCAAAACTTCCTAGTAAACTCCCGGGGCCGAAAGCTGGTCGGTAGGCCGAACAGGCACACACAGCCCCCCCACAAACACAACCCACCCACTCCCAGGCTGCCCCACGAGCTACTGTGGTGCACTTTTGGGATGCAGAGGCCTCTGCAGCTGCAGGAGCAGAGCAGCCTGAGCAGAGGCCTAACTGAGTAGAAGCCTTTTCCCAGGCCCCAGTTCAAAAGTCCTGAAGAAAAAAAAAAATGGAAACTTCCTAGTAAACTCCCGGGGCTGAAATCTGTTTGTAGGCCGAACAGGCACACACACACAGGCCCTCCCCCCACACAAGACCACCACTCCCAGGTATCCACACGAGTTGCTCCGGAGCACTTTTGGGGTGCAGAGGCCTTTTCAGCTGCAGGAGCAGAGCTGGCTGAGCAGAGGCCTAACTGAGTAGAAGCCTTTTCACAGGCCCCAGTTTAAAAAGTCTTATGACAAAGGAAAAAAAACCCACAAACTTCCAAGTAAACTCCCGGGGCTGAAATCTGTTTGTAGGCCGAACAGGCACACACAGCCCCCCCACAAACACAACCCCCCCACTCCCAGGCTGCCCCACGAGCTACTGTGTTGCACTTTTGGGGTGCAGAGGCCTCTGCAGCTGCAGGAGCAGAGCTGGCTGAGCAGAGGCCTAACTGAGTAGAAGCCTTTTCTCAGGCCCCAGTTTAAAAAGTCCTGAAGAAAAAAAAAAAAAAATCAAAACTTCCTAGTAAACTCCCGGGGCTGAAAGCTGGTCGGTAGGCCGAACAGGCACACACAGCCCCACACCCCCACAAACACAACCCCCCCACTCCCAGGCTGCCCGACGAGCTACTCTGGTGCACTTTTGGGATGCAGAGGCCTTTTCAGCTGCAGGAGCAGAGCAGCCTGAGCAGAGGCCTAACTGAGTAGAAGCCTTTCCCCGGGCCCCAGTTTAAAAAGTCTTACGACAAAGAATAAAACCCCCCAAAACTTCCTCACAAGCTCCCGGGGCTGAAAGCTGCTCGGTTGGCCGAACACACACACATACGCACGCACAGGCCCTCCCCCCCATACAACCCGCCACTGCCAGGTAGCCCCACGAACTTTCTGCAGCGCAGTTTTTCGATGCAGGTGCATTCAGAGCCGCAGGAGGAGTGCAGGCCGATTAGATGTGCCTGCCTCTGTGCCAGGCCCTGGCAGTGCCTACTTTTACAAGCGGAAAAAAAGAAATGAAGGTAACTCGTAATAAGCTCCCGGGGCTGAAAGCTCTTCCTGGGCTGAACACCGCTCCCCGCCCCCCCCCCCCCCCCCCCGCCCAGCCCGGGGCCGCTCTGGCTAAATTTGTGGTTAACGGGGAGTCGCAAACAGCAGTGCATGGCACCGCACCTGCCAGCCCGGCCGGGCTCGATCCCGCACCGCACCTGTAACACGGCCCCGCTCGCCGGAAGAGACTTCCAGGAGACGCCAGGACTACCTGCGTG
>NC_140118.1:1398474-1405974 GCF_964237585.1 Gallinula chloropus | reverse complement strand
GGCAGACGCTGAGCAAGGGCGACCCAAAAGCCGTCTCGCTCTCAAAAGCTGCCAGAAACACCGCTCTGTCCCGTTTAAGGCCGGAGACGGCACGCCAAAGACGGGCGGGAAATGGAAGAAAAAATTTTTACCGAAGGAAAAATTTTGCCGAGGAAAAAGCTTTTGCTGAAAAAAAAAATTTACTGGAGGAAAAACTTTTACGGAAAAAAAATTTTTGGAAGAAAGAAACCAGCCAAACGAAAAGCCACTTTTTTCACCGGGACCTCGGGACGCGGCGGCCACCCTCGCCCGATCGATCCCCGCGCTCTCCGCGGCCGGAGGGTGAAGGCACGGCAGGCTCCCTTCGTGTGTTCCGGCCAACCCCCCGGGCTTCCAGCGCTCTCTCGTGACGGCCTCCCCACCGCCGGCCAACCGCGGCCTTCGCCCTGCGCCCGCCACTACCCATCCGCACACGATTTCACAGCCCACCGGTAGGCAACGGCTGCCGCACTCTGCCCTCGGCCACGGCTCCCTACGAATCCCGACTCACCGGGGATGCCCCACGGAGGCTCGGATCAGCATGAGCCAACCGGGGGCGCGCGACGCCGTGCCGACAAGCAGGAGCGGTGCCGAGCCACCGTGGGTACCCCGCCGAGAAGGACGCCCTGTCTGCGGCAGACTAGCGCGGGTAGTGGCCGGTCGCTGCTCTGTGTTTGCCCTCGAGGCGAGTCACCGCTCGCACCCATAGGACGGAGATAGACGCCTCCTCCCCCGAAAAGCTCCAAGAGATTTCCATCTCAACGACGGCAAGGGGCGCCAGTCAACGCCCGGGTTTACCATGATGCAACTGGAGGTAACGAAAATAAGCGACCCCTTACGGCCGCTGCCGAGGGCCTGGCCTGGTAGACCTGACGGCCGCTGCCGAGGGCGTGGTAGACCTGACGGCCGCTGCCGAAGGCGTGGTAGACCTGACGGCCTCTGCCGAGGGCCTGGTAGACCTGACGGCCGCTGCCGAGGGCGTGGTAGACCTGACGGCCGCTGCCGAGGGCGTGGTAGACCTGACGGCCTCTGCCGAGGTCCTGGTAGACCTGACGGCCGCTGCCGAGGCCGTGGTAGACCTGACGGCCGCTGCCGAGGCCGTGGTAGACCTGACGGCCGCTGCCGAGGGCCTGGTAGACCTGACGGCCACTGCCGAGGGCGTGGTAGACCTGACGGCCGCTGCCGAGGGCGTGGTAGACCTGACGGCCGCTGCCGAGGCCGTGGTAGACCTGACGGCCGCTGCCGAGGGCGTGGTAGACCTGACGGCCTCTGCCGAGGGCCTGGTAGACCTGACGGCCGCTGCCGAGGGCGTGGTAGACGTGACGGCCGCTGCCGAGGGCGTGGTAGACCTGACGGCCGCTGCCGAGGGCGTGGTAGACCTGACGGCCGCTGCCGAGGGCCTGGTAGACCTGACGGCCGCTGCCGAGGGCGTGGTAGACCTGACGGCAGCTGCCGAGGGCCTGGTAGACCTGACGGCCTCTGCCGAGGGCCTGGTAGACCTGACGGAGGCTGCCGAGGGCGTGGTAGACCTGACGGCCGATGCCGAGAGCGTGGTAGACCTGACGGCCTCTGCCGAGGGCCTGGTAGACCTGACGGCCTCTGCCGAGGGCGTGGTAGACCTGACGGCCGCTGCCGAGGGCGTGGTAGACCTGACGGCCGCTGCCGAGGGTGCGGTAGACCTGAGGTCTGCTGCCAAAAGCCTGGTAGACCTGAGGTCCGTTGCAGGGGGCCTGGTAGACCTGACGGACTGTGTCGGAGCACCTGGGTAAGGCGCCGGGCCCCCCCCGCGCGGTGCCAGGACGACGTGGTGACCGGCCGCGGACCTTCACATGCGATACTCTCTCCCCCAACACCCCGTTGTTTTCATCCACCACGTTCCCTGAACGTGAGCAAATCTGGTCCAAGGTCCACCCTGTCCAGCTGGTCGGTAGGCCGAACACACATACACAGGCCCTCCCCCCACACAAGACCACCACTCCCAGGTATCCACACCAGCTGCACCGGAGCACTTTTGGGGTGCAGAGGCCTTTTCAGCTGCAGGAGCAGAGCTGGCTGAGCAGAGGCCTAACTGAGTAGAAGCCTTTTCCCAGGCCCCAGTTTAAAAAGTCCTGAAGAAAAAAAAAAAAAAAAAACCCCAAACTTCCAAGTAAACTCCCGGGGCTGAAAGCTTGTCGGTAGGCCGAACAGGCACACACAGCCCCCCCCCCCCCCCCCCCCACCCCAAACACAACCCCCCCACCCACTCCCTGGCTGCCCGACGAGCTACTGTGTTGCACTTTTGGGGTGCAGAGGCCTCTGCAGCTGCAGGAGCAGAGCTGGCTGAACAGAGGCCTAACTGAGTAGAAGCCTTTTCCCAGGCCCCAGTTCAAAAGTCCTGAAGAAAAAAAAAAAAAACCCCAAACTTCCTAGTAAACTCCCGGGGCTGTTTGTAGGCCGAACAGGCACACACACACAGGCCCTCCCCCCACACAAGACCACCACTCCCAGGTATCCACACTAGCTGCTCCGGAGCACTTTTCGGGTGCAGAGGCCTTTTCAGCTGCAGGAGCAGAGCAGCCTGAGCAGAGGCCTAGCTGAGTAGAAGCTTTTTCCCAGGCCCCAGTTTAAAAAGTCCTGAAGAAAAAAAAAAAAAAAAAATCAAAATATCCTAGTAAACTCCCGGGGCTGAAAGCTGGTCGGTAGGCCGAACAGGCACACACAGCCCCCCCACAAACACAACCCACCCACTCCCAGGCTGCCCCACGAGCTACTGTGGTGCACTTTTGGGATGCAGAGGCCTCTGCAGCTGCAGGAGCAGAGCAGCCTGAGCAGAGGCCTAACTGAGTAGAAGCCTTTTCCCAGGCCCCAGTTCAAAAGTCCTGAAGAAAAAAAAAAATGGAAACTTCCTAGTAACCTCCCGGGGCTGAAATCTGTTTGTAGGCCGAACAGGCACACACAGCCCCTCCACAAACACAACCCCCCCACTCCCAGGCTGCCCGACGAGCTACTGTGTTGCACTTTTGGGGTGCAGAGGCCTTTTCAGCTGCAGGAGCAGAGCTGGCTGAGCAGCGGCATAAAGGAGTAAGAGCCTTCCCTGGGCCCCAGTTTAAAAAGTCTTATGACAAAGGAAAAAAAAAAACCCCAAAACTTCCTAGTAAACTCCCAGGGCTGAAAGCTGGTCGGTAGGCCGAACAGGCACACACAGCCCCACACCCCCACAAACACAACCACCCCACTCCCAGGCTGCCCGACTAGCTACTGTGTTGCACTTTTGGGGTGCAGAGGCCTTTTCAGCTGCAGGAGCAGAGCAGCCTGAGCAGAGGCCTAACTGAGTAGAAGCCTTTTCACAGGCCCCAGTTTAAAAAGTCTTATGACAAAGGAAAAAAAAACCCACAAACTTCCAAGTAAACTCCCGGGGCTGAAATCTGTTTGTAGGCCGAACAGGCACACACAGCCCCCCCACAAACACAACCCCCCCACTCCCAGGCTGCCCCACGAGCTACTGTGTTGCACTTTTGGGATGCAGAAGCCTCTGCAGCTGCAGGAGCAGAGCTGGCTGAGCAGAGGCCTAACTGAGTAGAAGCCTTTTCCCAGGCCCCAGTTTAAAAAGTCCTGAAAAAAAAAAAATAATCCAAACTTCCTAGTAAACTCCCGGGGCTGAAATCTGTTTGTAGGCCGAACAGGCACACACACACAGTCCCTCCCCCCACACAAGACCACCACTCCCAGGTATCCACACCAGCTGCTCCGGAGCACTTTTGGGGTGCAGAGGCCTTTTCAGCTGCAGGAGCAGAGCTGGCTGAGCAGAGGCCTAACTGAGTAGAAGCCTTTCCCCGGGCCCCAGTTTAAAAAGTCTTATGAAAAAGGAAAAAAACCCCACAAACTTCCAAGTAAACTCCCGGGGCTGAAATCTGTTTGTAGGCCGAACAGGCACACACAGCCCCCCCACAAACACAACCCCCCCACTCCCAGGCTGCCCCACGAGCTACTGTGTTGCACTTTTGGGATGCAGAGGCCTCTGCAGCTGCAGGAGCAGAGCTGGCTGAGCAGAGGCCTAACTGAGTAGAAGCCTTTTCCCAGGCCCCAGTTCAAAAGTCCTGAAGAAAAAAAAAAAAACCCCAAACTTCCTAGTAAACTCCCGGGGCTGAAATCTGTTTGTAGGCCGAACAGGCACTCACAGCCCCTCCACAAACACAACCCCCCCACTCCCAGGCTGCCTGACGAGCTACTGTGTTGCACTTTTTGGGAAGCAGAGGCCTTTTCAGCTGCAGGAGCAGAGCAGCCTGAGCAGAGGCCTAAAGGAGAAGAAGCCTTTTCCCAGGCCCCAGTTTAAAAAGTCTTATGACAAAGGAAAAAAAACCCACGAACTTCCAAGTAAACTCCCGGGGCTGAAATCTGTTTGTAGGCCGAACAGGCACACACAGCCCCCCCACAAACACAACACCCCCAACTCCCAGGCTGCCCCACGAGCTACTGTGTTGCACTTTTGGGGTGCAGAGGCCTTTTCAGCTGCAGGAGCAGAGCTGGCTGAGCAGAGGCCTAACTGAGTAGAAGCCTTTTCACAGGCCCCAGTTTAAAAAGTCTTATGACAAAGGAAAAAAAACCCACAAACTTCCAAGTAAACTCCCGGGGCTGAAATCTGTTTGTAGGCCGAACAGGCACACACAGCCCCCCCACAAACACAACCCCCCCACTCCCAGGCTGCCCCACGAGCTACTGTGTTGCACTTTTGGGGTGCAGAGGCCTCTGCAGCTGCAGGAGCAGAGCTGGCTGAGCAGAGGCCTAACTGAGTAGAAGCCTTTTCACAGGCCCAAGTTTAAAAAGTCCTGAAAAAAAAAAAAAAAGGAAACTTCCTAGTAACCTCCCGGGGGTGAAATCTGTTTGTAGGCCGAACAGGCACACACAGCCCCTCCACAAACACAACCCCCCCACTCCCAGGCTGCCCGACGAGCTACTGTGGTGCACTTTTGGGGTGCAGAGGCCTTTTCAGCTGCAGGAGCAGAGCAGCCTGAGCAGAGGCATAAAGGAGTAGGAGCCTTCCCTGGGCCCCAGTTTAAAAAGTCTTATGACAAAGGAAAAAAAAAAACCCCAAAACTTCCTAGTAAACTCCCAGGGCTGAAAGCTGGTCGGTAGGCCGAACAGGCACACACAGCCCCCCCACAAACACAACCCCCCCACTCCCAGGCTGCCCGACTAGCTACTGTGTTGCACTTTTGGGGTGCAGAGGCCTTTTCAGCTGCAGGAGCAGAGCTGGCTGAGCAGAGGCCTAACTGAGTAGAAGCCTTTTCCCAGGCCCCAGTTTAAAAAGTCTTATGACAAAGGAAAAAAAAAACACAAACTTCCAAGTAAACTCCCCGGGGCTGAAATCTGTTTGTAGGCCGAACAGGCACACACAGCCCCCCCACAAACACAACCCCCCCACTCCCAGGCTGCCCCACGAGCTACTGTGTTGCACTTTTGGGGTGCAGAGGCCTCTGCAGCTGCAGGAGCAGAGCTGGCTGAGCAGAGGCCTAACTGAGTAGAAGCCTTTTCCCGGGCCCCAGTTTAAAAAGTCTTATGACAAAGGAAAAATAACCCCAAACTTCCAAGTAAACTCCCGCGGCTGAAAGCTTGTCGGTAGGCCGAACACACGTAGACACAGGCCCTCCCCCCACACAAGACCCCCACTCCCAGGTAGCCACACGAGCCTCTCCGGAGCACTTTTGGGGTGCAGAGGCCTTTTCAGCTGCAGGAGCAGAGCTGGCTGAGCAGAGGCCTAACTGAGTAGAAGCCTTTTCCCAGCCCCCAGTTTAAAAAGTCCTGAAAAAAAAAAAAAATCCAAACTTCCTAGTAAACTCCCGGGGCTGAAATCTGTTTGTAGGCCGAACAGGCACACACAGCCCCCCCACAAACACAACACCCCCACTCCCAGTCTGCCCCACGAGCTACTGTGTTGCACTTTTGGGATGCAGAGGCCTCTGCAGCTGCAGGAGCAGAGCAGCCTGAGCAGAGGCCTAACTGAGTAGAAGCCTTTTCCCAGGCCCCAGTTCAAAAGTCCTGAAGAAAAAAAAAAAAACCCCAAACTTCCTAGTAAACTCCCGGGGCTGTTTGTAGGCCGAACAGGCACACACACACAGGCCCTCCCCCCACACAAGACCACCACTCCCAGGTATCCACACTAGCTGCTCCGGAGCACTTTTCGGGTGCAGAGGCCTTTTCAGCTGCAGGAGCAGAGCAGCCTGAGCAGAGGCCTAAAGGAGTTGGAGCCTTCCCTGGGCCCCAGTTTAAAAAGTCTTACGACAAAGGAAAAAATAAAACCTAAACTTCCTAGTAAACTCCCGGGGCTGAAAGCTGGTCGGTAGGCCGAACAGGCACACACAGCCCCACACACCCCCACAAACACAACCCCCCCACTCCCAGGCTGCCCGACTAGCTACTGTGTTGCACTTTTGGGGTGCAGAGGCCTTTTCAGCTGCAGGAGCAGAGCAGCCTGAGCAGAGGCCTAACTGAGTAGAAGCCTTTCCCCGGGCCCCAGTTAAAAAAGTCTTATGACAAAGGAAAAAAAACCCACAAACTTCCAAGTAAACTCCCGGGGCTGAAATCTGTTTGTAGGCCGAACAGGCACACACAGCCCCCCCACAAACACAACCCCCCCACTCCCAGGCTGCCCCACGAGCTACTGTGTTGCACTTTTGGGGTGCAGAGGCCTCTGCAGCTGCAGGAGCAGAGCTGGCTGAGCAGAGGCCTAACTGAGTAGAAGCCTTTTCACAGGCCCAAGTTTAAAAAGTCCTGAAAAAAAAAAAAAATGGAAACTTCCTAGTAACCTCCCGGGGGTGAAATCTGTTTGTAGGCCGAACAGGCACACACAGCCCCTCCACAAACACAACCCCCCCACTCCCAGGCTGCCCGACGAGCTACTGTGGTGCACTTTTGGGGTGCAGAGGCCTTTTCAGCTGCAGGAGCAGAGCAGCCTGAGCAGAGGCATAAAGGAGTAGGAGCCTTCCCTGGGCCCCAGTTTAAAAAGTCTTATGACAAAGGAAAAAAAAAAACCCCAAAACTTCCTAGTAAACTCCCAGGGCTGAAAGCTGGTCGGTAGGCCGAACAGGCACACACAGCCCCCCCACAAACACAACCCCCCCACTCCCAGGCTGCCCGACTAGCTACTGTGTTGCACTTTTGGGGTGCAGAGGCCTTTTCAGCTGCAGGAGCAGAGCTGGCTGAGCAGAGGCCTAACTGAGTAGAAGCCTTTTCCCAGGCCCCAGTTTAAAAAGTCTTATGACAAAGGAAAAAAAAAACACAAACTTCCAAGTAAACTCCCCGGGGCTGAAATCTGTTTGTAGGCCGAACAGGCACACACAGCCCCCCCACAAACACAACCCCCCCACTCCCAGGCTGCCCCACGAGCTACTGTGTTGCACTTTTGGGGTGCAGAGGCCTCTGCAGCTGCAGGAGCAGAGCTGGCTGAACAGAGGCCTAACTGAGTAGAAGCCTTTTCCCGGGCCCCAGTTTAAAAAGTCTTATGAC
>NC_140118.1:1388474-1390974 GCF_964237585.1 Gallinula chloropus | reverse complement strand
GCGGGCGGCTCCGGGAGCGGGGAGCTTCGGAGCGCTCCCCGAGTCTCCGTTTATGGGGACGAAGGCCGCGCGCCGAAACGGCGGGCGGGCCTGCGAGGCGCCCCAGCCGCGCCGCCCCGGCCCGCCGGCACCCCTCGCCGGCGAGCGAGGGAAAGAAGCCGGCGGCCCGGGAGGCGATTGATCGCAAAGCGACGCTCAGACAGGCGTAGCCCCGGGAGGAACCCGGGGCCGCAAGTGCGTTCGAAGTGTCGATGATCAATGTGTCCTGCAATTCACATTAATTCTCGCAGCTAGCTGCGTTCTTCATCGACGCACGAGCCGAGTGATCCACCGCCAAGAGTTGTCTGCCATTTCAGAACCGCCCCCGCAACGCGGGGCGGTCGTGGCCGGCACCGCTCCGCAGCGGAGCCCCCTTCTTTGCCGAGCGACGGCCCGCCCGCCGCCCCCACCAACGCACGCCAGGAGCGGCGAAAGCGGCGCGACGGACGGGCCTCGCGCCTCGGACGACCGGACGAGCAACGCCCAAAACAAGGGACAGGACCGGGAAAAAAATCAAAGGATTCCCAACGGCGAGCGACGGCGCGGAGCACGCGCTCCCGAAAACCCACCGACCTGCGCGGGGAAAGACGCCCGTCGCTCGCTTCGGAGGCGGCCCAGGCGCTCGGGCTCGGCCCGGCCCTCCGCGCGGAGGACGCGGGGCGCGCGCCCGGCCGCGGCACCGGCCTTGCCCGCTTTTCTCGCCTCCCTTTTTTTTTCACGGCGGCCGGCTTCGCCCCTTCCTCCGGCTCGCAGCGACGCCGGCAACCCTCGGCGGCCCTCCGGCCGCCTAACCCCCCCGCGGAGGCAGGCGGCCAACCACCCGCGGAAGCCCGAAGCTCGCGGCGACCAACCGCCCGCGGCCTGACGCCGGATGGCACGCGCCGCCCCAGCAGCAAAAAAAGCCTGGGCGGACGGCGCGCCCGCCTCGGACCGCCGCCGCCCGCTTCTCGCTCGACCCCTCCCCTCCCCCTTTTTTCCAGCCACGCGACCGGGGCAAAAAGGCGGACGGCGCTAAGCTCGGGGACGGCTCCCGCTCTCCCCGCTTCCGCGCGGAGAACGGAGGAGGGACGACCCCGGCCGCGCGCGGCCACCCGCCCGCGGCGCGGGCGGGGGGGGAAAGGGCGGCGGAGAAAAGGGGGCGGGCGGGGCCCGCGGACGGGCGGCCGCCCGACAGCGGCGCGCGCCCTCCGGCCGACCGACCAAAGACGAGAGCGGTGCCGCCGCCGCTCGGCCGGGGCGCCGCCAGCGGCGGGGGGGCGGCGACCGGAGACCACCGAGCGAGAGCCAGCGCGCGCTCGCCGGGGCAGGGAGCGAAGGGTCGCCCCTTCGAGAGGACGAGCAGGCGGCCGGCCGCGGCCGGCCGGCACACCGCGGTCTCGCCGACGGAAAAAAAGCCGGACCGCGGAGAGGGGGGGGCAGCGGTCACGCCCCTCCCCGGCGCGGCACGGACGCCCTCGGGGAACGAGCGCGGAGCGGCGGCGGCCGCCTTGCCGGCCCGCGGCGCGGTGGAGGGCGCCTTCCGAGAGAAGCTCCCGTGGGCGCCCCACACCCCCCCGCCGCGCGCGTCGAGGCACGCGCCGCCGCCGCCCGGCCGCCCCCGTCGGGTCGCGTCGAGCCGCCCGAGTCTTTAAACCTCCGCCCGGCTCCGCGGCCTTCGACCCCCGGAGCTCGCCGAGGGAGGGCCGCGGAGGCGCGGGCGCTAGGTACCCGGCCCTGAGCTTGAGGGAAACGACCCGCAAGGCCCCGCGGGGGTGCCTGCCCCGCTGCCACCCTCGGGGCAGCGTCCGCCCGCGGGGGCGCGCCCGACACCCGCCGCCACCGCCTCCGTCTTCCTTCCCGGGGCCCGAGGTCTCCCTCAATAGCCCGGCGCTGCGCCCGGGAGGACCGACGGGGCTCGGGCCGCCACGCTCGCGCGGGACGAGACCCGGCGGGGTTCGGGGAGGGGGAGAACCTCGCTACGAGCGCCGGCCCGGAACGGCCAGAGGGCCCGCGCGCGCCGCCTCCGCGCGGCCGGGAGGGGAGGGGGGGAAGACGCCCGGGCTTAGGCACACACCCCCCGCCGCCCCGCCACCACCCCGGAAAGGCACTCTCGCACCCGGCTTTGCTCTCTCGCCGCTCGACCCTGCCCGACCGGGGCGCGCTCCGGCGGCGGCGGCGCTCGCAAGCTCACCGCTGTCTCCTCTTTTTTCCGCCTCCTCCCGCGCCCGAGCAGGGAAGCTCGCGCGCAGCCAGGCCCCGCGCTCAGACCGGCGAGTCGCGGCGCCCTCCTTTGCCCCCGGGGAGACCGCCCGCATCGCCCCTCGGCTCCCGCCCCGACCTCTCCCGCGGACGGGTGGTGGGGAAGGCCGCTCGAGACGGTCGGAGGGGACGGCTCCCGGAGGCGGACGCCGGACGCCGGCGCGAGTCGGCGGCGGCGAGAACCGCGGCTGCGGGGCGGCGACGGAGAGGAAAAGACGAAGAA
>NC_140118.1:1360974-1383474 GCF_964237585.1 Gallinula chloropus | reverse complement strand
CCGCTCGCACCCATAGGACGGAGATAGACGCCTCCTCCCCCGAAAAGCTCCAAGAGATTTCCATCTCAACGACGGCAAGGGGCGCCAGTCAACGCCCGGGTTTACCATGATGCAACTGGAGGTAACGAAAATAAGCGACCCCTTACGGCCGCTGCCGAGGGCCTGGCCTGGTAGACCTGACGGCCGCTGCCGAGGGACTGGTAGACCTGACGGCCGCTGCCGAAGGCGTGGTAGACCTGACGGCCTCTGCCGAGGGCCTGGTAGACCTGACGGCCGCTGCCGAGGGCGTGGTAGACCTGACGGCCGCTGCCGAAGGCGTGGTAGACCTGACGGCCTCTGCCGAGGTCCTGGTAGACCTGACGGCCGCTGCCGAGGGCGTGGTAGACCTGACGGCCGCTGTCGAGGCCGTGGTAGACCTGACGGCCTCTGCCGAGGGCCTGGTAGACCTGACGGCCGCTGCCGAGGGACTGGTAGACCTGACGGCCGCTGCCGAGGCCGTGGTAGACCTGACGGCCTCTGCCGAGGGCCTGGTAGACCTGACGGCCGCTGCCGAGGGACTGGTAGACCTGACGGCCGCTGCCGAGGGCGTGGTAGACCTGACGGCCTCTGCCGAGGGCCTGGTAGACCTGACGGCCGCTGCCGAGGGCGTGGTAGACCTGACGGCCTCTGCCGAGGGCCTGGTAGACCTGACGGCCGCTGCCGAGGGACTGGTAGACCTGACGGCCGCTGCCGAGGGCGTGGTAGACCTGACGGCCGCTGCCGAGGTCCTGGTAGACCTGACGGCTGCTGCAGAGGGCGTGGTAGACCTGACGGCCTCTGCCGAGGGCCTGGTAGACCTGACGGAGGCTGCCGAGGGCGTGGTAGACCTGACGGCCGCTGCCGAGGGCGTGGTAGACCTGACGGCCTCTGCCGAGGGCCTGGTAGACCTGACGGCCGCTGCCGAGGGCGTGGTAGACCTGACGGCCGCTGCCGAGGCCGTGGTAGACCTGACGGCCGCTGCCGAGGGCGTGGTAGACCTGAGGTCTGCTGCCAAAAGCCTGGTAGACCTGAGGTCCGTTGCCGGGGGCCTGGTAGACCTGACGGACTGTGTCGGAGCACCTGGGTAAGGCGCCGGGCCCGCCCCGCGCGGTGCCAGGACGACGTGGTGACCGGCCGCGGACCTTCACATGCGATACTCTCTCCCCCAACACCCCGTTGTTTTCATCCACCACGTTCCCTGAACGTGAGCAAATCTGGTCCAAGGTCCACCCTGTCCAGCTGGTCGGTAGGCCGAACACACATACACAGGCCCTCCCCCCACACAAGACCACCACTCCCAGGTATCCACACGAGCTGCACAGGAGTACTTTTGGGGTGCACAGGCCTTTTCAGCTGCAGGAGCACAGCAGTCTCAGGAGAGGCCTAACTGAGTAGAAGCCTTTTCCCAGGCCCCAGTTTAAAAAGTCTTATGACAAAGGAAAAAAAACCCACAAACTTCCTAGTAAACTCCCGGGGCTGAAATCTGTTTGTAGGCCGAACAGGCACACACACACAGGCCCTCCCCCCACACAAGACCCCCACTCCCAGGTATCCACACCAGCTGCTCCGGAGCACTTTTGGGGTGCAGAGGCCTTTTCAGCTGCAGGAGCAGAGCTGGCTGAGCAGAGGCCTAACTGAGTAGAAGCCTTTTCCCAGGCCCCAGTTCAAAAGTCCTGAAGAAAAAAAAAAAAACCCAAACTTCCTAGTAAACTCCCGGGGCTGAATTCTGTTTGTAGGCCGAACAGGCACACACAGCCCCCCCCACAAACACAACCCACCCACTCCCAGGCTGCCCCACGAGCTACTGTGGTGCACTTTTGGGATGCAGAGGCCTCTGCAGCTGCAGGAGCAGAGCAGCCTGAGCAGAGGCCTAACTGAGTAGAAGCCTTTTCCCAGGCCCCAGTTTAAAAAGTCCTGAAGAAAAAAAAAAAAAAACCCACAAACTTCCAAGTAAACTCCAGGAGCTGAAATCTGTTTGTAGGCCGAACAGGCACACACAGCCCCCCCCCCCAAACACAATCCCCCCACTCCCAGGCTGCTCCACGAGCTACTGTGGTGCACTTTTGGGGTGCAGAGGCCTTTTCAGCTGCAGGAGCAGAGCAGCCTGAGCAGAGGCCTAAAGGAGTTGGAGCCTTCCCTGGGCCCCAGTTTAAAAAGTCTTACGACAAAGGAAAAAATAAAACCCAAACTTCCTAGTAAACTCCCGGAACTGAAAGCTGGTCGGTAGGCCGAACAGGCACACACAGCCCCACACCCCCACAAACACAACCCCCCCACTCCCAGGCTGCCCCACGAGCTACTGTGTTGCACTTTTGGGATGCAGAGGCCTCTGCAGCTGCAGGAGCAGAGCTGGCTGAGCAGAGGCCTAACTGAGTAGAAGCCTTTCCCCGGGCCCCAGTTTAAAAAGTCTTATGACAAAGGAAAAAAAAAAACACAAACTTCCAAGTAAACTCCCGGGGCTGAAATCTGTTTGTAGGCCGAACAGGCACACACAGCCCCTCCACAAACACAACCCCCCCACTCCCAGGCTGCCCGACGAGCTACTGTGGTGCACTTTTGGGGTGCAGAGGCCTTTTCAGCTGCAGGAGCAGAGCAGCCTGAGCAGAGGCATAAAGGAGTAGGAGCCTTCCCTGGGCCCCAGTTTAAAAAGTCTTATGACAAAGGAAAAAAAAAAACCCCAAAACTTCCTAGTAAACTCCCAGGGCTGAAAGCTGGTCGGTAGGCCGAACAGGCACACACAGCCCCCCCACAAACACAACCCCCCCACTCCCAGGCTGCCCGACTAGCTACTGTGTTGCACTTTTGGGGTGCAGAGGCCTTTTCAGCTGCAGGAGCAGAGCAGCCTGAGCAGAGGCCTAACTGAGTAGAAGCCTTTTCCCAGGCCCCAGTTTAAAAAGTCTTATGACAAAGGAAAAATAACCCCAAACTTCCAAGTAAACTCCCGCGGCTGAAAGCTTGTCGGTAGGCCAAACAGGCACACACAGCGCCCCCACCCCCCCCACCCCAAACACAACCCCCCCCCCCCACTCCCTGGCTGCCCGACGAGCTACTGTGTTGCACTTTTGGGGTGCAGAGGCCTCTGCAGCTGCAGGAGCAGAGCTGGCTGAACAGAGGCCTAACTGAGTAGAAGCCTTTTCCCAGGCCCCAGTTTAAAAAGTCTTTCGACAGAGAAAAAAACCCCGCAAACTTCCTAGTAAGCTCCTGTTGCTGAAAGCTGGTCGGTAGGCCGAACACACGTAGACACAGGCCCTCCCCCCACACAAGACCCCCACTCCCAGGTAGCCACACGAGCCTCTCCGGAGCACTTTTGGGGTGCAGAGGCCTTTTCAGCTGCAGGAGCAGAGCTGGCTGAGCAGAGGCCTAACTGAGTAGAAGCCTTTTCCCAGCCCCCAGTTTAAAAAGTCCTGAAAAAAAAAAAAAATCCAAACTTCCTAGTAAACTCCCGGGGCTGAAATCTGTTTGTAGGCCGAACAGGCACACACAGCCCCCGCCACAAACACAACCCCCCCACTCCCAGTCTGCCCCACGAGCTACTGTGTTGCACTTTTGGGATGCAGAGGCCTCTGCAGCTGCAGGAGCAGAGCAGCCTGAGCAGAGGCCTAACTGAGTAGAAGCCTTTTCACAGCCCCCAGTTTAAAAAGTCTTTCGACAGAGAAAAAAACCCCGCAAACTTCCTAGTAAGCTCCTGTTGCTGAAAGCTGGTCGGTAGGCCGAACACACGTAGACACAGGCCCTCCCCCCACACAAGACCCCCACTCCCAGGTAGCCACACGAGCTGCTCCGGAGCACTTTTCGGGTGCAGAGGCCTTTTCAGCTGCAGGAGCAGAGCAGCCTGAGCAGAGGCCTAACTGAGTAGAAGCCTTTCCCCGGGCCCCAGTTTAAAAAGTCTTATGACAAAGGAAAAAAACCCCACAAACTTCCAAGTAAACTCCCGGGGCTGAAATCTGTTTGTAGGCCGAACAGGCACACACAGCCCCCCCACAAACACAACCCCCCCACTCCCAGGCTGCCCCACGAGCTACTGTGTTGCACTTTTGGGATGCAGAGGCCTCTGCAGCTGCAGGAGCAGAGCTGGCTGAGCAGAGGCCTAACTGAGTAGAAGCCTTTCCCCGGGCCCCAGTTTAAAAAGTCTTATGACAAAGGAAAAATAACCCCAAACTTCCTAGTAAACTCCCGGAACTGAAAGCTGGTCGGTAGGCCAAACAGGCACACACAGCCCCCCCACAAACACAACCCCCCCACTCCCAGGCTGCCCGACTAGCTACTGTGTTGCACTTTTGGGGTGCAGAGGCCTTTTCAGCTGCAGGAGCAGAGCAGCCTGAGCAGAGGCCTAACTGAGTAGAAGCCTTTTCCCAGGCCCCAGTTTAAAAAGTCTTATGACAAAGGAAAAAAAACCCACAAACTTCCAAGTAAACTCCCGGGGCTGAAATCTGTTTGTAGGCCGAACAGGCACACACAGACCCTCCACAAACACAACCCCCCCACTCCCAGGCTGCCTGACGAGCTACTGTGTTGCACTTTTTGGGAAGCAGAGGCCTTTTCAGCTGCAGGAGCAGAGCAGCCTGAGCAGAGGCCTAAAGGAGTAGAAGCCTTTTCCCAGGCCCCAGTTTAAAAAGTCTTATGACAAAGGAAAAAAAACCCACGAACTTCCAAGTAAACTCCCGGGGCTGAAATCTGTTTGTAGGCCGAACAGGCACACACAGCCCCCCCACAAACACAACCCCCCCAACTCCCAGGCTGCCCCACGAGCTACTGTGTTGCACTTTTGGGGTGCAGAGGCCTTTTCAGCTGCAGGAGCAGAGCTGGCTGAGCAGAGGCATAAAGGAGTAGGAGCCTTCCCTGGGCCCCAGTTTAAAAAGTCTTATGACAAAGGAAAAAAAAAAACCCCAAAACTTCCTAGTAAACTCCCAGGGCTGAAAGCTGGTCGGTAGGCCGAACAGGCACACACAGCCCCCCCACAAACACAACCCCCCCACTCCCAGGCTGCCCGACTAGCTACTGTGTTGCACTTTTGGGGTGCAGAGGCCTTTTCAGCTGCAGGAGCAGAGCTGGCTGAGCAGAGGCCTAACTGAGTAGAAGCCTTTTCCCAGGCCCCAGTTTAAAAAGTTTTATGACAAAGGAAAAAAAAACCACAAACTTCCAAGTAAACTCCCGGGGCTGAAATCTGTTTGTAGGCCGAACAGGCACACACAGCCCCCCCCCCCAAACACAATCCCCCCACTCCCAGGCTGCTCCACGAGCTACTGTGGTGCACTTTTGGGGTGCAGAGGCCTTTTCAGCTGCAGGAGCAGAGCAGCCTGAGCAGAGGCCTAAAGGAGTTGGAGCCTTCCCTGGGCCCCAGTTTAAAAAGTCTTACGACAAAGGAAAAAATAAAACCCAAACTTCCTAGTAAACTCCCGGAACTGAAAGCTGGTCGGTAGGCCGAACAGGCACACACAGCCCCACACCCCCACAAACACAACCCCCCCACTCCCAGGCTGCCCCACGAGCTACTGTGTTGCACTTTTGGGATGCAGAGGCCTCTGCAGCTGCAGGAGCAGAGCTGGCTGAGCAGAGGCCTAACTGAGTAGAAGCCTTTCCCCGGGCCCCAGTTTAAAAAGTCTTATGACAAAGGAAAAAAAAAAACACAAACTTCCAAGTAAACTCCCGGGGCTGAAATCTGTTTGTAGGCCGAACAGGCACACACAGCCCCCCCACAAACACAACCCACCCACTCCCAGGCTGCTCCACGAGCTACTGTGTTGCACTTTTGGGGTGCAGAGGCCTTTTCAGCTGCAGGAGCAGAGCAGCCTGAGCAGAGGCCTAACTGAGTAGAAGCCTTTTCCCAGGCCCCAGTTTAAAAGGTCCTGAAAAAAAAAAAAAATCCAAACTTCCAAGTAAACTCCCGGGGCTGAAATCTGTTTGTAGGCCGAACAGGCACACACAGCCCCCCCCCACAAACACAACCCCCCCACTCCCAGGCTGCCCCACGAGCTACTGTGTTGCACTTTTGGGGTGCAGAGGCCTCTGCAGCTGCAGGAGCAGAGCTGGCTGAGCAGAGGCCTAACTGAGTAGAAGCCTTTTCCCAGCCCCCAGTTTAAAAAGTCCTGAAAAAAAAAAAAAAATGGAAACTTCCTAGTAACCTCCCGGGGGTGAAATCTGTTTGTAGGCCGAACAGGCACACACAGCCCCTCCACAAACACAACCCCCCCACTCCCAGGCTGCCCGACGAGCTACTGTGGTGCACTTTTGGGGTGCAGAGGCCTTTTCAGCTGCAGGAGCAGAGCAGCCTGAGCAGAGGCATAAAGGAGTAGGAGCCTTCCCTGGGCCCCAGTTTAAAAAGTCTTATGACAAAGGAAAAAAAAAAACCCCAAAACTTCCTAGTAAACTCCCAGGGCTGAAAGCTGGTCGGTAGGCCGAACAGGCACACACAGCCCCCCCACAAACACAACCCCCCCACTCCCAGGCTGCCCGACTAGCTACTGTGTTGCACTTTTGGGGTGCAGAGGCCTTTTCAGCTGCAGGAGCAGAGCAGCCTGAGCAGAGGCCTAACTGAGTAGAAGCCTTTTCCCAGGCCCCAGTTTAAAAAGTCTTATGACAAAGGAAAAATAACCCCAAACTTCCAAGTAAACTCCCGCGGCTGAAAGCTTGTCGGTAGGCCAAACAGGCACACACAGCGCCCCCACCCCCCCCACCCCAAACACAACCCCCCCCCCACTCCCTGGCTGCCCGACGAGCTACTGTGTTGCACTTTTGGGGTGCAGAGGCCTCTGCAGCTGCAGGAGCAGAGCTGGCTGAACAGAGGCCTAACTGAGTAGAAGCCTTTTCCCAGGCCCCAGTTTAAAAAGTCTTTCGACAGAGAAAAAAACCCCGCAAACTTCCTAGTAAGCTCCTGTTGCTGAAAGCTGGTCGGTAGGCCGAACACACGTAGACACAGGCCCTCCCCCCACACAAGACCCCCACTCCCAGGTAGCCACACGAGCCTCTCCGGAGCACTTTTGGGGTGCAGAGGCCTTTTCAGCTGCAGGAGCAGAGCTGGCTGAGCAGAGGCCTAACTGAGTAGAAGCCTTTTCCCAGCCCCCAGTTTAAAAAGTCCTGAAAAAAAAAAATAATCCAAACTTCCTAGTAAACTCCCGGGGCTGAAATCTGTTTGTAGGCCGAACAGGCACACACACACAGTCCCTCCCCCCACACAAGACCACCACTCCCAGGTATCCACACCAGCTGCTCCGGAGCACTTTTGGGGTGCAGAGGCCTTTTCAGCTGCAGGAGCAGAGCTGGCTGAGCAGAGGCCTAACTGAGTAGAAGCCTTTTCCCAGCCCCCAGTTTAAAAAGTCCTGAAAAAAAAAAAAAATCCAAACTTCCTAGTAAACTCCCGGGGCTGAAATCTGTTTGTAGGCCGAACAGGCACACACAGCCCCCGCCACAAACACAACCCCCCCACTCCCAGTCTGCCCCACGAGCTACTGTGTTGCACTTTTGGGATGCAGAGGCCTCTGCAGCTGCAGGAGCAGAGCAGCCTGAGCAGAGGCCTAACTGAGTAGAAGCCTTTTCCCAGGCCCCAGTTTAAAAAGTCTTTCGACAGAGAAAAAAACCCCGCAAACTTCCTAGTAAGCTCCTGTTGCTGAAAGCTGGTCGGTAGGCCGAACACACGTAGACACAGGCCCTCCCCCCACACAAGACCCCCACTCCCAGGTAGCCACACGAGCTGCTCCGGAGCACTTTTCGGGTGCAGAGGCCTTTTCAGCTGCAGGAGCAGAGCAGCCTGAGCAGAGGCCTAACTGAGTAGAAGCCTTTCCCCGGGCCCCAGTTTAAAAAGTCTTATGACAAAGGAAAAAAACCCCACAAACTTCCAAGTAAACTCCCGGGGCTGAAATCTGTTTGTAGGCCGAACAGGCACACACAGCCCCCCCACAAACACAACCCCCCCACTCCCAGGCTGCCCCACGAGCTACTGTGTTGCACTTTTGGGATGCAGAGGCCTCTGCAGCTGCAGGAGCAGAGCTGGCTGAGCAGAGGCCTAACTGAGTAGAAGCCTTTCCCCGGGCCCCAGTTTAAAAAGTCTTATGACAAAGGAAAAATAACCCCAAACTTCCTAGTAAACTCCCGGAACTGAAAGCTGGTCGGTAGGCCAAACAGGCACACACAGCCCCCCCACAAACACAACCCCCCCACTCCCAGGCTGCCCGACTAGCTACTGTGTTGCACTTTTGGGGTGCAGAGGCCTTTTCAGCTGCAGGAGCAGAGCAGCCTGAGCAGAGGCCTAACTGAGTAGAAGCCTTTTCCCAGGCCCCAGTTTAAAAAGTCTTATGACAAAGGAAAAAAAACCCACAAACTTCCAAGTAAACTCCCGGGGCTGAAATCTGTTTGTAGGCCGAACAGGCACACACAGACCCTCCACAAACACAACCCCCCCACTCCCAGGCTGCCTGACGAGCTACTGTGTTGCACTTTTTGGGAAGCAGAGGCCTTTTCAGCTGCAGGAGCAGAGCAGCCTGAGCAGAGGCCTAAAGGAGTAGAAGCATTTTCCCAGGCCCCAGTTTAAAAAGTCTTATGACAAAGGAAAAAAAACCCACGAACTTCCAAGTAAACTCCCGGGGCTGAAATCTGTTTGTAGGCCGAACAGGCACACACACACAGGCCCTCCCCCCACACAAGACCCCCACTCCCAGGTATCCACACCAGCTGCTCCGGAGCACTTTTGGGGTGCAGAGGCCTTTTCAGCTGCAGGAGCAGAGCTGGCTGAGCAGAGGCCTAACTGAGTAGAAGCCTTTTCCCAGGCCCCAGTTCAAAAGTCCTGAAGAAAAAAAAAAAAACCCAAACTTCCTAGTAAACTCCCGGGGCTGAATTCTGTTTGTAGGCCGAACAGGCACACACAGCCCCCCCCCACAAACACAACCCACCCACTCCCAGGCTGCCCCACGAGCTACTGTGGTGCACTTTTGGGATGCAGAGGCCTCTGCAGCTGCAGGAGCAGAGCAGCCTGAGCAGAGGCCTAACTGAGTAGAAGCCTTTTCCCAGGCCCCAGTTTAAAAAGTCCTGAAGAAAAAAAAAAAAAAACCCACAAACTTCCAAGTAAACTCCAGGAGCTGAAATCTGTTTGTAGGCCGAACAGGCACACACAGCCCCCCCCCCCAAACACAATCCCCCCACTCCCAGGCTGCTCCACGAGCTACTGTGGTGCACTTTTGGGGTGCAGAGGCCTTTTCAGCTGCAGGAGCAGAGCAGCCTGAGCAGAGGCCTAAAGGAGTTGGAGCCTTCCCTGGGCCCCAGTTTAAAAAGTCTTACGACAAAGGAAAAAATAAAACCCAAACTTCCAAGTAAACTCCCGGGGCTGAAATCTGTTTGTAGGCCGAACAGGCACACACAGCCCCCCCACAAACACAACCCACCCACTCCCAGGCTGCTCCACGAGCTACTGTGTTGCACTTTTGGGGTGCAGAGGCCTTTTCAGCTGCAGGAGCAGAGCAGCCTGAGCAGAGGCCTAACTGAGTAGAAGCCTTTTCCCAGGCCCCAGTTTAAAAGGTCCTGAAAAAAAAAAAAAATCCAAACTTCCAAGTAAACTCCCGGGGCTGAAATCTGTTTGTAGGCCGAACAGGCACACACAGCCCCCCCCCACAAACACAACCCCCCCACTCCCAGGCTGCCCCACGAGCTACTGTGTTGCACTTTTGGGGTGCAGAGGCCTCTGCAGCTGCAGGAGCAGAGCTGGCTGAGCAGAGGCCTAACTGAGTAGAAGCCTTTTCCCAGGCCCCAGTTTAAAAGGTCCTGAAAAAAAAAAAAAAATGGAAACTTCCTAGTAACCTCCCGGGGGTGAAATCTGTTTGTAGGCCGAACAGGCACACACAGCCCCTCCACAAACACAACCCCCCCACTCCCAGGCTGCCCGACGAGCTACTGTGGTGCACTTTTGGGGTGCAGAGGCCTTTTCAGCTGCAGGAGCAGAGCAGCCTGAGCAGAGGCATAAAGGAGTAGGAGCCTTCCCTGGGCCCCAGTTTAAAAAGTCTTATGACAAAGGAAAAAAAAAAACCCCAAAACTTCCTAGTAAACTCCCAGGGCTGAAAGCTGGTCGGTAGGCCGAACAGGCACACACAGCCCCCCCACAAACACAACCCCCCCACTCCCAGGCTGCCCGACTAGCTACTGTGTTGCACTTTTGGGGTGCAGAGGCCTTTTCAGCTGCAGGAGCAGAGCTGGCTGAGCAGAGGCCTAACTGAGTAGAAGCCTTTTCCCAGCCCCCAGTTTAAAAAGTCCTGAAAAAAAAAAAAAATCCAAACTTCCTAGTAAACTCCCGGGGCTGAAATCTGTTTGTAGGCCGAACAGGCACACACAGCCCCCCCCACAAACACAACCCCCCCACTCCCAGTCTGCCCCACGAGCTACTGTGTTGCACTTTTGGGATGCAGAGGCCTCTGCAGCTGCAGGAGCAGAGCAGCCTGAGCAGAGGCCTAACTGAGTAGAAGCCTTTTCCCAGGCCCCAGTTTAAAAAGTCTTTCGACAGAGAAAAAAACCCCGCAAACTTCCTAGTAAGCTCCTGTTGCTGAAAGCTGGTCGGTAGGCCGAACACACGTAGACACAGGCCCTCCCCCCACACAAGACCCCCACTCCCAGGTAGCCACACGAGCTGCTCCGGAGCACTTTTCGGGTGCAGAGGCCTTTTCAGCTGCAGGAGCAGAGCAGCCTGAGCAGAGGCCTAACTGAGTAGAAGCCTTTCCCCGGGCCCCAGTTTAAAAAGTCTTATGACAAAGGAAAAAAACCCCACAAACTTCCAAGTAAACTCCCGGGGCTGAAATCTGTTTGTAGGCCGAACAGGCACACACAGCCCCCCCACAAACACAACCCCCCCACTCCCAGGCTGCCCCACGAGCTACTGTGTTGCACTTTTGGGATGCAGAGGCCTCTGCAGCTGCAGGAGCAGAGCTGGCTGAGCAGAGGCCTAACTGAGTAGAAGCCTTTCCCCGGGCCCCAGTTTAAAAAGTCTTATGACAAAGGAAAAATAACCCCAAACTTCCTAGTAAACTCCCGGAACTGAAAGCTGGTCGGTAGGCCAAACAGGCACACACAGCCCCCCCACAAACACAACCCCCCCACTCCCAGGCTGCCCGACTAGCTACTGTGTTGCACTTTTGGGGTGCAGAGGCCTTTTCAGCTGCAGGAGCAGAGCAGCCTGAGCAGAGGCCTAACTGAGTAGAAGCCTTTTCCCAGGCCCCAGTTTAAAAAGTCTTATGACAAAGGAAAAAAAACCCACAAACTTCCAAGTAAACTCCCGGGGCTGAAATCTGTTTGTAGGCCGAACAGGCACACACAGACCCTCCACAAACACAACCCCCCCACTCCCAGGCTGCCTGACGAGCTACTGTGTTGCACTTTTTGGGAAGCAGAGGCCTTTTCAGCTGCAGGAGCAGAGCAGCCTGAGCAGAGGCCTAAAGGAGTAGAAGCATTTTCCCAGGCCCCAGTTTAAAAAGTCTTATGACAAAGGAAAAAAAACCCACGAACTTCCAAGTAAACTCCCGGGGCTGAAATCTGTTTGTAGGCCGAACAGGCACACACAGCCCCCCCACAAACACAACCCCCCCAACTCCCAGGCTGCCCCACGAGCTACTGTGTTGCACTTTTGGGGTGCAGAGGCCTTTTCAGCTGCAGGAGCAGAGCTGGCTGAGCAGAGGCATAAAGGAGTAGGAGCCTTCCCTGGGCCCCAGTTTAAAAAGTCTTATGACAAAGGAAAAAAAAAAACCCCAAAACTTCCTAGTAAACTCCCAGGGCTGAAAGCTGGTCGGTAGGCCGAACAGGCACACACAGCCCCCCCACAAACACAACCCCCCCACTCCCAGGCTGCCCGACTAGCTACTGTGTTGCACTTTTGGGGTGCAGAGGCCTTTTCAGCTGCAGGAGCAGAGCTGGCTGAGCAGAGGCCTAACTGAGTAGAAGCCTTTTCCCAGGCCCCAGTTTAAAAAGTTTTATGACAAAGGAAAAAAAAACCACAAACTTCCAAGTAAACTCCCGGGGCTGAAATCTGTTTGTAGGCCGAACAGGCACACACAGCCCCCCCCCCCAAACACAATCCCCCCACTCCCAGGCTGCTCCACGAGCTACTGTGTTGCACTTTTGGGGTGCAGAGGCCTTTTCAGCTGCAGGAGCAGAGCAGCCTGAGCAGAGGCCTAAAGGAGTTGGAGCCTTCCCTGGGCCCCAGTTTAAAAAGTCTTACGACAAAGGAAAAAATAAAACCCAAACTTCCTAGTAAACTCCCGGAACTGAAAGCTGGTCGGTAGGCCGAACAGGCACACACAGCCCCACACCCCCACAAACACAACCCCCCCACTCCCAGGCTGCCCCACGAGCTACTGTGTTGCACTTTTGGGATGCAGAGGCCTCTGCAGCTGCAGGAGCAGAGCTGGCTGAGCAGAGGCCTAACTGAGTAGAAGCCTTTCCCCGGGCCCCAGTTTAAAAAGTCTTATGACAAAGGAAAAAAAAAAACACAAACTTCCAAGTAAACTCCCGGGGCTGAAATCTGTTTGTAGGCCGAACAGGCACACACAGCCCCCCCACAAACACAACCCACCCACTCCCAGGCTGCTCCACGAGCTACTGTGTTGCACTTTTGGGGTGCAGAGGCCTTTTCAGCTGCAGGAGCAGAGCAGCCTGAGCAGAGGCCTAACTGAGTAGAAGCCTTTTCCCAGGCCCCAGTTTAAAAGGTCCTGAAAAAAAAAAAAAATCCAAACTTCCAAGTAAACTCCCGGGGCTGAAATCTGTTTGTAGGCCGAACAGGCACACACAGCCCCCCCCCACAAACACAACCCCCCCACTCCCAGGCTGCCCCACGAGCTACTGTGTTGCACTTTTGGGGTGCAGAGGCCTCTGCAGCTGCAGGAGCAGAGCTGGCTGAGCAGAGGCCTAACTGAGTAGAAGCCTTTTCCCAGGCCCCAGTTTAAAAGGTCCTGAAAAAAAAAAAAAAATGGAAACTTCCTAGTAACCTCCCGGGGGTGAAATCTGTTTGTAGGCCGAACAGGCACACACAGCCCCTCCACAAACACAACCCCCCCACTCCCAGGCTGCCCGACGAGCTACTGTGGTGCACTTTTGGGGTGCAGAGGCCTTTTCAGCTGCAGGAGCAGAGCAGCCTGAGCAGAGGCATAAAGGAGTAGGAGCCTTCCCTGGGCCCCAGTTTAAAAAGTCTTATGACAAAGGAAAAAAAAAAACCCCAAAACTTCCTAGTAAACTCCCAGGGCTGAAAGCTGGTCGGTAGGCCGAACAGGCACACACAGCCCCCCCACAAACACAACCCCCCCACTCCCAGGCTGCCCGACTAGCTACTGTGTTGCACTTTTGGGGTGCAGAGGCCTTTTCAGCTGCAGGAGCAGAGCAGCCTGAGCAGAGGCCTAACTGAGTAGAAGCCTTTTCCCAGGCCCCAGTTTAAAAAGTCTTATGACAAAGGAAAAATAACCCCAAACTTCCAAGTAAACTCCCGCGGCTGAAAGCTTGTCGGTAGGCCAAACAGGCACACACAGCGCCCCCACCCCCCCCACCCCAAACACAACCCCCCCCCCCACTCCCTGGCTGCCCGACGAGCTACTGTGTTGCACTTTTGGGGTGCAGAGGCCTCTGCAGCTGCAGGAGCAGAGCTGGCTGAACAGAGGCCTAACTGAGTAGAAGCCTTTTCCCAGGCCCCAGTTTAAAAAGTCTTTCGACAGAGAAAAAAACCCCGCAAACTTCCTAGTAAGCTCCTGTTGCTGAAAGCTGGTCGGTAGGCCGAACACACGTAGACACAGGCCCTCCCCCCACACAAGACCCCCACTCCCAGGTAGCCACACGAGCCTCTCCGGAGCACTTTTGGGGTGCAGAGGCCTTTTCAGCTGCAGGAGCAGAGCTGGCTGAGCAGAGGCCTAACTGAGTAGAAGCCTTTTCCCAGCCCCCAGTTTAAAAAGTCCTGAAAAAAAAAAATAATCCAAACTTCCTAGTAAACTCCCGGGGCTGAAATCTGTTTGTAGGCCGAACAGGCACACACACACAGTCCCTCCCCCCACACAAGACCACCACTCCCAGGTATCCACACCAGCTGCTCCGGAGCACTTTTGGGGTGCAGAGGCCTTTTCAGCTGCAGGAGCAGAGCTGGCTGAGCAGAGGCCTAACTGAGTAGAAGCCTTTTCCCAGCCCCCAGTTTAAAAAGTCCTGAAAAAAAAAAAAAATCCAAACTTCCTAGTAAACTCCCGGGGCTGAAATCTGTTTGTAGGCCGAACAGGCACACACAGCCCCCGCCACAAACACAACCCCCCCACTCCCAGTCTGCCCCACGAGCTACTGTGTTGCACTTTTGGGATGCAGAGGCCTCTGCAGCTGCAGGAGCAGAGCAGCCTGAGCAGAGGCCTAACTGAGTAGAAGCCTTTTCCCAGGCCCCAGTTTAAAAAGTCTTTCGACAGAGAAAAAAACCCCGCAAACTTCCTAGTAAGCTCCTGTTGCTGAAAGCTGGTCGGTAGGCCGAACACACGTAGACACAGGCCCTCCCCCCACACAAGACCCCCACTCCCAGGTAGCCACACGAGCTGCTCCGGAGCACTTTTCGGGTGCAGAGGCCTTTTCAGCTGCAGGAGCAGAGCAGCCTGAGCAGAGGCCTAACTGAGTAGAAGCCTTTCCCCGGGCCCCAGTTTAAAAAGTCTTATGACAAAGGAAAAAAACCCCACAAACTTCCAAGTAAACTCCCGGGGCTGAAATCTGTTTGTAGGCCGAACAGGCACACACAGCCCCCCCACAAACACAACCCCCCCACTCCCAGGCTGCCCCACGAGCTACTGTGTTGCACTTTTGGGATGCAGAGGCCTCTGCAGCTGCAGGAGCAGAGCTGGCTGAGCAGAGGCCTAACTGAGTAGAAGCCTTTCCCCGGGCCCCAGTTTAAAAAGTCTTATGACAAAGGAAAAATAACCCCAAACTTCCTAGTAAACTCCCGGAACTGAAAGCTGGTCGGTAGGCCAAACAGGCACACACAGCCCCCCCACAAACACAACCCCCCCACTCCCAGGCTGCCCGACTAGCTACTGTGTTGCACTTTTGGGGTGCAGAGGCCTTTTCAGCTGCAGGAGCAGAGCAGCCTGAGCAGAGGCCTAACTGAGTAGAAGCCTTTTCCCAGGCCCCAGTTTAAAAAGTCTTATGACAAAGGAAAAAAAACCCACAAACTTCCAAGTAAACTCCCGGGGCTGAAATCTGTTTGTAGGCCGAACAGGCACACACAGACCCTCCACAAACACAACCCCCCCACTCCCAGGCTGCCTGACGAGCTACTGTGTTGCACTTTTTGGGAAGCAGAGGCCTTTTCAGCTGCAGGAGCAGAGCAGCCTGAGCAGAGGCCTAAAGGAGTAGAAGCCTTTTCCCAGGCCCCAGTTTAAAAAGTCTTATGACAAAGGAAAAAAAACCCACGAACTTCCAAGTAAACTCCCGGGGCTGAAATCTGTTTGTAGGCCGAACAGGCACACACAGCCCCCCCACAAACACAACCCCCCCAACTCCCAGGCTGCCCCACGAGCTACTGTGTTGCACTTTTGGGGTGCAGAGGCCTTTTCAGCTGCAGGAGCAGAGCTGGCTGAGCAGAGGCATAAAGGAGTAGGAGCCTTCCCTGGGCCCCAGTTTAAAAAGTCTTATGACAAAGGAAAAAAAAAAACCCCAAAACTTCCTAGTAAACTCCCAGGGCTGAAAGCTGGTCGGTAGGCCGAACAGGCACACACAGCCCCCCCACAAACACAACCCCCCCACTCCCAGGCTGCCCGACTAGCTACTGTGTTGCACTTTTGGGGTGCAGAGGCCTTTTCAGCTGCAGGAGCAGAGCTGGCTGAGCAGAGGCCTAACTGAGTAGAAGCCTTTTCCCAGGCCCCAGTTTAAAAAGTTTTATGACAAAGGAAAAAAAACCCACAAACTTCCAAGTAAACTCCCGGGGCTGAAATCTGTTTGTAGGCCGAACAGGCACACACAGCCCCCCCACAAACACAACCCCCCCACTCCCAGGCTGCCCCACGAGCTACTGTGTTGCACTTTTGGTGTGCAGAGGCCTCTGCAGCTGCAGGAGCGGAGCTGGCTGAGCAGAGGCCTAACTGAGTAGAAGCCTTTTCCCAGGCCCCAGTTTAAAAAGTCCTGAAGAAAAAAAAAAAAAAAAACCCCAAACTTCCTAGTAAACTCCCGGGGCTGAAATCTGTTTGTAGGCCGAACAGGCACACACACACAGGCCCTCCCCCCACACAAGACCCCCACTCCCAGGTATCCACACCAGCTGCTCCGGAGCACTTTTGGGGTGCAGAGGCCTTTTCAGCTGCAGGAGCAGAGCTGGCTGAGCAGAGGCCTAACTGAGTAGAAGCCTTTTCACAGGCCCCAGTTTAAAAAGTCCTGAAGAAAAAAAAAAAAACCCAAACTTCCTAGTAAACTCCCGGGGCTGAATTCTGTTTGTAGGCCGAACAGGCACACACAGCCCCCCCCACAAACACAACCCACCCACTCCCAGGCTGCCCCACGAGCTACTGTGGTGCACTTTTGGGATGCAGAGGCCTCTGCAGCTGCAGGAGCAGAGCAGCCTGAGCAGAGGCCTAACTGAGTAGAAGCCTTTTCCCAGGCCCCAGTTTAAAAAGTCCTGAAGAAAAAAAAAAAAAAACCCACAAACTTCCAAGTAAACTCCAGGAGCTGAAATCTGTTTGTAGGCCGAACAGGCACACACAGCCCCCCCCCCCAAACACAATCCCCCCACTCCCAGGCTGCTCCACGAGCTACTGTGGTGCACTTTTGGGGTGCAGAGGCCTTTTCAGCTGCAGGAGCAGAGCAGCCTGAGCAGAGGCCTAAAGGAGTTGGAGCCTTCCCTGGGCCCCAGTTTAAAAAGTCTTACGACAAAGGAAAAAATAAAACCCAAACTTCCAAGTAAACTCCCGGGGCTGAAATCTGTTTGTAGGCCGAACAGGCACACACAGCCCCCCCACAAACACAACCCACCCACTCCCAGGCTGCTCCACGAGCTACTGTGTTGCACTTTTGGGGTGCAGAGGCCTTTTCAGCTGCAGGAGCAGAGCAGCCTGAGCAGAGGCCTAACTGAGTAGAAGCCTTTTCCCAGGCCCCAGTTTAAAAGGTCCTGAAAAAAAAAAAAAATCCAAACTTCCAAGTAAACTCCCGGGGCTGAAATCTGTTTGTAGGCCGAACAGGCACACACAGCCCCCCCCCACAAACACAACCCCCCCACTCCCAGGCTGCCCCACGAGCTACTGTGTTGCACTTTTGGGGTGCAGAGGCCTCTGCAGCTGCAGGAGCAGAGCTGGCTGAGCAGAGGCCTAACTGAGTAGAAGCCTTTTCCCAGGCCCCAGTTTAAAAGGTCCTGAAAAAAAAAAAAAAATGGAAACTTCCTAGTAACCTCCCGGGGGTGAAATCTGTTTGTAGGCCGAACAGGCACACACAGCCCCTCCACAAACACAACCCCCCCACTCCCAGGCTGCCCGACGAGCTACTGTGGTGCACTTTTGGGGTGCAGAGGCCTTTTCAGCTGCAGGAGCAGAGCAGCCTGAGCAGAGGCATAAAGGAGTAGGAGCCTTCCCTGGGCCCCAGTTTAAAAAGTCTTATGACAAAGGAAAAAAAAAAACCCCAAAACTTCCTAGTAAACTCCCAGGGCTGAAAGCTGGTCGGTAGGCCGAACAGGCACACACAGCCCCCCCACAAACACAACCCCCCCACTCCCAGGCTGCCCGACTAGCTACTGTGTTGCACTTTTGGGGTGCAGAGGCCTTTTCAGCTGCAGGAGCAGAGCTGGCTGAGGAGAGGCCTAACTGAGTAGAAGCCTTTTCCCAGCCCCCAGTTTAAAAAGTCCTGAAAAAAAAAAAAAATCCAAACTTCCTAGTAAACTCCCGGGGCTGAAATCTGTTTGTAGGCCGAACAGGCACACACAGCCCCCCCCACAAACACAACCCCCCCACTCCCAGTCTGCCCCACGAGCTACTGTGTTGCACTTTTGGGATGCAGAGGCCTCTGCAGCTGCAGGAGCAGAGCAGCCTGAGCAGAGGCCTAACTGAGTAGAAGCCTTTTCCCAGGCCCCAGTTTAAAAAGTCTTTCGACAGAGAAAAAAACCCCGCAAACTTCCTAGTAAGCTCCTGTTGCTGAAAGCTGGTCGGTAGGCCGAACACACGTAGACACAGGCCCTCCCCCCACACAAGACCCCCACTCCCAGGTAGCCACACGAGCTGCTCCGGAGCACTTTTCGGGTGCAGAGGCCTTTTCAGCTGCAGGAGCAGAGCAGCCTGAGCAGAGGCCTAACTGAGTAGAAGCCTTTCCCCGGGCCCCAGTTTAAAAAGTCTTATGACAAAGGAAAAAAACCCCACAAACTTCCAAGTAAACTCCCGGGGCTGAAATCTGTTTGTAGGCCGAACAGGCACACACAGCCCCCCCACAAACACAACCCCCCCACTCCCAGGCTGCCCCACGAGCTACTGTGTTGCACTTTTGGGATGCAGAGGCCTCTGCAGCTGCAGGAGCAGAGCTGGCTGAGCAGAGGCCTAACTGAGTAGAAGCCTTTCCCCGGGCCCCAGTTTAAAAAGTCTTATGACAAAGGAAAAATAACCCCAAACTTCCTAGTAAACTCCCGGAACTGAAAGCTGGTCGGTAGGCCAAACAGGCACACACAGCCCCCCCACAAACACAACCCCCCCACTCCCAGGCTGCCCGACTAGCTACTGTGTTGCACTTTTGGGGTGCAGAGGCCTTTTCAGCTGCAGGAGCAGAGCAGCCTGAGCAGAGGCCTAACTGAGTAGAAGCCTTTTCCCAGGCCCCAGTTTAAAAAGTCTTATGACAAAGGAAAAAAAACCCACAAACTTCCAAGTAAACTCCCGGGGCTGAAATCTGTTTGTAGGCCGAACAGGCACACACAGACCCTCCACAAACACAACCCCCCCACTCCCAGGCTGCCTGACGAGCTACTGTGTTGCACTTTTTGGGAAGCAGAGGCCTTTTCAGCTGCAGGAGCAGAGCAGCCTGAGCAGAGGCCTAAAGGAGTAGAAGCATTTTCCCAGGCCCCAGTTTAAAAAGTCTTATGACAAAGGAAAAAAAACCCACGAACTTCCAAGTAAACTCCCGGGGCTGAAATCTGTTTGTAGGCCGAACAGGCACACACAGCCCCCCCACAAACACAACCCCCCCAACTCCCAGGCTGCCCCACGAGCTACTGTGTTGCACTTTTGGGGTGCAGAGGCCTTTTCAGCTGCAGGAGCAGAGCTGGCTGAGCAGAGGCATAAAGGAGTAGGAGCCTTCCCTGGGCCCCAGTTTAAAAAGTCTTATGACAAAGGAAAAAAAAAAACCCCAAAACTTCCTAGTAAACTCCCAGGGCTGAAAGCTGGTCGGTAGGCCGAACAGGCACACACAGCCCCCCCACAAACACAACCCCCCCACTCCCAGGCTGCCCGACTAGCTACTGTGTTGCACTTTTGGGGTGCAGAGGCCTTTTCAGCTGCAGGAGCAGAGCTGGCTGAGCAGAGGCCTAACTGAGTAGAAGCCTTTTCCCAGGCCCCAGTTTAAAAAGTCTTATGACAAAGGAAAAAAAAACCACAAACTTCCAAGTAAACTCCCGGGGCTGAAATCTGTTTGTAGGCCGAACAGGCACACACAGCCCCCCCACAAACACAACCCCCCCACTCCCAGGCTGCCCCACGAGCTACTGTGTTGCACTTTTGGGGTGCAGAGGCCTCTGCAGCTGCAGGAGCAGAGCTGGCTGAGCAGAGGCCTAACTGAGTAGAAGCCTTTTCCCGGGCCCCAGTTTAAAAAGTCTTATGACAAAGGAAAAATAACCCCAAACTTCCAAGTAAACTCCCGCGGCTGAAAGCTTGTCGGTAGGCCGAACACACGTAGACACAGGCCCTCCCCCCACACAAGACCCCCACTCCCAGGTAGCCACACGAGCCTCTCCGGAGCACTTTTGGGGTGCAGAGGCCTTTTCAGCTGCAGGAGCAGAGCTGGCTGAGCAGAGGCCTAACTGAGTAGAAGCCTTTTCCCAGGCCCCAGTTTAAAAAGTCCTGAAAAAAAAAAAAAATCCAAACTTCCTAGTAAACTCCCGGGGCTGAAATCTGTTTGTAGGCCGAACAGGCACACACAGTCCCCCCCACAAACACAACCCCCCCACTCCCAGTCTGCCCCACGAGCTACTGTGGTGCACTTTTGGGATGCAGAGGCCTCTGCAGCTGCAGGAGCAGAGCAGCCTGAGCAGAGGCCTAACTGAGTAGAAGCCTTTTCCCAGGCCCCAGTTCAAAAGTCCTGAAGAAAAAAAAAAAAACCCCAAACTTCCTAGTAAACTCCCGGGGCTGTTTGTAGGCCGAACAGGCACACACACACAGGCCCTCCCCCCACACAAGACCACCACTCCCAGGTATCCACACTAGCTGCTCCAGAGCACTTTTCGGGTGCAGAGGCCTTTTCAGCTGCAGGAGCAGAGCAGCCTGAGCAGAGGCCTAGCTGAGTAGAAGCTTTTTCCCAGGCCCCAGTTTAAAAAGTCCTGAAGAAAAAAAAAAAAAAATCAAAATATCCTAGTAAACTCCCGGGGCTGAAAGCTGGTCGGTAGGCCGAACAGGCACACACAGCCCCCCCAGAAACACAACCCACCCACTCCCAGGCTGCCCCACGAGCTACTGTGGTGCACTTTTGGGATGCAGAGGCCTCTGCAGCTGCAGGAGCAGAGCAGCCTGAGCAGAGGCCTAACTGAGTAGAAGCCTTTTCCCAGGCCCCAGTTCAAAAGTCCTGAAGAAAAAAAAAAAAACCCCAAACTTCCTAGTAAACTCCCGGGGCTGTTCGTAGGCCGAACAGGCACACACACACAGGCCCTCCCCCCACACAAGACCACCACTCCCAGGTATCCACACTAGCTGCTCCAGAGCACTTTTCGGGTGCAGAGGCCTTTTCAGCTGCAGGAGCAGAGCAGCCTGAGCAGAGGCCTAGCTGAGTAGAAGCTTTTTCCCAGGCCCCAGTTTAAAAAGTCCTGAAGAAAAAAAAAAAAAAATCAAAACTTCCTAGTAAACTCCCGGGGCCGAAAGCTGGTCGGTAGGCCGAACAGGCACACACAGCCCCCCCACAAACACAACCCACCCACTCCCAGGCTGCCCCACGAGCTACTGTGGTGCACTTTTGGGATGCAGAGGCCTCTGCAGCTGCAGGAGCAGAGCAGCCTGAGCAGAGGCCTAACTGAGTAGAAGCCTTTTCCCAGGCCCCAGTTCAAAAGTCCTGAAGAAAAAAAAAAATGGAAACTTCCTAGTAAACTCCCGGGGCTGAAATCTGTTTGTAGGCCGAACAGGCACACACACACAGGCCCTCCCCCCACACAAGACCACCACTCCCAGGTATCCACACGAGTTGCTCCGGAGCACTTTTGGGGTGCAGAGGCCTTTTCAGCTGCAGGAGCAGAGCTGGCTGAGCAGAGGCCTAACTGAGTAGAAGCCTTTTCACAGGCCCCAGTTTAAAAAGTCTTATGACAAAGGAAAAAAAACCCACAAACTTCCAAGTAAACTCCCGGGGCTGAAATCTGTTTGTAGGCCGAACAGGCACACACAGCCCCCCCACAAACACAACCCCCCCACTCCCAGGCTGCCCCACGAGCTACTGTGTTGCACTTTTGGGGTGCAGAGGCCTCTGCAGCTGCAGGAGCAGAGCTGGCTGAGCAGAGGCCTAACTGAGTAGAAGCCTTTTCTCAGGCCCCAGTTTAAAAAGTCCTGAAGAAAAAAAAAAAAAAATCAAAACTTCCTAGTAAACTCCCGGGGCTGAAAGCTGGTCGGTAGGCCGAACAGGCACACACAGCCCCACACCCCCACAAACACAACCCCCCCACTCCCAGGCTGCCCGACGAGCTACTCTGGTGCACTTTTGGGATGCAGAGGCCTTTTCAGCTGCAGGAGCAGAGCAGCCTGAGCAGAGGCCTAACTGAGTAGAAGCCTTTCCCCGGGCCCCAGTTTAAAAAGTCTTACGACAAAGAATAAAACCCCCCAAAACTTCCTCACAAGCTCCCGGGGCTGAAAGCTGCTCGGTTGGCCGAACACACACACATACGCACGCACAGGCCCTCCCCCCCATACAACCCGCCACTGCCAGGTAGCCCCACGAACTTTCTGCAGCGCAGTTTTTCGATGCAGGTGCATTCAGAGCCGCAGGAGGAGTGCAGGCCGATTAGATGTGCCTGCCTCTGTGCCAGGCCCTGGCAGTGCCTACTTTTACAAGCGGAAAAAAAGAAATGAAGGTAACTCGTAATAAGCTCCCGGGGCTGAAAGCTCTTCCTGGGCTGAACACCGCTCCCCGCCCCCCCCCCCCCCCCCCCGCCCAGCCCGGGGCCGCTCTGGCTAAATTTGTGGTTAACGGGGAGTCGCAAACAGCAGTGCATGGCACCGCACCTGCCAGCCCGGCCGGGCTCGATCCCGCACCGCACCTGTAACACGGCCCCGCTCGCCGGAAGAGACTTCCAGGAGACGCCAGGACTACCTGCGTGGCTGCCGAGACACGGGCGCCAGGTCTACCCCATCCGAGCGCGTC
>NC_140118.1:1340974-1348474 GCF_964237585.1 Gallinula chloropus | reverse complement strand
AAAGCTGCCAGAAACACCGCTCTGTCCCGTTTAAGGCCGGAGACGGCACGCCAAAGACGGGCGGGAAATGGAAGAAAAAATTTTTACCGAAGGAAAAATTTTGCCGAGGAAAAAGCTTTTGCTGAAAAAAAAAATTTACTGGAGGAAAAACTTTTACGGAAAAAAAATTTTTGGAAGAAAGAAACCAGCCAAACGAAAAGCCACTTTTTTCACCGGGACCTCGGGACGCGGCGGCCACCCTCGCCCGATCGATCCCCGCGCTCTCCGCGGCCGGAGGGTGAAGGCACGGCAGGCTCCCTTCGTGTGTTCCGGCCAACCCCCCGGGCTTCCAGCGCTCTCTCGTGACGGCCTCCCCACCGCCGGCCAACCGCGGCCTTCGCCCTGCGCCCGCCACTACCCATCCGCACACGATTTCACAGCCCACCGGTAGGCAACGGCTGCCGCACTCTGCCCTCGGCCACGGCTCCCTACGAATCCCGACTCACCGGGGATGCCCCACGGAGGCTCGGATCAGCATGAGCCAACCGGGGGCGCGCGACGCCGTGCCGACAAGCAGGAGCGGTGCCGAGCCACCGTGGGTACCCCGCCGAGAAGGACGCCCTGTCTGCGGCAGACTAGCGCGGGTAGTGGCCGGTCGCTGCTCTGTGTTTGCCCTCGAGGCGAGTCACCGCTCGCACCCATAGGACGGAGATAGACGCCTCCTCCCCCGAAAAGCTCCAAGAGATTTCCATCTCAACGACGGCAAGGGGCGCCAGTCAACGCCCGGGTTTACCATGATGCAACTGGAGGTAACGAAAATAAGCGACCCCTTACGGCCGCTGCCGAGGGCCTGGCCTGGTAGACCTGACGGCCGCTGCCGAGGGCGTGGTAGACCTGACGGCCGCTGCCGAAGGCGTGGTAGACCTGACGGCCTCTGCCGAGGGCCTGGTAGACCTGACGGCCGCTGCCGAGGGCGTGGTAGACCTGACGGCCGCTGCCGAGGGCGTGGTAGACCTGACGGCCTCTGCCGAGGTCCTGGTAGACCTGACGGCCGCTGCCGAGGCCGTGGTAGACCTGACGGCCGCTGCCGAGGCCGTGGTAGACCTGACGGCCGCTGCCGAGGGCCTGGTAGACCTGACGGCCACTGCCGAGGGCGTGGTAGACCTGACGGCCGCTGCCGAGGGCGTGGTAGACCTGACGGCCGCTGCCGAGGCCGTGGTAGACCTGACGGCCGCTGCCGAGGGCGTGGTAGACCTGACGGCCTCTGCCGAGGGCCTGGTAGACCTGACGGCCGCTGCCGAGGGCGTGGTAGACGTGACGGCCGCTGCCGAGGGCGTGGTAGACCTGACGGCCGCTGCCGAGGGCGTGGTAGACCTGACGGCCGCTGCCGAGGGCCTGGTAGACCTGACGGCCGCTGCCGAGGGCGTGGTAGACCTGACGGCAGCTGCCGAGGGCCTGGTAGACCTGACGGCCTCTGCCGAGGGCCTGGTAGACCTGACGGAGGCTGCCGAGGGCGTGGTAGACCTGACGGCCGATGCCGAGAGCGTGGTAGACCTGACGGCCTCTGCCGAGGGCCTGGTAGACCTGACGGCCTCTGCCGAGGGCGTGGTAGACCTGACGGCCGCTGCCGAGGGCGTGGTAGACCTGACGGCCGCTGCCGAGGGTGCGGTAGACCTGAGGTCTGCTGCCAAAAGCCTGGTAGACCTGAGGTCCGTTGCAGGGGGCCTGGTAGACCTGACGGACTGTGTCGGAGCACCTGGGTAAGGCGCCGGGCCCCCCCCGCGCGGTGCCAGGACGACGTGGTGACCGGCCGCGGACCTTCACATGCGATACTCTCTCCCCCAACACCCCGTTGTTTTCATCCACCACGTTCCCTGAACGTGAGCAAATCTGGTCCAAGGTCCACCCTGTCCAGCTGGTCGGTAGGCCGAACACACATACACAGGCCCTCCCCCCACACAAGACCACCACTCCCAGGTATCCACACCAGCTGCACCGGAGCACTTTTGGGGTGCAGAGGCCTTTTCAGCTGCAGGAGCAGAGCTGGCTGAGCAGAGGCCTAACTGAGTAGAAGCCTTTTCCCAGGCCCCAGTTTAAAAAGTCCTGAAGAAAAAAAAAAAAAAAAAACCCCAAACTTCCAAGTAAACTCCCGGGGCTGAAAGCTTGTCGGTAGGCCGAACAGGCACACACAGCCCCCCCCCCCCCCCCCCCCACCCCAAACACAACCCCCCCACCCACTCCCTGGCTGCCCGACGAGCTACTGTGTTGCACTTTTGGGGTGCAGAGGCCTCTGCAGCTGCAGGAGCAGAGCTGGCTGAACAGAGGCCTAACTGAGTAGAAGCCTTTTCCCAGGCCCCAGTTCAAAAGTCCTGAAGAAAAAAAAAAAAAACCCCAAACTTCCTAGTAAACTCCCGGGGCTGTTTGTAGGCCGAACAGGCACACACACACAGGCCCTCCCCCCACACAAGACCACCACTCCCAGGTATCCACACTAGCTGCTCCGGAGCACTTTTCGGGTGCAGAGGCCTTTTCAGCTGCAGGAGCAGAGCAGCCTGAGCAGAGGCCTAGCTGAGTAGAAGCTTTTTCCCAGGCCCCAGTTTAAAAAGTCCTGAAGAAAAAAAAAAAAAAAAAATCAAAATATCCTAGTAAACTCCCGGGGCTGAAAGCTGGTCGGTAGGCCGAACAGGCACACACAGCCCCCCCACAAACACAACCCACCCACTCCCAGGCTGCCCCACGAGCTACTGTGGTGCACTTTTGGGATGCAGAGGCCTCTGCAGCTGCAGGAGCAGAGCAGCCTGAGCAGAGGCCTAACTGAGTAGAAGCCTTTTCCCAGGCCCCAGTTCAAAAGTCCTGAAGAAAAAAAAAAATGGAAACTTCCTAGTAACCTCCCGGGGCTGAAATCTGTTTGTAGGCCGAACAGGCACACACAGCCCCTCCACAAACACAACCCCCCCACTCCCAGGCTGCCCGACGAGCTACTGTGTTGCACTTTTGGGGTGCAGAGGCCTTTTCAGCTGCAGGAGCAGAGCTGGCTGAGCAGCGGCATAAAGGAGTAAGAGCCTTCCCTGGGCCCCAGTTTAAAAAGTCTTATGACAAAGGAAAAAAAAAAACCCCAAAACTTCCTAGTAAACTCCCAGGGCTGAAAGCTGGTCGGTAGGCCGAACAGGCACACACAGCCCCACACCCCCACAAACACAACCACCCCACTCCCAGGCTGCCCGACTAGCTACTGTGTTGCACTTTTGGGGTGCAGAGGCCTTTTCAGCTGCAGGAGCAGAGCAGCCTGAGCAGAGGCCTAACTGAGTAGAAGCCTTTTCACAGGCCCCAGTTTAAAAAGTCTTATGACAAAGGAAAAAAAAACCCACAAACTTCCAAGTAAACTCCCGGGGCTGAAATCTGTTTGTAGGCCGAACAGGCACACACAGCCCCCCCACAAACACAACCCCCCCACTCCCAGGCTGCCCCACGAGCTACTGTGTTGCACTTTTGGGATGCAGAAGCCTCTGCAGCTGCAGGAGCAGAGCTGGCTGAGCAGAGGCCTAACTGAGTAGAAGCCTTTTCCCAGGCCCCAGTTTAAAAAGTCCTGAAAAAAAAAAAATAATCCAAACTTCCTAGTAAACTCCCGGGGCTGAAATCTGTTTGTAGGCCGAACAGGCACACACACACAGTCCCTCCCCCCACACAAGACCACCACTCCCAGGTATCCACACCAGCTGCTCCGGAGCACTTTTGGGGTGCAGAGGCCTTTTCAGCTGCAGGAGCAGAGCTGGCTGAGCAGAGGCCTAACTGAGTAGAAGCCTTTCCCCGGGCCCCAGTTTAAAAAGTCTTATGAAAAAGGAAAAAAACCCCACAAACTTCCAAGTAAACTCCCGGGGCTGAAATCTGTTTGTAGGCCGAACAGGCACACACAGCCCCCCCACAAACACAACCCCCCCACTCCCAGGCTGCCCCACGAGCTACTGTGTTGCACTTTTGGGATGCAGAGGCCTCTGCAGCTGCAGGAGCAGAGCTGGCTGAGCAGAGGCCTAACTGAGTAGAAGCCTTTTCCCAGGCCCCAGTTCAAAAGTCCTGAAGAAAAAAAAAAAAACCCCAAACTTCCTAGTAAACTCC
This sequence comes from Gallinula chloropus, assembly GCF_964237585.1. Lineage (NCBI taxonomy): Eukaryota > Metazoa > Chordata > Aves > Gruiformes > Rallidae > Gallinula > Gallinula chloropus. The sequence goes on along the minus strand of NC_140118.1, from coordinate 1,344,382 downwards.
CGGGGCTGAAATCTGTTTGTAGGCCGAACAGGCACTCACAGCCCCTCCACAAACACAACCCCCCCACTCCCAGGCTGCCTGACGAGCTACTGTGTTGCACTTTTTGGGAAGCAGAGGCCTTTTCAGCTGCAGGAGCAGAGCAGCCTGAGCAGAGGCCTAAAGGAGAAGAAGCCTTTTCCCAGGCCCCAGTTTAAAAAGTCTTATGACAAAGGAAAAAAAACCCACGAACTTCCAAGTAAACTCCCGGGGCTGAAATCTGTTTGTAGGCCGAACAGGCACACACAGCCCCCCCACAAACACAACACCCCCAACTCCCAGGCTGCCCCACGAGCTACTGTGTTGCACTTTTGGGGTGCAGAGGCCTTTTCAGCTGCAGGAGCAGAGCTGGCTGAGCAGAGGCCTAACTGAGTAGAAGCCTTTTCACAGGCCCCAGTTTAAAAAGTCTTATGACAAAGGAAAAAAAACCCACAAACTTCCAAGTAAACTCCCGGGGCTGAAATCTGTTTGTAGGCCGAACAGGCACACACAGCCCCCCCACAAACACAACCCCCCCACTCCCAGGCTGCCCCACGAGCTACTGTGTTGCACTTTTGGGGTGCAGAGGCCTCTGCAGCTGCAGGAGCAGAGCTGGCTGAGCAGAGGCCTAACTGAGTAGAAGCCTTTTCACAGGCCCAAGTTTAAAAAGTCCTGAAAAAAAAAAAAAAAGGAAACTTCCTAGTAACCTCCCGGGGGTGAAATCTGTTTGTAGGCCGAACAGGCACACACAGCCCCTCCACAAACACAACCCCCCCACTCCCAGGCTGCCCGACGAGCTACTGTGGTGCACTTTTGGGGTGCAGAGGCCTTTTCAGCTGCAGGAGCAGAGCAGCCTGAGCAGAGGCATAAAGGAGTAGGAGCCTTCCCTGGGCCCCAGTTTAAAAAGTCTTATGACAAAGGAAAAAAAAAAACCCCAAAACTTCCTAGTAAACTCCCAGGGCTGAAAGCTGGTCGGTAGGCCGAACAGGCACACACAGCCCCCCCACAAACACAACCCCCCCACTCCCAGGCTGCCCGACTAGCTACTGTGTTGCACTTTTGGGGTGCAGAGGCCTTTTCAGCTGCAGGAGCAGAGCTGGCTGAGCAGAGGCCTAACTGAGTAGAAGCCTTTTCCCAGGCCCCAGTTTAAAAAGTCTTATGACAAAGGAAAAAAAAAACACAAACTTCCAAGTAAACTCCCCGGGGCTGAAATCTGTTTGTAGGCCGAACAGGCACACACAGCCCCCCCACAAACACAACCCCCCCACTCCCAGGCTGCCCCACGAGCTACTGTGTTGCACTTTTGGGGTGCAGAGGCCTCTGCAGCTGCAGGAGCAGAGCTGGCTGAGCAGAGGCCTAACTGAGTAGAAGCCTTTTCCCGGGCCCCAGTTTAAAAAGTCTTATGACAAAGGAAAAATAACCCCAAACTTCCAAGTAAACTCCCGCGGCTGAAAGCTTGTCGGTAGGCCGAACACACGTAGACACAGGCCCTCCCCCCACACAAGACCCCCACTCCCAGGTAGCCACACGAGCCTCTCCGGAGCACTTTTGGGGTGCAGAGGCCTTTTCAGCTGCAGGAGCAGAGCTGGCTGAGCAGAGGCCTAACTGAGTAGAAGCCTTTTCCCAGCCCCCAGTTTAAAAAGTCCTGAAAAAAAAAAAAAATCCAAACTTCCTAGTAAACTCCCGGGGCTGAAATCTGTTTGTAGGCCGAACAGGCACACACAGCCCCCCCACAAACACAACACCCCCACTCCCAGTCTGCCCCACGAGCTACTGTGTTGCACTTTTGGGATGCAGAGGCCTCTGCAGCTGCAGGAGCAGAGCAGCCTGAGCAGAGGCCTAACTGAGTAGAAGCCTTTTCCCAGGCCCCAGTTCAAAAGTCCTGAAGAAAAAAAAAAAAACCCCAAACTTCCTAGTAAACTCCCGGGGCTGTTTGTAGGCCGAACAGGCACACACACACAGGCCCTCCCCCCACACAAGACCACCACTCCCAGGTATCCACACTAGCTGCTCCGGAGCACTTTTCGGGTGCAGAGGCCTTTTCAGCTGCAGGAGCAGAGCAGCCTGAGCAGAGGCCTAAAGGAGTTGGAGCCTTCCCTGGGCCCCAGTTTAAAAAGTCTTACGACAAAGGAAAAAATAAAACCTAAACTTCCTAGTAAACTCCCGGGGCTGAAAGCTGGTCGGTAGGCCGAACAGGCACACACAGCCCCACACACCCCCACAAACACAACCCCCCCACTCCCAGGCTGCCCGACTAGCTACTGTGTTGCACTTTTGGGGTGCAGAGGCCTTTTCAGCTGCAGGAGCAGAGCAGCCTGAGCAGAGGCCTAACTGAGTAGAAGCCTTTCCCCGGGCCCCAGTTAAAAAAGTCTTATGACAAAGGAAAAAAAACCCACAAACTTCCAAGTAAACTCCCGGGGCTGAAATCTGTTTGTAGGCCGAACAGGCACACACAGCCCCCCCACAAACACAACCCCCCCACTCCCAGGCTGCCCCACGAGCTACTGTGTTGCACTTTTGGGGTGCAGAGGCCTCTGCAGCTGCAGGAGCAGAGCTGGCTGAGCAGAGGCCTAACTGAGTAGAAGCCTTTTCACAGGCCCAAGTTTAAAAAGTCCTGAAAAAAAAAAAAAATGGAAACTTCCTAGTAACCTCCCGGGGGTGAAATCTGTTTGTAGGCCGAACAGGCACACACAGCCCCTCCACAAACACAACCCCCCCACTCCCAGGCTGCCCGACGAGCTACTGTGGTGCACTTTTGGGGTGCAGAGGCCTTTTCAGCTGCAGGAGCAGAGCAGCCTGAGCAGAGGCATAAAGGAGTAGGAGCCTTCCCTGGGCCCCAGTTTAAAAAGTCTTATGACAAAGGAAAAAAAAAAACCCCAAAACTTCCTAGTAAACTCCCAGGGCTGAAAGCTGGTCGGTAGGCCGAACAGGCACACACAGCCCCCCCACAAACACAACCCCCCCACTCCCAGGCTGCCCGACTAGCTACTGTGTTGCACTTTTGGGGTGCAGAGGCCTTTTCAGCTGCAGGAGCAGAGCTGGCTGAGCAGAGGCCTAACTGAGTAGAAGCCTTTTCCCAGGCCCCAGTTTAAAAAGTCTTATGACAAAGGAAAAAAAAAACACAAACTTCCAAGTAAACTCCCCGGGGCTGAAATCTGTTTGTAGGCCGAACAGGCACACACAGCCCCCCCACAAACACAACCCCCCCACTCCCAGGCTGCCCCACGAGCTACTGTGTTGCACTTTTGGGGTGCAGAGGCCTCTGCAGCTGCAGGAGCAGAGCTGGCTGAACAGAGGCCTAACTGAGTAGAAGCCTTTTCCCGGGCCCCAGTTTAAAAAGTCTTATGACAAAGGAAAAATAACCCCAAACTTCCAAGTAAACTCCCGCGGCTG